>NC_065447.1:127230620-127580620 GCF_917563875.1 Diabrotica virgifera virgifera | reverse complement strand
CGTTATTTCGTAAACCGGCGACTTTAAGGAAAATCCCGAAACAGGTCGATTTTTATTTTTAAGTTATGATATTGTGACATATATGGTATACTAGTGACGTCATCCATCTGGGCGTGATGACGTAATCGATGTTTTTTTTAAATGAGAATAGAGGTCGAGTGCCAGCCCATTTGAAAGTTCCTTCAATTCTCTATTCAGTAATATAAACATTTACATAATTATTTATACAGGGTGTCCAATAATTTAATTTTTTTGTCAATTTGCCAAATGATTTAATTTAATAAAAATTTTTTGGACACCCTCTATAAATAATTATGTACATGTTTATATTACTGAATAGAGAATTGAAGAACCTTTCAAATGAGCCAGCACACGACCCGTATTCTCATTTAAAAAAATCATCGACTACGTCATCACGCCCAGATGGATGACGTCACTAGTATACTATATATGCCACAATATCATAACTTAAAAATAAAAACCGACCTGTCTTGGGATTTTTCCTTAAAGTCACCGGTTTACGAAATAACGAATTTATTCCTTTCATTTGCACCATACTGTATACTACACATGCAACGGTGGAAAATAGTGTCGCGCACGCTTGATTGGCAATTAAAAAACAAAGGGATTTTTGATATTGTATTGCAAAAAACTCTTCGGGATTTCATCAATCGATGTTTAAAGAATATCTACCTACCTTGGCAACATTCAAATTTGCAGTTTTTTACATAGTTTTTGAGGGTTAAAAATGGCGGATTTCGAAATTTTTAAATTTTTAATCGCTTATATGTCAAAAACTATCAACTTTAGAGAAAAGTCACTAAATACCTTTTCTGTTTGGAATGATCCAAAAAATCTAAAAAAAATTTTATCCATGCAAAAAAAATAATTTTAGGAAAAAAATAAAAAGAAAACGTTTAAAAAATTTTTGACCCACTTTTGGTCCTGGCAACATGCAAATTTGTTAAAAGGGGCCCTTTTTGAGTAAGATTGTGCAAAAAATCCGAATTAGAATATTTTTCCTAGCGGATGCGCAGTGGCTTTCTGGACTAATAGGATTAATATTAATTTACTGTTTTAAATTAGCTGAGTTTTTATAAATATATGATGATCTATATTTAATGTTTATTAAAAACTTTTAATATAGGTACAATGTGTGTTTTTATTGGGCGGGGGGCCCGCATTATTGGGGGGCGCATTATTGGGCGGGGGCCCGCATACCAACTGGAACCAGGGCCCGCGGATCTATCAGTGCGCTACTGGTAATCTCACATTAATCTTAACTTCCTTAATTTTTATAGTTTCACCGTGTATAATTGTGAAACATATTGATTAATAGCTCAATTATTAGAGTCCATTCAACTTCCTATAAACTAAATAAATTGCCAAATAGTTGTTATTCTATTGGCCAATTATAAAGCAGATCAACATTCCCAGACATAATATATATATATATATATATATATATATATATATATATATATATATATTCGGGGAGCTGAGTTGCCAAATATTGTACTTGAGGCAGGGCAGTTGGACCAAGATATATATCCGACCACACGAGGAAAATCATTGCCAACCATCAGTGAATTCCTCATTTAACCACGGGACTAGTCACGATATTCATTTTTATGTTGATTGTCATTAGGTGGAAGGTAGTCAGATATATTCGAAACTCTAAGAGAGCCAAAAAAAAGCATCAAGGTTCTTCCATCCAACCTCATCCAGCGACTCAAAGACATACGGTATCTCAACCAAATTTCAGTAAAACTTTCGAGAAAGCCCCTCCTAGATCAGTTTCACTTAATGAGCTTCGATTTGAATTAGATAGTTTAGCTGAATCATAAATTCAAAATATTCAAGTTATAGGTAGGTAGCACTGCTCGGGTGAGATAATAATTTGAAAACCGATTGAATTAGTGTTATGGTTATTTTTATGTTATTATTTTATATTTTGTATGTATTTAAATATTTTCTATTGTTCTTCTGTATTTTTTATATAGTGGCCAATATTTTCAATCACAAATTTATCCCTTAATTTGTAAGCTCACATTAATCTTAACTTCCTTAATTTCTATAGATTCATCTTGTATAATTGTGGAACATATTGATTAATAGCATAATTATTAGAGTCCATTCAACTTCCTGTAAACTAAATAAATTGCCAAATAGTTGTTATTCAATTGTACTTCCAAGTGTTGTAATAGAGTCCTCGATTAAATTGTAGTTCTAAGCTTTCAAAGTATTCAAAGTTCAAACTTTGGTTACTCTGCGCAAAAAGGCAATAAACTTATTGATGAATCGTTTCATTTTAGTGAGATTATAAATTAACTTTCGGGATTATTTTGAATTGCAGTCTATTTAGAATAGTTACCTCATTAACAAGTGAGTAAGTCATTGTTTGAAATAACGCCGAGTATAATTATTAGTAGCTGTCAATTTATGGCACTCGATTATAAAATTTTACCTAACCAACACATGTACCTAGTCAACACCCCGATGTATGAGCGGGAACAAAAGGTGAAAAATACTCATACGGACTCATGAGGGCTTTCACATTTTACTCTCTTTCAACTTGTCTTGAGTTAAATTTCTTTAATCTTTCCTATCGGCCTCGCTTGGCCAATTCTTACTTTTTCCGACCCCGAATGGCTATTAGGTTTCCGAGGGCAGACGGGTCACTATTTTCTACTTCTATCACTTCTATCAATACTTCTCACCGAATGATTGCCGGTATAAGTAATCCCCCACTTACTGACCAACGGCTTCGGGCGGATGAGTTGGTGAGTGGTAGAGCACTCTGTTGTCCTGAGACCGAGAAATCGGTCTCAAAGGCGGAGGAATCAGGAAATTGTCAACAGCATCAGGATGTAGAAGGCCAGGAGAAACCACTACATTAAAGATCCTTGTGGATATCTCTAGTACAGCTTCCCATGACAGATAAGGAAACTATACATACATTTAATGATCATGGACTTCGGAATCCAAGATCCGGCAGGGGAGGAAGATCACAACCAGACCACGGGGCCTCTCAGGTCGTCAACAAACGAAAACCCCGTGTCGTGGAAATTCACAAGATAGCTACGTGGAACGTAACAACTATGTTTGAAGGTGCGAAATTACAAAATATTCAGCTAGAAATGGCCAGACTAGACATTCCTATCCTAGGTATATGCGAGACGAAATGGCTAGGGTCAAACATATTTGAGAGTAATGGATACATTGTATACCACTCGGGAAAGGCAAAAGGACCCAGACGTAACGGAGTCGCAATCATTGTCAAAGAAGAAATTCGTAACTGTATCCGAAATTTCGTCCCCTTCAATGATCGTATCATGATGATTCAGCTGCAAAATAAACTACTGAATATTAATATAATACAAGTCTATGCACCAACAGCTGACAAACCTGATGAAGAAATTGAGCAATTCTACAGCGAAATTAAACAAATTCTCCGGAGCACAAAAAAACATGAAGCTACAATTATTATGGGAGACTTCAACTCAAAAGTCGGTGCCGAAATCACACAAGATATAACCGGAAAGTATGGACTTGGAGAAAGGAACGAAAGAGGGCAAAGACTAATACAGTTCTGCCAAGAAGAGAAATGCATTATATCAAATACTTTGTTTCAGCAACCTAAAAGACGACTATATACCTGGAAATCTCCAGCTGATCAAGAGGAAAAGATAGTCAGAAATCAAATTGACTACATTATCATTAATAGAAGGTTTAGAAACAGTATTACATCTGCAAAAACATACCCAAGTGCAGACGCAGCAACTAACCATAATCTGCTCTGTGCTGGATTCAAACTAAAACTAAAAAGAATAAAAGCCCCCACAACGCAGAAGAAACCTAATACTCGACTCCTAAGAAATGCCGTAATAGCAGATGAGTTCGGAAATAAGATTAATCGTGAGATTAAAGAGCAGTTAGAAAGATCTGAACAAGAAAATATCGGTCAAAATCTAGGTACCATGAATTCCGCCATGGTCACCATAGCAAACGAAGTTTTGAAACCAGAAAAAGACTCAATAAAGAAAAACGATTGGATGACCGATAAAATACTAGACCTTATTCAACAACGAAGGAATTGGAAAAACAAAGACGAGATTCGGTATAGAGAGATATATCGACAAATAAGGTACGAGGTTAAGCGAGCAAAAGAGGACTGGATGGAACAAAGATGTCGTGAAATGGAAGAACTACAAAGAAAACATGACGAGTTTAACATACATAAAAAGCTTAAAGAAGTTACCTACACTCAGAGAAAAAGAACTCCTCACTTTATGAGAAACTCCAAAGGTAAAATAATTCTCGACTTGGATGAAAAAAAGGAAGAATGGACTAACTATATAAAAGAGCTCTTCCTGGATACGAGGCCACCACTTAACACCAGAAAGTATACGAATACTGGTCCTAGCATTTTAAAAGCGGAAGTAGAGAAAGCCATCAAACAGAGCAAAAATGGGAAATCTCCAGGCCCTGACCAAGTACCATCAGACTGGCTCAAACTTCTGGATGACGACAATGTCTCACAACTAACAAACATTTATAACCATATATACGAGACTGGAATGATGCCACAGATATGGTTAGAGTCTACATTTATTCCACTCCCAAAAAAACCTAATACATCATCATGTAAAGACTTTGGACTAATTAGTCTCATGAGCCACTCTCTCAAGCTACTTCTTAAGATAATTCTTAATAGAATCAAGCAGAAATGTGAAGAGACAATGGGAAACAAACAATTCGGTTTCAGAGAAGGATTGGGAACAAGGGAAGCATTGTTCTCAATGTTAACATTACTTCAACGATCATGGGAAGTACAGAAACCAATTTACGTCTGCTTTATAGATTTTGAGAAGGCGTTTGATAGAGTTCAACATGATAGGTTGTTTCAATATCTAGAAATGATTGGAATATATGATAAAGATCTGAGACTTTTACAACATCTATATTGGAATCAAGAAGCTTCTATTCTGGTAGATGGCAAAGAAACAGACAAAATTTGCATTCAAAGAGGTGTCAGACAGGGTTGTGTGTTATCCCCAACTTTGTTTAACGTATACTCAGAAATAATTTTTAATGAAGCCTTGGAAGGACAATGTGGAGTTCGAATCGGGGTGAAACTATTAACAACATCAGATATGCAGACGACACCGCGATCATGGCTGAAAACATCGAAGATCTTCAATTCCTTATAGATCGAGTCACTAGAGAATGCTCCAATAACGGACTTAACATAAATGCAACACAGACAAAGTTACTTAAGGTTAGTAAACAAGACGTCGGCCCTATGCAACTAATTGTCAGTGATGAATCAATAACAAAAGTTAACCATTTTAAATACCTAGGATGTTGGATAAACGAGACACTAAATCCGGATGAAGAAATTAAAACTCGTATAGAAATTGCAAGAGGAGCATTTATGAAACTTAGATCTATTCTGAGCAACTCTCAGCTGAACTTACAACTAAGAATCAAGTTCCTAAAATGTTATGTGTATCCTGTATTACTATATGGATGTGAAACCTGGATCATGAAGGTTAACATGATGAACAAATTAGAAGCCTTTGAGATGTGGTCATATCGTAGAATGCTCAGAATATCTTGGGTTCAACGCATTTCTAACAGAGAAGTCTTAAACAGAGTAGGTCAAGGCGAAGGTGACATCTTCTGGTGAAAACTTGAATATCTGGGGCATATAATGAGAGGTAGCAGATACAGGATGCTGCAGTTAATACTCAATGGAAAGATCGACGGGAAAAGAGGAATTGGTCGAAAGAAATATTCATGGCTCCGAAACCTTCGTCAATGGACTGGCTTATCGGCAGATCAATTGTTACATGCCGCACAAGATCGAGAACGATATCGGCAAATTGTTATGGAAGCTACCCTCGCCTAAAATTTGGGCACGGTACTTAAAGAAGAAGAAGAACACATGTAGTGTAATAATTCAGTAGCTGTTAACAAAACATATTTTTTAATCCGCCACTCAAGCATTTATTTATAATAGTCGATCGAGAAGAAACGGACACAGGGCATTACAAAACAATTCGAACTTTATGGTACATCGAATTGTCCAATGGTTGACCTCAATATTTATTTTTGTCTCTCAAAAAAGAAAAATGCTCGAGAATGCACCGACCCCGCACCATAAGTCTGATGTTTTTAACTCATTACATTACATTTAACATTAAGAGCCTCACTCACTTAAAATCTTTTTAAAGATCATTCATAAACGCATTTACCAAACCCTTGGTATGGATATTAAAGAGACCCAATTTGGATTCCGCAGGGACGTAGGTACCAGTGAAGCTCTCTTTGCAGTGAGAGAACAATTTCTTTTCTCCTAAAACACTGATTTCTTTGAGGCATCTTTCTTATAAGTTTACATATCATATTAACTTAAACATACCGGTTCACATATAAAGAGACGAGTTTTTTAAACACAACTCAGAAAATTTCTTGAATACTAAGAAATATATTAATGGTTATATTTAATTTTCTTCTCCTAAAGTTTTTGTTTCTTAAATTGAAAACTACAAATATTTTACAGTATAAGAAATATAATGTTAACTCAATTCATATTTATATTTGTGAACAAGAAATTTTCTTGCAGTCAAATAAATATTTTAAACCACAAGAAATAATTCTTTAGAAATACCCTCTACCCTCTGTAGTAACTGTGGTTATAAAATAAAAACTTTATCATTAATGCCGAAATGTTACTTGCAAAGAAATTTTCCTCCACAAAAGAATTGCACATATTAACTATTTATGATAATCGTCAGTGTTTGTCAAGATGGCGTGATATTAGTTCATGTTCATATAGATGGATTTTGGATTTGTTGGCGTTCTTTATAAATTAACTGATATTTTGAAGGTACGTACATATTAGGTATTAAATAAAAGTAAATTGAGTAATTTAAGATATAATAATAATATTGTAGCGTATCCGAATGATTATAAAAGAAACATAATAGTATCTTTATAGGTATGCTTTTTAGGTATAATGATGGACAATTCTGAAAGGAAGGAGCTTCTTATTCTAACTGGGAAATAAGCCACAATTTAAAGCTGGGACAGAATTATATACATAATATATAGCTTTAGAACAATATTAAGAAAGGAACTATTAACCAACTGCGGGGCCTTCCAGAAATGGTAGAACTTTATACATGTAAGTACCTTTTTAAAAACGTGAGTACTTATGTATCAACTATAATAGGTTTCTTGAATGTATCGTCTTCTATAAAAATATACAATACAACGCTATATCAGACATGGCGGGTGCAACGCTGAGAATGTTTTATGTTCATTTATTTGTGATAAAGAAATCAGTTATCCTTAAAGAAAATATTTTAATCGGTAAGAAATTTTATTGCCGAAAACTGTGAATTAGTTAATATGTATTAAATGACTTAAGATGTAAACTAATAATATTTTCCCGTAATAAAATTTCTTAATGATTAGGTATGCTGTCTCTTTTAGATTATAACAATAAAGAAAATTACATATTATGTCTGCTTCAATGTTTTACATTGGTTGTATTTTCCCTCTTGTTTTAGCTAAACAATGTTTATTGTGTGACTTAACATTCCGATGACCAACCTTTTTTTGTTACACGGATGATTAAGGGGATGGAAAAAGACCCCAGGTCAAAAATGTCAAAAATGACAATTAACAAAAAAATGAAGTGTTATTTTTAATTTTTTTTTATTTTTTTTATGGCATGGACTTTATGTCATTCAGCCAGTCACAACATGAGTATTAGTGTCATGTGTAGTGTGTTTGTTGAGTAAGTGTCTTGTTACTTTGCAAAGTCGACGTCATTAGCGTAAAACTACTTGGAATTACACATAATAGACGGTATTTTACTAAACATCAACTTCAGAATATATTTTTTATTCGTAAAATATAGGGAATTTTTTTTATTTCAAAATATGAGGATATCTAGAATGATATTAAAGTCAAATAAAATAATAATGAGTTAAAACTTGAAAATACTTTTGGATTTATTAAAGAAAAACATACGCTGGTGTCACAATTTTCCCCGCTTGGTCATCCAAAGGTTAATATTATACAGAAAAATAATTAATATTTTATTAACAAAAAGAAAAAAAAAATAAACAAAGATATGTAGGTTAAGTAATGCCATGTTTGAACTAAATATGACTGATTATTATTAGTATTAATAGTTATTATGTGGGGCCTTGTATTTGTTTTTTTTTGTATTTCCTAAATTTGTCAAAATAAATATCTATATTTAAAAAAAATTATTAAAATAAGTTTATTCTTTCTATATAACGATTTTGTTTTAGTGAATTGCTGATATACAAAGTGCTATTAAGAAAAGAAGGAAAAATTGAGGAAGTTGGATTTGCCTCTCCATCCTTTTATTGTTGTGAAGAAGCCAGTGGTTTAAGAGCGGAGAAAATATTTGTATGAAATAATAACGCTTTATATCTTGTTTTTATTAATAAATAATGATTTTACCTTAACACAATGATTTATTTCGCCGTATGTAGGTAATATCACTTTATTTTCAAGAAATATTAACTTAATTCTAAATATACGATTATATCTGCGAAATATATTTCTTAACATTAAATACATTAATTCAATTAGCGTCTCTTTGCAAAGACAATGACGTCGACTTTGCAAAGTAACAAGACACTTACTCAACACACACACACACACACACACACACACACACACACACACTACACATTACACCTGAGTTAGTGATAAGTTATACAATTACGTGGCTAAAGGTTCTAGTTCTAAACCAAGGCCAGAATCAGAGAAAAAAAATACATTAATTATTAATCGGAAGATAATAATATTCCTTACTAAGAAATATTATTGCTCAGAAAGAATAGTTTTTTAATGACAAGAAACTATGTTCGTATGACTAATAAAATCAATTAACATCAAGTGTAATTTCTTTCTGATAAATGGGTTTGAAGTTTTCCAGAAAGTGATAGTTCAATCAGTGCCGGTTTATCCACTGGGTGCTTGGGGCGGGCGCCCAGGGGCCCGAGCCCCGGAGGGGCCCGTTCCTTTTAATTATGAAAAAATAAAGTCGCTAAATAATCTACATATTCTCCGAAAAGAATCTCATACGCAGATATGCCAATACACTGCAAACGCCTTTGTTTTATTGTTACATCTCTTCATGCCTATACACAGTGTCGTAGCCTAGCCCCACAGGGGCCCCGTGTCAGTGTTTGTGGCGGGGCCCTTTTCCAAAAACTACAGAAAGTTGTTAGATTTCGCCATGCCATTGATTAAAAACTACCCAGGTAGTAGGTAAAAACTGTGTAGGTTATTAATCAATGGCCATGTCTCGAATTGTATCCAAAATAATCGCACAAACGGAGTTTTTTTGGTTTCTAATAATTTTATTTTGAATTTGGGGGCTTAAATAATAATTTCTCTCACTTTTCGGCTTTAAAATAAGGTCTTTTAAAATAGCAACAAAATAAGTCATTTTAAAATAGTTAAACGAAAGACAAAAATAGATAAACATAAGTAAATCTAATTTAAAGATAAAGAATAGATTATTCTCGAAAATGCCAATACCCAAACAATAGGTACACACTCTTTCAAATATTCAAAAGCGATTACAAAAATTGCAATTTGGCATTATACAGTGGCCTCTAAGGCTAGCACTCTATACTTGCGATTTTTAGTCGCAGCGACAAAAATATCGCTGTCGCAGAAAATCTAGAGTCTAGAAAATTTATCGCTGTTTTCAGAATCGCGAATTGAATGCTACAAGGATGTAACATAAGCTTTTAGATGTTTTTTTACTCTAGAGATAAAGAAGAAGTCAAGACGTCAATTAATACTTTATGCGAGAAACATAAAAACGATGTTGATGAAACCAAAGAGAACTTGCATAATGAAATTATTCTATCTATTTTGTAACGTTATGCCAAAATTTGAATAAACATACAATTTATGAAAAATTTGATATCTTCCAGGATGTAAAGGCAATTTTCCCAATATTTTAACTTTACTGCAAATTTATTTGACGATACCAATTTCTAATGCGTCAGGTGAGCGGTGTATTTCGGCTTTAAAAAGAATAAAAACATATTTAAGGTCAAATTTGGATCAAGAAAACCTAGACGCATCATCACTATTGTATACAGAGAATGAAGAACTGGAGAAACTGAATTGTGATAATATTATATGGCAGTTTGCGAATGCAAGTCAAGAAAATAGTGATCTAATTTTTGTCTTTATGTATTTTTTAGAATATGTTTTTTGCTTGTCATGTGTTGTTTTGTGGATTTTTCTGTTTTTTATTTATGTTTTTAAATGTATTTTTTGGATTATTTTTTACGTTTGCTATTCTTCTTGCTTGTTTAAAAAAATATTTTACGGATTTTACAATAAACCTTTATAGTTAATGCATGTGTTTTCTTGTTAAAAACTGACAACGAATAGCAATGAAGGGGGCCCCTAAACCTCCAGCGCCCAGGGCCCGAAGTTAGGTTAAACCGGCACTGAGTTCAATCATGTTTAAGATATATTTCTTTGGGTATAGTAAAATTTATTTGAAATATTTTAGAAAATTATATATTACATACAAAGATATATTTCTTAGGCAATATGCCAAGTCGATCTTTCTTAAATATAAATAAAGTTTATTCATGTCAAGAATTTTTTCCCCTGGGGGTGGATGTGCATTTATTGCTTAAAAGGTGAAGCTGGCTGTATATATTGTGCGTGAAGTGAATATTTCTGAATCCAAATTGGAAGCTAGCGATAACGCTGTAAGTGTTCTATGAGTATTCCTTTATAGTCTCTCATAAACTCATAATATATCTTGCCTAGAGTGATAAGTAGTGAAATCGGTTTGTAGGATTAAGCACTGGTGTGGTTTTCCCTGGTTTAGAGATTTGATTGTGCTGGATATTTTCCATAGAGTAGAAAAATATTCCACCTGAAGACTTGCATTAATTATTCTTGCTAACAGCGGGAAAATTTGCTTTTGAAGTTGTTTGAGGTATCTCCTATGAATGTCATTTGCGTCAAGATCTGTGTTTTTGTCATGGCTACACAGTCTCTTGACGTTTGTCTCACTGCAGCAAAATCTCAAAAGAACCGTGACGTCACGAATCAGCTGTTTTAGCTTAATGAAATTTGTTTCATGTTTGTTTACGTTTCATTTTTGAGGTTATACCTTTGCTTTAATTTGATTTTGCTGTGGTTTTATTTTTAACATTTAAATGAATAATGAATATTTACTTGTGGTGAATGTGGTAATAATTATAAATAAGTATATTAATGTTTCTGTTTTAAAAAATATTTTAGGTGTACTACTTTGTTTTAGTTTAATTACGTTATATATTTATTATACTTACCTACTTTGGTTAATGTAAACGTGGATTTCTAAAATAATAATCATCTTTGTAAGGTGTAAATTGTATTTATTTTTTTATTATTTAACTCTGGTTCTGTCTGTATATTTGAATTAATATAATAAAGTTTTTTTTAGATATCATATCTTTAATTTTTTTATTTTTACATAAAGTTAGTTACCTTTGAGGTAATTTTTTATTAATTTAAATTGAGTTAGTATATTTGTAATTTGACATCTAGGTTGTAGGTGACTTGTCCGCTGGGTTTTATTGGTGCAATAAATTTTGTTCACCACCTCAACTTACATACAGTTACATACATACTCGATGTTTTCCTGATGATAAAGATTTACTTCAAAGTGAAATAAATCTAAAATCAGTTTCATTTCCTATAGGTACCATTTTTCCATATTTCGATTTCTTCAAAAGTGTTAAACTTTAAAGTCTCCTGTTCAAGATCAATGTCATGTTTACCCTTAACCCTCTACCAGGACAATTTTATTTTCAATGGAAAAATTTAAAGCTTGATAGGTTTTGACTAAAGGAGTCAATCAATTAGCGCTAACCAAATGTTAGTGTACTAGGTACACTTAGTGGTATATGGCGAATATGGCCATAGGCTATAACTGGAAAATGGCTAGAAATTAAACTGCCTTTAGACGGACTTGTCTGCTAGAGGGTTAAAATGAATGATATCTTTTTCAAATGAACACTTAAAATGACATAATGGACATTTTTGCTTTTTATTCGATGTTTCATGTTTACCTTATGAATGTGATTTTAAATAATAAGTAAACAAGTTTTTTCTCGAAAATTTTTTGCCACAATTGCAAGTGTACGAATACAAAATGTTTTGCCTTATATTTTAATTGCGATAGTTTTAGTTTAAGATCATTTTCATGATTTTTTTGTCACGTCAAATTAGAAATATGCAAGTAAAGGAGTAATATTTTAGATATAAAAAGATCTAGATACTGGTTTAGATATATCACAACACTGGTTGCTATATAAGTGGTTTATTTCTATTTTTAAAATGTTTGTTTGGGGGTATATGATTGCGGACACTACATCCATTCACCAATTACAATTTTTTTATTACTTATTAGTAATTTTTTCTTATACGATCTTATCCTGAAACTAATATTAATCTGTAATAAATAAGCCTTTTTGTATTTTTTTGATAAATTGTTTGTATTGGGTGCTTTTTTTAATGATATCCTCTGAGTTCCACAGCAAATTCTTCTGCAGCACTCTACTTAATTTGAGAGCTATTTCGCTATAGACTGTCCAAGTTCCTCATTTTTTTGTTCTGTCTTTTTTATATTGTATTTTTTCGCTTTTTTTATATTGCATCAATTATAAGGAATATTTACTCTATATTTACAATTACAATTTAAGTTTAATACCTAAAACATGTTTATACAATAGTCAGTATAACAACTCATTGTTTTCTAATGTTAATAAATAGTTTAAATTAATAATGGGATGGTAGACATCAGTCAAAAAATACAGTGGATTTAAAAACATATCAAGATTATTAAATATAAGCCCAAAATTTTGAGTAGGTTATCCAACTGACCACAAACACATTGTGGACTATTAGCTAGATTAATTTTAAATTTAATATGATGATATAATACTGGGGTTAAATCTAGTGGCGACTCTTGGCCTTGGAGACAGGGTCGGCAAGGTTTTTTTTGTCTCCTCATATAGGTATACCATCAAACTAAAAGGCTTAAATCATCATAGGAGATTTTGTTGTTTTTTGTTTTTTTTTTTATTTGATGTACTCTCTTCTACTGATGTACTCATTCTCTCTTGTTTCATGGTGTTTCGACAATACGTGTTGATTCTTTTGAGACAAGATAAATCCCGTTTATTTGAGGCAGAAATTGGTGGTAATAAGAAAATTGATGAACAGTTTGTTGTAATGAATTGCAGTACTTACTACATAGAATTATACATACATATTTTGCAACTTATCCCACTTTCTGAAAATATTTGGATCAGAATAATTTTTAAGTACCTAACTTGTAGTAATAAATATCTTGGAAATTTTTTGGCAAAGGGAACTTTTAAATTTTGAATCGTAAAAGAGGTCAAAAATTTGCAAATTTTCAAAATTCGAAAAATGAGTATCTATTTGCATATAATAGTAGGTATCTAAAATTTCAAGATATACCTACTCGTTTCTAGAGATATGTATCATGTCGGTGTCTTTTTGGGATGGTTCGGAAATATCAAGCGAATCCAAAACGTCACTGCGCATATATTGGAAACTATCATTACGGAAATCTCTGAGATTTTGCACCAGCTTTCGTATTCTATTTTTGGAACTAATAATGTCAGTTGACTGATTTTGAACAACAATGAATATCTTGGGCCAACTCTGTCTTAAAAATATTTAAAAGAGTATTAAAAGAGTAACCATTTAATATATATATATATATATATATATATATATATATATATATATATATAT
This sequence comes from Diabrotica virgifera virgifera, assembly GCF_917563875.1. Taxonomy (NCBI): domain Eukaryota; kingdom Metazoa; phylum Arthropoda; class Insecta; order Coleoptera; family Chrysomelidae; genus Diabrotica; species Diabrotica virgifera. Next base: position 127,566,751 of record NC_065447.1, on the reverse strand, counting down.
ATATATTGTTATATTTCTATTTGATATGAAAATTAAATTTTGATAATTATAAACAAAATTCAATTTAATATAAAATATTTTCAATTTTCTCAACCACGGGCATATAAATTTAGAACAACCTGTATACAACAAATTGTTATATTTAATTTTAAGAAGTGATTAGAAGAAGTACGAAACTCGGGACAATGCGCCGAGAATAAACAAAGTGAATGGCGCGTACCATTATCGTTGTTCGCGGAAGGTTCGATCATTAGCCTATGCTAAATAAGACTCAGTTGAAATAAATAATAGGTCATTATCGTTGTTCGCGGAAGGTTCGATCATTAGCCTATGCTAAATGAGACTCAGTTGAAGTAGATAATAGGTCATTAAATTTTGTAAATAGTAGAAAGTAATTTTAGAATGGGAATTAACTATTTTTTTTTGAAATCCATTAAGCATATTTAGAAAGATTAAAAATTGGTTTTGAGGAATACTGCGAATGAGAGTTGGTGGTGGAAGGTTGATTTGTGAATCTGGAAGGGATATTTAGAAAGTAGGGGAATGAATGACAAATATAGATCAGAATGTTTTGAGCTGTCGAGAAGGGAAGTCCAGTAGTAGACGGTAGTGTACGGAGAGTGAGAAAGCCGGTGTAGTTCCGTGAGTGTGGAGTATCTATCGTGGAACGAGAGGTAGGCCAGGTTGAGAGTAAAAGAACCTCCTTGAGCCAAGAGTGTCCCGGTAGCTGATTGCAGTTTCGAAAAAGGTAGAATACAGCATCACGACAGAAGCAGGAACGAGAGCTATATGAGCTAGTTTTCAAAGGAGAACATTACTGAAAGCCAGGACGAGGTTTTGATCGCAGCCAAGGATAGCAGGAAACGGGTCTTGTGTGAAGACATTCTCAGTTCACCAGAAAAAGGTCAGTCTCATTTGTTTGGACATGAATGTATGGGTTTTTCGTATTAAATACCACATTTAAAATTGAAGAACATAATCAATAATATCAGAAAAGCTTCATCAAACTTAAATAGAATTGTTGCTAATAAATCATAATAGTTAAATGTTAATAAAAACTTTCAATTGGAAACCAAAAGGAAATAAGATTCCCATGTGTAAATGTTATGTTTAAGAATAATAAGATATAGCAAATATTAAGCAGTGATTGCCATTTAAATAAAATAAACAATATTTTGATTATAATTGTAACCCATATGTGTGTATTATTTTATTTTTTTCTTTCCTATCCCGATTAGGAACCATTGAGAAATACTTAGAAGCCACGTAAGTAAGTAATTAATTTTATAAAAAGCCCTGAGATTGAAAACATATTGATATGTGATCTGGTAAATTAATTAGATTATTATTAATGCATTGATTAAATTAAATGACATATAAGAATATTATCTCATATCAATAATCAAGATCACATCAACTGTCGTCCAACGTGGAAAGCATTGAAAAGTATTTCTAGTGGCAAATTTCAAGGATAGAAAGAGTAAAGCCGGTATTTGAAAATTTATATGCCTGTGGTAAAAAGTGAGATACTTACATTTGATAACATAAAATTTTAGATCTCTTTAGGTACAAATTTTACATAACTGATTTAATATTTTATTTTTACGATATTTACATTTGATATATTTATTGACAATTTATAATATTTGGGTGAGAAAAAGTCGTCTTGGTAACATACTAGTAAAATTTCATATTTGGCGGGGATAGTACTTCTTGAAAACAAATGTCTGTGACAAGAAGCCAAAGCAAAGACAACAAAAAACAAAAAGAACATTCAGACCAAGAAGATATTTTAGACACGACAATCATGGCATCAGAACAGCAAGAATTATCAGGAATAGATAAACTATTACAACTGATGCAACTCCAGTCACAAAAACTGGATGAAGCAAAAAGGACAATGGATAAAAATCAGGAAGAAACAAAACAAACAATGGATAAAGTGGAGAAAAAAATGGATGAAAATCAATATTCAACAAAATGTCCGAGAAAGAAGAGAAATGGTTATACATAGCACAGATGACGTGAAGATAAGGTTTGGCGGGGATGTAAGAAGATTACACCCAGTGCCGTTCATAAATAGCCTGAAAAAGAAAATACAGCACATCGGAAATTTCGAAACAGCAAAAGAAACTATCAGAAACCATCTCAAATATGAAGCAAGCCTATGGTTCGATAGCAAAGAAGAAGAATTCGGCAATTGGCAACAATTTGAACAAAAATTTTTGAATTATTTCTGGGGAAAGGTCCAACAATTGGAAATTAACAAGGAATTGCAAAATGGGAAATACAATGATAGGATGGGTGTATCAGAAAGGACATATGCTTTGCAAATTTACAATAATGCAAAACATTTACAATATAATTACTCATCGGAACAATTAGTCGAACTGATTGCAAGACATTTCGAGGAAACGCTGGAAGACCATATCACATTGCAAAATTACAAAGACATAGATAGTTTATGCCAATTCCTACAAATAAGAGAATCACGTCTAAGAGAAAGAAAATCAAGAAGGTCGCGAGAAGATTACAGGCCCCGAGAAACACAAGATTACAGAGATAGAAATCAAAATAGGAGGGACTATACAAGACGAGATTTTAATCCCAGAAGGGAAAACGAAAATAGAGACAACGGAAAAGGAAATTATGAACAAAGAAATAGGCAATGGAATGAGGACAGAAATCGAGAATACCAGAATAGAAACACCACACGCTCAAATCAAGAAAACAGAAATAATGGTAGACAAAATGAACAGGGATATCGAGAAAACCGAAACAGATCCGACAGACCAAGAGAAAATAGAAGAGAAGTAAATAATACCCAGACAGATGAATATGACGGAGAGAGACATTATGACGAAAATATAAACAACGATGAGCAACCGGCGTCTTTTCACGACGGCGCTCACTAAAAACCAAAAATCAAACAGGAATCTTTTGTCACCCCAAGGAGTTTATTAAATTGGCAGGAAACAACGAAAAGAAAAATGGAGTTAATTTAAAATTTGTGGATGGATTTATCAACGAGAAACCAATTAAAATTATGATAGACACTGGATCTGAAATAACATTGGTCAACAGAAAACTAATAGAAGAAGTTAACTTAACAAATTTAATTTACAAAATACCTAGGGTAAATTTAGTGGGCGCAAACAAACGGACATTGGCAACTATAAATGAAGGCATACGAGTAATGGTACGACTGGGTAAGAATATGTATGCACTACAATGTGTAATAATGCCAAACCTGTCACATGACATGATAGTAGGAGTTGACGAATTGGCAGAAAAACATGTAGTGATAGATTTTAAAAATAATACGATGAAACTAACAGAAGAAAAAGAAAAAGAACAGGACAAGGAACATGAGAAACAAAATACGGACGAATCAGGTAAAGAACAAACAGTGGAAATGAATTTGGCAGCGAAGCAAGGACAAAGAAAAAAAGGAGAAAAGGTCAGAGAAAGATAAAAGAAAATGAAACCTGTGGCTCCTCAAAAGAAGAGTTGAGCCCAGAAGAAGAAAATTTGAGAATATGAAAAGGAAATAAAAGGATGTTTGACAACAATGAAAAACAAGATAGAACAACAAGAAATGAGAATGAAGGACCACATGAAAGAAAAGAAATAAAGCTAAAAAATGAAAGTGAAAAGAATATGATTGAAACAGTGGTATTTGAAGAGGAGGTATATGCAAACGAGGATGCAGAATGCACGGTAAACATGTGTGAAGAATCTGAGAAAAAAAAACAGAAAATTGATATGTGGAGAAGGGAAAGAAAAAGAATTGCGGTTGATATTAAGAAACTACGAAAATTTGATCAATGAGGAAAACAGAGTGGCTAAAAAGTACGAACATTCATTTGAGGTGAAAAACTTGGGAAATTTTCGATCAAAGACTTACCCGATTCCATACAAGTATCGACAAGAGGTGAAAGAAGAAATAAATAAAATGTTGGAAGATCAAATCATCGAAAGATGTGATTCACCGTATGTTAACCCGATCGTGATAGTAAAGAAAAGCAATGGAGAATTGAGATTATGTTTAGATGCCAGGAATATCAACCAGCACACTGTATCACAATATGAATCACCTCTAAACATCGAGGCCATTTTTGGAAGAATCACCGGGTCACACATATTTTCGAAAATTGACTTAAAACACAGTTTTTGGTTGATACCGTTAGCTGAAAAGTGTAGAAATTACACCGCTTTTTCTATTGATGGTATTGTCTACCGGTTTAAGGTAGTGCCATTTGGATTGCAGAGTGCTTGTGCTGCACTCGTCCGAGCTCTACATACCATTTTGAATCGCCATAAAGATTTCATAGTTCATTATATCGATGATTTATTAATTTTTTCACAAGATATTCAGAGTCATCTGGAACACATAGAAATAATTCTGGAAGAATTGGACACAGCGGGATTGAAACTAAACATTGAAAAATGTCAATTTTTTCAAAAAGAAGTCATTTATTTGGGTTTTCAATTGGACACCAAAACAGTAAGATTAGCCGAAGACAGAGTCAAGCTCATAGATGAATACCCAAGACCAACGAATTTGAAAACATTGAGAGGTTTTCTTGGCACGATTAATTATTTTAAAAAGCTGATTCCCGATTTGAGCCAAAAGGAAATCCCTCTGATAAAATTGCTTAAAAAAGGAATAAAATGGAATTGGAAAGAAGAACAGGAGGAAGCTTTCGAAACATTAAAACGAGAATTCGCAAAAGGAACGAAAATATACCACCCCATTTACAATTTACCTTTTATACTCCGAACTGATGCGTCCATACAAAAATTTGCAGGAGTTCTGTCTCAAATACAAAACGACCAAGAAGTGCCGATATGTTTTATATCTCGAGTGACTAAAACACATGAGAGAAAATATAGTGTTACAGAATTGGAGTTTGCCAGTGTACTATATTGCGTAAACAAATTGAGGTTTTACTTATTGGGAGCAAAATTCACAATCGAAACAGACCATGCAGCTTTAGTACATATCATGAAGAATAGATTAGTAAATAATAGAATACATAGAGGCATTCTATTATTACAGGAGTATGATTTTGAGTTCCGATATATAAAAGGAAAAGACAACATAATAGCCGACGCTCTAACACGGGATGAGGACACCGGAAAAAAGGAAACAATTACTCTACAGGTGGGACTAAATATATTAATACAAGAAGAAGGGATATATTCGTTAAATGAGATAAGGACAAACCAGGAAGACCTAGAGGAAAGAGAGAAAAGAAGAGCGGAAGTAGAAAATAACATATATTTTAAGAGAATAGACGGAAAGGAACTATATTTAGTGACACAAACATTGGCCGAAAAGATAATAAAGAAGTTACATGAGGACAATGGGCATATCGGTAGCAGAAAAGTTTGGCTCGTTTTTAGGGAAAATTACATCAGCCGACAGGATTACCGCATTACAAAGGAAATTACCCAGAAGTGCGATGTATGTCAAAAATATAAGAGTCGGAATTTCAAAAACGAAAATGTTGCCAAAAATATTGAAGCCCGAAACAAACTAGACATTGTAGCAATAGATATGTTAAGCGATCTAATTATGACCACTAAAAGGAACAAACATATTCTGGTAATGGTGGATGTGTTTTCAAAATACGTAAAATTATATAGTTGCCGCACCACAAAGGGGGAAGAAATATTAAGAAAAATCGACAATTTTATAGCCATAGTAGGAACACCAAAAAGGATTCTACTGGACAATGCAACGTATTTCCGAAATGATCGTTTCAAGGGACAACTTCGAGAACGAGGAATAGAGACAAATTTTGTCAGCATCAGGCATCCACAGAGTAATCCGTCGGAACGATTCATACAGGAAGTGACGAAATTTCTTCGCATTGCAACAGATGGTCAACATCGCCACTGGGACAGGAAAATGGCGGAAATAGAAAGGTATCTAAATACAATTCCGAGCACAGTAACAAAAGAGACCCCAGAATACATCATGAAGGGTGTACTGCCGATAAGGCCATGGGAAGACCAAGAGCCAAAAGAATATCAACAGGTGATTGAAACCGTACAGAGAAGATTACGGCGAAGCAACGAAAAATATATCCAAAGACAGGAACAAAATAGAAACAAAAAGTTGAAAAACCAGTGACTTTCCAAAAGGGTGAAAAAGTACTGGTGAGGGCCTTACGAGTATCAAATCTTCCTGGGGGCATTTGCGCAAAGTTGATGCCTGTTTTCGAAGGCCCGTACATCGTGAATAATGAAAATGGGATAAATAGTTATGAGTTGAGGCACAGGAACTCGGAAAAGATCCGAGGAATTTATAATATTCACGATGTATACAAATATCACGAATAAAAGACAGAATTACATGAAGTAGATAGCAATTTAGGATATAAGACGTAGATTAAAGTAAGGAAATATACAGGGAGTTGGTTTTGCCTCGAGAAAATTTATTTAAAAATGCAGATAAATTTTATCGAATACAAGGCGGGGATTTGTTATATTTCTATTTGATATGAAAATTAAATTTTGATAATTATAAACAAAATTCAATTTAATATAAAATTTTTTCAATTTTCTCAACCACGGGCATATAAATTTAGAACAACCTGTATACAACAAATTGTTATATTTAATTTTAAGAAGTGATTAGAAGAAGTACGAAACTCGGGACAATGCGCCGAGAATAAACAAAGTGAATGGCGCGTACCATTATCGTTGTTCGCGGAAGGTTCGATCATTAGCCTATGCTAAATAAGACTCAGTTGAAATAAATAGGTCATTATCGTTGTTCGCGGAAGGTTCGATCATTAGCCTATGCTAAATAAGACTCAGTTGAAGTAGATAATAGGTCATTAAATTTTGTAAATAGTAGAAAGTAATTTTAGAATGGGAATTAACTATTTTTTTTTGAAATCCATTAAGCATATTTAGAAAGATTAAAAATTGGTTTTGAGGAATACTGCGAATGAGAGTTGGTGGTGGAAGGTTGATTTGTGAATCTGGAAGGGATATTTAGAAAGTAGGGGAATGAATGACAAATATAGATCAGAATGTTTTGAGCTGTCGAGAAGGGAAGTCCAGTAGTAGACGGTAGTGTACGGAGAGTGAGAAAGCCGGTGTAGTTCCGTGAGTGTGGAGTATCTATCGTGGAACGAGAGGTAGGCCAGGTTGAGAGTAAAAGAACCTCCTTGAGCCAAGAGTGTTCCGGTAGCTGATTGCAGTTTCGAAAAAGGTAGAATACAGCATCACGACAGAAGCAGGAACGAGAGCTATACGAGCTAGTTTTCAAAGGAGAACATTACTGAAAGCCAGGACGAGGTTTTGATCGCAGCCAAGGATAGCAGGAAACGGGTCTTGTGTGAAGACATTCTCAGTTCACCAGAAAAAGGTCAGTCTCATTTGTTTGGACATGAATGTATGGGTTTTTCGTATTAAATACCACATTTAAAATTGAAGAACATAATCAATAATATCAGAAAAGCTTCATCAAACTTAAATAGAATTGTTGCTAATAAATCATAATAGTTAAATGTTAATAAAAACTTTAAATTGGAAACCAAAAGGAAATAAGATTCCCATGTGTAAATGTTATGTTTAAGAATAATAAGATATAGCAAATATTAAGCAGTGATTGCCATTTAAATAAAATAAACAATATTTTGATTATAATTGTAACCCATATGTGTGTATTATTTTACTCTTTTCTTTCCTATCCCGATTAGGAAACATTGAGAAATACTTAGAAGCCACGTAAGTAAGTAATTAATTTTATAAAAAGCCCTGAGATTGAAAACATATTGATATGTGATCTGGTAAATTAATTAGATTATTATTAATGCATTGATTAAATTAAATGACATATAAGAATATTATCTCATATCAGTAATCAAGATCACATCAATATATATATATATATATATATATATATATATATATATATATATATATATATATATATATATATATATATATATATATATATATATATTGATGCACGTTAAGTTGTGACTTCCGGTATACAGAAGAGGCTGTCCGACTTCCACCTTTTCTACTAGGAATTATTTTTTAAAAATTGTGTATTTGGTAAAAGGGGGGCTTATAAAATGGGTCTACCTATTGAGGGGAAAGGATTTACCAAAATAAATTTTGTATATATATATACGTATATACCGAAGCGTACAGCATACGTTATGGCTTCCATATATAGGGTAGTTCAAGGTGCGTTGTCACTTCCAGCGGTGTTGTCATATTTTGGAAGTCACAACGACTCGTCTGCTGATTTACCTCTTACTTTAAGCGTAATGTGTGATCTTTTGAAACTTTTACTGTGAATACAGTTGTGAATGCAGTTCTATGTTTTAAAGTTGTCTATTTAAATTAAAAGATTGATATTCTTTTGATTAAACAGGTTTACAAAAAAAAATACATTTCGGAATATTTGACGAAACCATATGACTAGGGGGTTTTTGGGGTCGCTGGTCACGAATCCGGGGTCCGCTGACCTCTATCACGTCAGGTAATGGTAATCTCAAGGTCAAATCAAGATAAACCGACAGTCGCTCTGAAAAAGTATATTAGGGGGTTTTTGTGGTCGCTGATGACGAATTTGTGTCCGCTGACCTCTATCACGTCTAGCTCAAGGTCATTTCGAGGTCAAATCAAGATAAATGGACACGATCGCTCTGAAAAAGTATATTAGGGGGTTTTTGGGGTCGCTGATCACAAAACTGGGGTCCGTTGAGTTCAACCGCGACAGGTAAAGGTCATTTCAAGGTCAAATCAGTTTTGTGGACTTGTCCTGATTTGGCCTTGAAATGACCATTACCTTACGTGGTAGAGCTCAACGGACCGCAGTTTTCATGATCAGTGACTCCAAAACCCCTATATTTTCAGAGCGATTGTGTCGATTTATGTTGATTTGACCTTGAACTAGACGTGATAGAGGTCAGCGGACTAATGATTCGTCATCAGCGACACCAAAAACGCCCTAATATACTTTCTCAGAGCGACTGTCGATTTATCTTGATTTGACCTTGAAATGACCTTTACCTGGCGTGAAAGAGGTGAGCGGACCCCGGATTCGTGATCAGCCACCCCAAAAACCCCCTTGTAACATGGTTTCGTCAAATAGTCCGAAATTTAGTTTTTTTTTGTAAACCTGTATTATTTATGATATGATTGATATTTATTTTACAAATACTAATATTTTATTATTGCTGCAAAATGGATTTTTTGGAATTAATTAAAAAAGTGTTATTAGTAAGTAATTTATTTATGAAAATTATATCAAAAATTTTAATAAATAAATTTGAACTTATAGGAAATTTTAATATTTATTATTTTTCTTGATTAAATTTTGAATTTTAGATTTTATTACAGGCACCGTCCTTTTAATTTTTGATGTACCAATAATAATGTGTAATAAGAAAATTAAATGGTTAAATACACCAGGTGGGGTTGAGCTGCTAAAAAGCTATCTAGATCAGATTAGTCCCAGTCTGCTACTCGATACTATTGACTGTGCTTCTCCAGTTCTTTCTATCCTCTGTCTTTTTCTGCTAGTCTCTAATTCCTGCCCTATATAAATTTTCCTTTACTTCCTGTAACCATTTATTCTAGTTCCTCCGCGTCTCCTTCTAACTCCGGGTTTCCATTGTAAAATTGAGTTTATAGTTGTTACGCTACCTGCTCTCCATATATGCCCCAACCATCTAACACTGTGCTGATATCTGAAAATCTGGAATAATATCTACCCGGGTCGAAACATTTTTTTTAATATGTGAAAATAGTTATTTATGAAACAGTTCGTGAAGTATGCTTTTTACGAATGCACGTGATGTTTAGAGTACAAGCGACAACGGAGCGAGTGCTATACATCGCTTAAGTTCGCAAAAAGTACTTCACGCACAGTTTCATACAATATTTTATCTACGATAAACAAAGAAAAAAACTGTAACTCTTCATCACTGGAATTCATTCCTATTCTACAATTTTTAGAACTTATTTAAACATTCTAATTTCTTTCAAACCACAAAACTGTCAAATCTTTTTTTGTAATTTATTGCTCATTATGTCATCACCATGACAACGCGAAAGTTAAGGATATTTGATTATATGAAAGTGTGTCAAAAACAGTGCGAAAAAGTAAATCCCGTTTAAAATACATTGTTACTTCACGCACACGTTATCCATTAAATAGATCGATGCAGATCGGCCTTATATCGGATCCTCTACTATTAGTCCGTTCGCTGACGGTAAAATATTGCAAAACCCATAAATTTTAAAAAACCGCTTAGATCAGGGGTGGGCAATTACTTTTAAGCGCGGGCCAAAATGAAAGTTTCAAAATGTCTCTCGGGCCGGAGGACTATACCGGATATGTACGCTGTGCCCACGCGAATTTTTTTGGTGTAGTTTATTCCCTGCCCAAGAAATAAATACTATAAGTATTATTTTAAAGCATTTGGACAAAGAAATTTGACTGTTAATAATTAGAAAATGGTAATAATAAATTGTCCTACTTGGGAATACATGCGAAAAACTTGTGCCCAGTAAAATATGTCACGTAATTGAAAAAAAATGGTCATTATATTAAATCATAAGAAGATCCAGAAAAAGAAACAGATAAAAAATGAAGATATTGAGCAAGTGGACAAAATGAAATACTTACTTAGGAGTCTGGATTACGGAAGATTTAAATTCGAAATCATAAATTCGATCAAGAATAGAGCAATTGAGGGTAGACTTTTTGAATATGAGGACATTTCTGAGTCACCAAAGACTCAATCTGCAAATCTGATATTAGTTGATAAAATGTTGTATATCCACTCTATTCTTTTTTATGGTGCCGAAGCTTGGATTGTTAATGCTGACTTAATGAGAAAGCCGGAAGCTTTTGAGATGTGGCTTTTTGGGAGAATTTAGAAAATACCATGGACCGATCATATACGAACAAAATGATGTTGCACGAAATGGAAAGAGACAGAGAACTTTTGACCTCCATTAAAAGGAGACAGACAGCATATTTACGGCACATGCTCAGAAATGATATGTACGAGTTGTTCGAAGGAAAAAGGGGTCCTGGTAGACGACAAATATTCTGACTGAAAACATTTGAGACTGGACCGGGTTAAACACACAGACGCTTTTAAGAAAAGCAGAAAATAGAGACGAATTTGCAATGTTGTTTTAGCCAACCTTCATTAGTGGAGTCGGCGTTAGAAGAATAATAATAAATTAATGGTAATTAAATAAATCAGTTATTGAGAGATTTTATTTTCTTATTTATTTATATTTTAACGATACAAATTAATTTATATTGATACATATTTTGTAAATATACCTAATATTAAATAAAATTATAAAAAAAAGACAAACATTAAACGGTAAAATTAATAGAATACTCATTATAAGTATAACTTCTATAATAGTTAATGCGAAACGTGAAATCGCGAATGTTCATGTGATATTATTTCTTCAAAATTGGGATCCAAATCACTTGTAGCAATCCTTAATACCAGCGGCGGCTCGTGGGTCAATCTTCAGGGGGGTCATTTTGGTTTGAAAACTTCAAACTGTTGATTTTTTAAAGTATTTAAAAGATCTTTTAGCATTTATATTTTAGATAAAAAATACAGACTTAGATAAAACTCAATACTATTTACCCTAGTTTTCCGAAAATTAAATTTGTCTTTTTTTAGAGTAAATCTTTTAAAAAATATAGGAAAAATGGTATGAACAGGTTATTGACTGATATATAGATAGGAATATTTATAGTATAATAAATTGTAAATTTATTAAAACGAAACTTACTTTAAATATTTTTATATTTTAAGTCAATTCTTCTATCCTTTAGTTCTGCAAAATAGTCTATGACCTTCTCATTGAAATTTGGAATGCTCTTGACAAGCGTTTTCTCGATGCTCAGCATAGACAAGGCACTAAGTCTAGGTTGTCCCATCGTATTACGCAGGAATGTTTTTACTCTTTTTAAAGTAGAAAAACATCTCTCACTTTCCACGGTTGTCATAGGGAGTGTGCACAAAATATTTAATAACTTCACTGCTTCAGAAAATGTTTCAGACAAATTCATGTTAATAAAAAGCTGAAGTATGGCTACTGCACCAGCACTATTGCGAAAATCCTCACGACAATATAAGACTTCAAGTTCCGATTTTAGTTTGGAAATATTCACTGTGGGATAATTAGCCGTCACCATTTTTAAAATATTTTGCGGAAAGTTGGTAGTGTATGCTTCAAATTTCTCTATGTAGAATAACTGTGAAATCATGAGATGATCATTGAAACTAAACCTGTGATTTATTTCAGATATAATAATATCACAAATTTCAAGTGCAGTTCGTCGCTTTGGATCCTCTGCAGTAGTTTTTCTTTTTTTTGCTGTTGATGTGCTTGGTACTTCTGATTCCAAAATAGTATTTCTAATTATTTGGATATTGTTGTTAAAAGACAGGATACAATTTTTGACAGATATAACATCAATGTCTCGCATTTGCAATTGTTTAAACAATATATCAACATGGGGCATTATTTTATGGAAAAAATTTAACCAAAATAAAAAATGCTCATCTTCCAAATGTCTTTTTAAACCAGTTGCTTGATTTATATTGTTACCATCTTGCTCCTCATCAATAATTTCCTCTAAGCAAGATTTTAAATCATCTTTATAAGTGTATACAATTTCAACACATTTTGTATTGAAAGCCCATCGAGTAGGCGCAGCTTTAGGTAGCCTTACTTTAACCACTCTATCCAGAACCATCGTACGTTTTGGAGATCGGCCGAAAAAGGACGAAAATCCGTGTAAATTTGCAAAAAATATTTTTATCGGTTTGTGTTGACTCGCCGCTTTTTGGAGGATAAGATTAAATTGATGGGCATAGCAGTGAATGAAGTGTGCATTTGGGTATATTTCTTTAATTTTTGTTTGTACTCCTCCCAGTTTACCGCTCATGACTGATGCACCATCGTAACTTTGGGCAATCAATTTTTCAGGTGCTTCATTAATTTTTAATAATTGAAGTTCTTCCAATATTACATTAGTTAAATGTTGTGCTGTAGTACCTAGGGGGTTAACAAATTTCCAAAATCTTTCATGTACAATACCAGTTAATACATATCGCAATATGATAATCATCTGCGTTTTATTGGAGCTGTCTGTGGTCTCATCTACTTGAATGGCCACAAAATTTGTCTGGCCAATCTCCTTCATGATATGAGTATGCACAATGGCTAACATTGATTCTAAAATATCGTTCTGAATTGTTTTCGATGTTCCTTTAAATACTGTACTTTTTTCAATGTGTTCTTTAAACATTAAATCCAGTTCAGAAACAAAATCGATAAGGCCCAGAAAAATTCCACGATTATTGGAGCTGTCACTTTCGTCATGACCGCGCAATGCAATTTCGAAAACTCCACAAAATTTTACACAGTCGATTAGTTTGTTTAAAATATACCTATTTTTAGATACCAATTCATTAAAGTCATGCACAGATTTACGATATACACTATCAAGTTGCTGTCTTATGTTAACACGTCCTAAACTTGCGTAACTCATTGATGAATTTATATGAGTAGTTGAAGAGGCATGTTTTGTAATTTTCACTTTTAAATGCTTAATGTCAGTTACTCCATTTTTCGCCCATACAGCGTCATTCGAAAACAGTAAACACGGATAGCAAAAAAATGCATTTCTCACACTGCAGCCACAAATCCAATCACACAAATTGTACATTGATTCTTTAAAATATCTTTGAATGTCCTTACCCCTATCCTTTGTTGTTTGTTTTAAATTCATGTTTGGTTTTGGTCGACCACTTTCTTTTTTCTCAAGCCGCCGTTCATAATTTAGTGTTCCAGCAGATTTTAAGGCAATTATTTCGTCAACAACACTCATCTTGTTTTTGTTACAATCACAAAAAAATCCAACAAAACAAAATAAATTACGCAAATACGCCGCGATCGATATAGACCTGCCGTGAAGTGCGGTCAGCAGACGGTAACTAACTAAACGTGAGGCCGTCGACTCTACTAGAGGTATACGACGGAAAGGTCACTCCCACTCTCGCCCACGAAATTGCTATCTGCCGTCTCTTTTCTATTTTACATGCATTTGTCCATAAGCCATAAGAACTGTATATAGACAATTTAAAATACGGCCCAGCCACGGGCTTGTGTATAGCGCGAGGCGCGACGTTATTATATCTATTATATTTGTTTTGCCAATGCAGACTGCTGAGAGAGAATTTTATATTTCAGAGTGAAGTTTTAGATAAAAGATATTTTTAATAAAATTGGTATTTTTATGAGATTATTTTAGGGGGGTCATTGACCAATTGACCCTAAGGAGGAGCCGCGCTTGCTTAATACCGAGGGTAGATTTTCGTCAGTAATTTGTGATCGATATTTATTTTTCGTGGAAACCATCGAAAAAGTTCTTTCACAAATATATGTCGAACCAAATAAAACTAGGTATTTTTGAACATAGTTTAAAAAATGTTTAAAATGTTCTGTATTCAAAGCACCGTAGAAAGCACTCAATTCGTTTGATTGAACATTTTCTTTTAATAAATTATTTGCCTGTAAGTCAATTAATTCTAGCTGAATTTCAACAGGAGCTTCTTGCACATCGAAATTGAAAGGTTGACTAATTAATGACAAAGGTTTTTCAATAGCTTTGAAATCTTGAAATCTTCTTTGGAATTCAGTATGCAGGTCTTGTGTTACTGAACTATATTTAAGAATATCAGAATTTTTCAATAATTCTCGTCGTGTTTGTAATGATGGGAAGTGGTTTAATATTTTTTTATTAAAGTTCTCAGCAAATAAGTTTAGTTTTATCATAAATGCTTTGACATTTGAGTGCATATTGAAAGCGAACTGGTTTTTCCCTTGTAAATTTACATTAAGTTCATTTAAATATTTTACAATATCTACAGAAAACGACAAATCGTTTAGCCATGCCTCATTTTGCAATTCAGGAAAATCATGTAGTTTTTCTTTTATCGACAAGAAGGATACTATTTCATCAAGCAAATATTGAAATCTGTCCAAAACTTTACCGATGCTAAGCCATCTCACCTCAGTGTAGTAAGGAATTTCGTAAAAGTCACTTTCAATTTCTTTCAAAAATTCAACAAACTGTCGATGATTTATGGCACGTTCCCGGATAAAATTTACAACTTTTGTCACAACAGTAACGACGTGATTCAATTTTAAAACTTTTCTACATAACACTTCTTGATGAATAATGCAGTGTAAAAATAATATGTCTTGTTCTGGCTGCAACTGTTTTACTTTGTCGCTGATTCGTTTTAGTAAGCCCACATTTTTCCCTGTTAAACTAGGACAGCCATCCGTAGTGATGCTTACTATTTTGTTCCAAGGTAAATTTACTTTAACTAAACACTCTTCAACAGCGTTAAAGAAGTCTTCACCGGTAGTTGTATCTTTCATTGGATGCACACTAAGAAGTTCCTCGCGAATTTCACATTTTTTGTTAATGCCCCGAATAAATATTAATAATTGACTTGTGTCAGTAATATCGCAGGACTCATCCAACGCCAGAGAACAATATGTAAAATCAGCAATTATTGTTTTTAGCTGGTCGAGTAAATTTCCTGAAATATTTTCGATCCGTCGTACTATTGTTCTCCTTGACAGGCTTAAATTTTCAAAAATATGTTTTTTTTCAGGACAACATATCTCCGACACTTCTACCATGCACTGTTTAACAAATTCTGCTTCAGAAAAAGGTTTACATAACTTAGCAATTTTGTGTGCAATAACATAACTTGCTTGTGTGGTAGATTTCTCGATGTTACTTTGTTTGCTAAAAATATTTTGTTGTTTATTTAAGTTTTTTGCTAAGTTGTCTGCAGAATTTTTAAGTTCTTCTAAAGAAAACGATGCATATTTTGGATGTTTTGATGTAAAATGCCTCTTTAAATTATATTCCTTGAAAACAGCAATGGTTTAATGGCAAACTAAACAAATTGCTTTCTTACCAATGTTCGTAAAAAGGTATTTTTCTGTCCATGCTTCATTAAAATTTCTGCATTCCAAATCAACTTTTCTTTTTTTAGATTGTATCATTTTGCAAATGCTTACAAATCAATATTTTAATACAATAAAATAAAAACAATGTTTTCAAATTTTACTTACAAAATGTCCTCCACTTTTTCAATTTATTATATATTTGCAAAATAACACACACTGTATCAAAAGAAATATGAGGAGTAATAGGAAATACGACCAGTGCTAAATCAAAATAAACTTATACGCGTCTTTCGAAGTAGTTGTAAAACTTCGGCAAAAATCGGTAACAATGAATTTTATGCTGAAGTAGGTATTCCAAACAACCATACTTAATTCAGATTTAATAAATAAAGAATCATATTATTGGGACCAAAGTGCTGAGGTATTTAGATCATAAACTGTCAGTGATATGGTTGAAATAGATACCCAAACACCGAGTGCTTGTCTTGAGACCTTGAGAGTTAAATACGATTATTAATACCGAATAAACAATTATGAATCTCCGGGGATTTCCCTATATTTTAAAAGAAATTTAAAGTAAATAGTTACAATTAAACAGTTTTTAAAAATATAGTTAGCTAAGGCTGTTCGTAATTATAATACTCTCTATTATTTATATATTTAATAATTTATGTGAACACTATGCAAACTATTACTGTTGATTTCAACAAAATCACATAAAAGGGATTAAAAAGATTAGGTACTTGCGGGGTTTTTCAACGGGCCGGACAAAGTAAGCGAAAGGGCCGGACCCGGCCCGCGGGCCGGCTTTTGCCCACCCCTGTGCTATAGCCTTATTCTTTAACTATATCGCTGTAATAACATTGTTTCTAGACAGGTAAATTATCATTGTATACTGGGCGTACCAATCAAACTGTTTTTTTTTTTCAATTTTCACAACACCCTGTGGAATATTCTAGCCTTTAAACAATATTGAAATTAAAACCCAACTATAGCCCCAGGTTTTCTTAACGTTCTGTTTGTTATTCATTCGCTTATGTTGGATAATAAAAAAGTTAGGGACTTTAACAACTAAACATGTTCTTTATCAATACATGGTGTTTCTAAATAAGTGCGACAAACTTTAAGGGGTAATTCTGCATGAAAAAATAATGATCGTTTACTTGATAAAGCTATTTCCGCAAATGCTTGCAAATATAAAATTCTTTTGCCAAACGATCATTATTTTTTCATGCAGAAATTACCCCTTAAAGTTTGTCGCACTTATATTTAGAAACACCTGTATCGATAAAGAACATGGCTAGTTGTTAAAGTCCTTAACTTTTTATTATCCAACGTAAGCGAATGAATAAAAAAACAGAATGTTAATAAAACCTGGAGCTATAGTTAGGCTTTGATTTAAATATTTTATAAAGGCTAGAATATTCCACAGGGTGTTGTGAAAATTGAGAAAAAAAACCCAGTTTGATTGGTACACCCGGTATACAATGAAAATTTACCTGTCTATCAACAATATTATCATAGCTATTTTGTTAAAGAATAAGGCTATAACATATTAAAAAAAATTACTTAAATCGGACAACAGGTTTGGGAGATACGAGACATCAAAAATTACCCATTTTTTTTGGGTGGCCGTTTTTCGTGCCGGTGAGTGTAGATTAAATTAGAAGTTCATTGTAAAAAAGGAAGTAAACAAAAACACGAGAAAAATGAATTTATATAAGTAAATAGGTAAGTAAATATTATAGATTAAAATAAGTACAGAAAATATATAATTATAGAGATATATAATCACTTATTGTACCTTCATTTAAGGCTAACTTTAAAAGTAAAGCAGATCTGCTATTATTCATGTTTAAAAACAAAAGGCACACAAAACACTAAGTACGATTAGGACCGCGAATCTACAACAGATAAATGTCTGGAAACCGTTACACAGGGTTGCCAAAAAACGGAAGTCACACCGAGCGGTGTGGTATACGGAAGACGCTACGCGTTGTGTACATAGCCTGTATAGTAGCACGGGAGCGACACTAGCGCTGGTGATATACCGTCGAACTAAAATCTGATCTTTTGAGTATGTTAGATACGATATGACTTCCAGCGAAATTTTTAATATAAGCCTTCTGATACCATCTAGTAGCCAAATTCGTAAAAATATAGGCAAAACGTTGTGACTTCCGAAATCGGAAGTCATAACGGTATATATGAAGTAACAACGTATTACGAGAATCTACTTTGGAAGTCACATGGATACATGTATCAATATATATATATATATATATATATATATATATATATATATATATATATATATATATATATATATATAATATCGGTTTACAACGTTCTTCGACGTCTTCCGATTTCCAATCTCCATCTCGTTCTGTCATTCCATAAATCGTCCTCGAGTTCTCTGTCCCTGATTTCTCTATCAACTCCTTCTCTCCAACTTCTTCTAGGTCTTCCTGGTCTGCGCCTTCCTCTTGGTTGCCATTCGAGGATTTGTCTTGGTATTCTATTCTCCGGCATTCTCCTTACGTGTACGTACCAGCTGAGTTGTTTCGTCCTGATGTCGTCAACAATAGTATGTGTAACCCCCATGTTTTCTCGGACTCTCTCGTTTGTTATTCTGTGGCGTCTAGATATTCCCGCTGAACGGCGCCAGAAGTCCATTTCTGTTGCTCTAAGCATTTTCTCTGTTCTGTCTTTTAGGGGCCAAACTTCGCATCCATATGTTGTGATGCTTTTTATTATAGTGTTATATATTCTTTTTTTATCCTCCTTAGAAATATTTTTATCCCACAGTACGCTGTTTAGTAAGGATATGCCTTTCCTCCCCTGTATATTTCATTCCTTTGTAACCGTAACCATTTAATAAAGTTCTCAAACCGATTGCTTCACGGATCGAGGTATCGCCGCTTTCAAAATCGTCGCCTTATCTGCTACAGATACTAAAACTACTAGAGATTATCTGCTTAGATAAAACTAACCGAGATTTTAAATTTCATCGCGTCTGACAAACTGTTCGCTGTTTTTCGAAACAAATTTGTTCTAAAGCAGTAATCCGTTTAGGTGAGCTAAACTGGCAAGAAAAGACGATATTCTTTATTTTTTTACACGTATCATGCAAAACTAAATTATTATATGCGCATCATAGTTCATAGTGAGTAAATAAAGCTTGTGATGCAATAGTTTTAACTTTTGCCTGGAGACCATTCAATTCACCACACATCACAGCAACGCCGTCATAAGATTGCCCCAGTTTTCCCTACCAATTTATTTTTGATATCAAAAAATTTTAATCTGTTCTTTAAAACACCAAAAATATATTCTGCCTTATTGCTTTTACTCACGTCTCTAAAACCTAAAAACCTCTCATAAATATTACCACGTAACGCGTATCGAACAACAATAATTGATAATTTTGAATGACATGATAATCAGAAGTTTCATCTACTTCCAGCAAAAAGCAAATGGTTTTCTAAATCTCAGATTCAATAACGTTATTCAAAATGTAACTATTTGATTATATTATGTATTAGTTCATTCTGTATTACGAATACACTTCGAATCAGAAAGTAAATATTTCTAAAACAATTTTATTATTTCTCTATAATTACTTTGATTTTTTACAAATGCTTCGACCCATCATGTCCACTAAATGACAAATTAAAAAAATTACAATATCAAACGACGTAAAACGGCGTGATTATTTTTGACAATTTCTGCCGATGCGATGCTCCAAATGAAACAAAGACCGGCAGATTTAAATATGTCGTACCTGGCCGCTTAAGCCCACGGAGAGAATGTATGTATGTTCGCTTTCGCTTGCTCATCGACTTGTTATTTCGTTGAGTTCTACGTGTAAATCGACAAGCTACGGACGAGTTGGGTACGGCCAGGTACGGCTAGCCGAAAAGTCAGATGAATGGCTCGGATCATTCATTTTTTGAGAAGTCTGTTATGCGCAGGGATCACTTAATGCTCGGATTGATCAAATCCTTTTAAAAACCATGAATAAAATTTAGTCTGTATTATCTGACAGATTTTTTTACTTCACAGATACGAATATTAAAAAAAATTATATCTATAAATGTGCGGGTCGGCACTGCCGACCCTGCCGACCCTGACCGGCCGCCACTGGTTAAATCTCATTTTGTACAATTTTTGTCATATCCTTCCTCCACCTATTTTAGAAAACCAAGGTTTATCTGTTTTGTAGTTTTTGATTACTCTGTAATGATTTTCTGTATTTATGTTCTTATTAATATACTTTTCTTAAGCTTTTTGAATATATCATCTGATTCTATATCTCTAGACATTAGACGTACAAAGATAATGTGTTAACACTTCTTGTGTCACCGCATTTTTTGTCAATTCATCTACTATTTAATTTCGAGTTACTCCACAGTGGCTTTTAATCCATGCCAACTTAACAGATTTTCCTTGTTGCTGAAGTTCTTTAATTATATTTATTATATATAACTCAATGTAATTTAGTTTTGATTTAAGACTTATTACATTAATTTTATTTAACGAACTTTTGCTGTCACTTTAAAGTATAAATTTGAATGATATTAGATAAATAGGTATTTTAGTGGTTCTATTATCGTTATTAGTTAAGCTGTGTATATTATAGTCATGAAAGAATTTACTTTAAAAATTTATTATTTTCTATTTTTATTAGGTTATACGCTGTGAGCTCGTACGTAGAGGGGATATTTATAAATTCGTGAGCGCCAGTAGTGACAAGTCTGTAAACGTTTACCGGAAATTTGACATAAATGTCAAAGTGATTAATTTTAAATTAAAATTAAAAACATTAATTATAAAAAATATTAGTTGATCAAAGCTGTGGTTTATATTTTTACCTTAAATATACTTACGTTTTAAATAGTGAATTTGCGTTTTTTAATGTTCTGTAATATCTAATTATAAATTAATCTTGACGCCATCTACATGATAATTGTGAACGTTATAACATTTATAAAACCAGCGGAAATATAAATATATTAATTTATATCGTTTTTACAATCCTTTTCTAAGTAAATCCAAATATTTTTGTCAGTTCTTTATAGAAATTCAAGTCGAATAAAAATTTCTAAACCGCCCCTGAACTGTTTCACAATATTAAATAAGCTGTTATATTCTTAGAAGAAATGCGTGTTTTGAAAATAGAGGTAATTTTCCAAGCGTTCTTCTTGTAGCTAAAACTACGTATTCCTCATTAATAATATTCTAGAATTATGACAGTATCAGAAAGCAATCATTGGCCTATTCAAATGTCAAGTAAAAATCGTGAGTCGTGATTGGCTGCGACGAACGAAAACCCGAAGTTTAGTTCGACATCGATGGAAAGATTTATATTGAATTGCAAAGAACGCGGAGTGTCAAAATAGTTTTTGACCGATAAACATGTCAAAAAGTTAGATTCTAACCGGCATATTTTTGTTCCAGAAAAGAATTTCCAAGTTAAATTTGGGATATATTAAAGTTCTTTTGGTGAAGATAATTAATGGTTTGATCATTTAATAGTGTAGCAGTTCTGTTGGTTAGTGAATTTTTGGTTTATACGCTTTTGTAAACTTATGGTATGGCGTATTTAGTCCTTTGTGAAGCTGGTGAGCTGTTATGAAACCTTTATAGCTGGTTATAATAATATTGGTTATGGTTACATGGTAATGGATTAAACCTAAGTTTCCTGGATTAGAAAACTAGAGGTAAATTAGCATTTTCCTGTTTGTTATGGTATAATACCTACATATCACCATAGCAGTGGAATTTTCCAGTCATCCGTCGAGTGACGTATGAGTGATCTGTCAAAACTTTCCGATGGTGAAGTAATGTTGTGAAAGATGAATATTTTGTTTAAGGTATAGTGACTATTTTAATTAAAAATTTAGATTCAAGGATTAAAGTAATTTTTTTTGATAAATATAAATAATTTTTTTTTGAATTTAAAAATAAAAATATAACAAGTAAACTTTTGATTGGATCAGAAAGATATTTGCTTCCATCATTATAAAAATGATTGTTAAATCAAAATTGTGATTTAACCATATAAAAATTAATTGAGACAAATATTTTTGGAATGATATTTGACAAGTGACGTAACTGACAGTTGTTATTTTCAAGTTTCAGTAAAAATAAACATTTTTCCTTTTTAATAATATAAATGCTATATTTTAAATGTGTCAGATATCAAGTCAATAAATAATAAATTTGCTTATTTTTTGGTGCACCATACCTATTTTATAGAAAGCAGATATATTTTAGTCACAGGTAAATATCGCCAATGTAACCTATAAAATCTAATGTTTGTTTTGTTGTTTGACAGGAAAAGTTTTCAATAAATATGTAATTTTATTTGTCCTGTTTATTTATAACTACCTATTAGCAAAATTTCAACCACACATTTAAAAGTATTTTAGAGTATACATATTAAGAAAATATTGGATTGTATAAAAGAAACTCCTGGTAAGGCGCCCTCAAACAAAATATATCCAGGATCATTTCTATGTAAACACCCTAGGATATCTGTGTAAGTACTCTTATTTCATTTGGTAATAGTAGTTGATACTCCCGAGTTCCTTAAACGAACCTATGACCCGCCACCGCACAACCATGAGCTGCCGCAGCAAGTAGCTTTTAGAAATATCCCCTAATTTTTCTCCAGACCCCTTTCTATTTAAGAAATAGTATTCATCCTACTAGAACTCTTCTTCCACCCCATTTCTAATTGTTACAAAGTATCAGAAGTAAGAAATTAATATTTCATCAATAGAACGTCAAAATGATTAGCAAAATCTTAAAAAAATCTATTACAATTTAATTACTTTTTAGCGTTGTAAATATTAAGCGATAACAATTAAATAATAAATTTAAAAATTACCGGTGAAAGTTGAATTAGTAACCGCTAGGAGCGACACCAGCGAAGCTCAGAGCGTATAGGTACATATTGTCCTTTTCATGATCATTTTTCAGTGCGTAACAAATGATAGGAAAAAGGGTAAATCCGTCATAATACACATTTATGACATTTATTCTAATATGACATTTTAGTTAAATCTGACAGTTGTCACATTTTATTTTCAATTTGGAATAAAAACAAATCAATTGTGTCTATTGCATTTATAAAATGGTATTTTCTTTGATTTGTATAGTCTTATAAATTATACAGATTATATTTGTAATATTATTATCTAATTAAAAAAAAACTTATTTTTTTATTATGGCGTCATCTATCGACAACTAGAATAACTAGAATAAATGTTATAAAAATGCCACCGACGAAATGTAATCACCGACGTGCCTTTTTTCTGTCACATACAATTTAATGCGTTAGAAAGAAATCGAAAAACTGTGACGCACTGAAAGATGATCATGAGAAATACTATACATACTTTCAATAATGAAAAAAGTCAATTTCTAAAATACTAATCTTTGTAGGTGTAAATTTTGTTTATTTTTTTCTTATTTAACTCTTAAGTAAATTTGATATACAGTAGAACCCCGATTATCCATGTGCGGATTATCCAGGCTGCGGATAAGCCGTGCTATGATTTTCTACTACTAAAATTGCATTTTTGAGGTTTTATCAAAATAGCGTCACCGTATATCACTTGACAGAAACTCTATCCCCGAGAGGGAGACTCATAATAAAAGATTTATTCTTCCTGTTATCTTTTTATGGTAGGTATAGTATTCTTACTACAAAAGCAAGATTACGTAGGTCAAAATTTCTGACGTAAAAGCACTGTCAAAACATTAGAATGCGACTTTTCATCATGGCCACGTTAATGTCATTACTTGTCAGATATTTTTCTTTGATTTTGTTTACTATAAAAATAATATCTATAATTCTTTATTCTAATAGGGAATTTGCACATTTTTTTTATTACATAATAATGTTCAGTTTTGTATAAAAATGAGATTTCCAAAATTTCACGCTTCAAAAACTCATAATAACTTAGAAGTACAAATTTAAAGCCTTCGGTATCTTAAAATAGGTCAAACGGCCCGTGACGTCACTCAGTTTAATTATATGGTTCCGTTTATGGTTATAATTAGGTATATTCTTCTTCTTCTTCTTTAGTTTATTGGCCTCCACCTATTTTGGTATACCTCGTCGCGAAATAAAGTAAAATATTTATATTCTATTAACATTTATCGTATGTCATTGTAATAATATATACCAGTTTGTTGACATTGGAGTTTGATATAGTTATTGAAGGAAAGGAAAGAAGGTTTACTATGGAAAATAAAACCATTTTGTAAAAGTACAGTTTTCTATGAATAGTTCAAACGATCAAAATACTTGTAACGTCAAATAAATGTATTTTCTACTGACGTTTATAACGTCTAATTTAAAATTCTGTTTACTTTGTTGGAAAAATGTAAATGTACAAACGAATGACGTCACGACGCGTTTTAGGCCACCTGTTTTAATTTGAATTTTTAATCGCCTTTGGGGGCCAAACGAAAGACCTACAAAAATTTTTTTATCTTTGCCACCACCTCACAACGCAACACACAATTCGTTGGAGGTGAGAGCACAGGTGTTGCGGGCTAGCTTTTATACAGTGGAGATGGGGTGGATTCCCAATTTTACTATTTTGTTGTTAAAGGGGGCGCCAGACAAATTCATGCCCCAAACACCAATCCAGTGTACCTAAATTCCCGAATTTGCCAAAAGAATCGGAATAATACTACACCTTTGACACTTTAATTGAACACATAATATATTGAACACTTTTTTAAAAATTACACTAAACTAACTACTAAAACTAACCAAACTGAACCAAACAACGACCCCTGATCACTGGGTAAATTACCTAAATATGGCTAGCAACAAAAAAAATATATAAACGTATATAAAAAAAATGCAATTTATAAATCTCGAGACGCAATCGTAGAGCTCTGCGAATGGTAAGGTCGAGTACGCGTAGCGGAAAATAAACAATTGACTATCCGATCAAGAGCCGTGTACATAAGAAATTATAAAAGGAAATACTAATAAATTAAAAAAAA
The DNA here is from genome assembly GCF_917563875.1 of Diabrotica virgifera virgifera. Lineage (NCBI taxonomy): Eukaryota > Metazoa > Arthropoda > Insecta > Coleoptera > Chrysomelidae > Diabrotica > Diabrotica virgifera. The sequence continues at coordinate 127,541,698 of NC_065447.1, read as the reverse complement.
AACAACCTAATGTAGATACCTGAATTCAACAAATAAAATATACAAATAAATTACCGCAACCTAAATTATCAAATTCTACAGATTAAAAAAAAGAAGATCAGCAAATTAAATGGTTACAAATCAAAATAATTAAAGTAACTCATCTGAAATCCAGTTATTGAGATCCAAACCCCAAAATAAAAACCACGTGGAAAAACCCTAAAACAAAACAAGCATTAATCCCACTATTAAAATTCACAAGTACCCCTTAAACCAGGGGTGGGCAAATACTTTTAAGCGCGGGCCAAAATGAAATTTTCAAAATGTTTTCCGGGCCGGAGTACTGTACCGCCTGCCTACGCTGTGCACATGCGAATATTTTTGGTCGAATTTTGCCCTGCCCAAGAAATTTTTTTTACAAAAATACTTCTTCTTCTTTTTGTATAGACATGACTCTGTCTGATTTTTAAATGTGCCTCCAGTAAGTTGTCGTTCCACAGTTTTCTTGGTTTTCCCACTGACCGCCTTTCTATTGAGGAACCGTCTCTCGCCGTCCTTATAGTGCTCTATTTGTGGTCATTCGGCTTATGTGGTCATTCCATTCTACTCTTCTGTTTCTTACCCGGTTATAACTGTTGTCCACCTTGCATCTACGTCGTATATCTATAATTCTAGCTCCGTCCCATAGTGTCTTGCCATCGATTTTTCGAAGGGTTTTCATCTCCGCTGTTTCGAGCAATCTTTTTGCCCTCTCTGTGTCAGGTCGTGTTTTTGCCGTGTATGTCAATATTAGTCTGATGACTGTTCTGTAAATTCTGCCTTTCATTTCTTTTCCGATATTTTTATTGGTCCACATTGTGTCATTCAGGTAACCTGCGACTCTGTTTGCTCTATTCACTTGATCTTCCACTTCTGTTTCGAGTTTTCCGTAGCTAGATATTGTGACGCCTAAAACTCACTTGTTTTATTACATAACCCTCCCGCTCCCATTTACATCTTATTGGATGTGCTGTTATAACCATGCATTTTGTTCTTTTTAGGGAATTAACATGTTTCTGGTGGTTATATTAAATTGGTGCAGCATAATCCGCTGTAAATTATCTTCACTCTGAGAGATTAGTATTGCATCTTCTGCATTGCAGATTATTTTAAGTTGTTTTTCTCCCATTTGGTATCCTTTTTTAGTTCTTACTTTTTTATTATTTTATCCATGATTACGTTGAACAATAAGGGTAAACATAATAATAACTCAGGGAATCCCCCTGTCGTATGCCATTGCCAGCTTCAATTGGATCAGTTAGTTCATCTTCTACTTTTACTTTTATTGTGGTAGATGTTTTCGATCATTGACAAAAATATGTTAAAGCATTTGGAAAAAGAAACTTTACTGTTTACAATAGATAATAGTAATAATACATTATCTTACTGGGGTGTGCATGCAAACAATTTGTGCCCAGTAAAATATGTCACGTAATTTTTAAAGAAATATGGTCCATTGTATCATTCTTAACAAGGATCCAGATAAAAAATGAAGATATTGAACAAGTGGATAATACGATTCTGTATTACAGAAGATCTAAATCCGAAATCAAAAATTCGATGAAGAATAGGCTATCAAAAGCAGCCATTTTGAATATAGGGAAATTTCTGAGTAACCAAAGACTCAATCTGCAAATCTGATATCGGATGATAAAATGTTATATCCACTCTATTCTTCTTTATGGTGCCGAAGCTTGGACTGTTAATGTTGACTTAATGAGAAAACTGAAGCTTTTGAGATGTGGCTTTTTAAAAGAATTTTGAAAATACCCTGGACCGATCATATTACGAACGAAATGGTGCTGCACATAATGGGAAGAGATAGAGAACTTCTGACTATCATTAAAAGAAGAGATATCGTATTAGGGCACAGAAATGATAAGTATGAGTTGTTGCAGCTGATTGTGAAGGGTAAACTCGAAGAAAAAATGGAAAAAAACCAAAACATCACTGTCTCGAAGAGTGAGAGAAGTGATTGTTTAATTCTATGTAGTAAAGTAGGAATATAGTTTCAACTGTTCGAAATTATAATACTCTCTATTATTTAGGTACATATGTCATTATTTATATGAACATTACACACATTAATACTGTTAATTTTAACAAAAAAGAGATTAAAAAAATGCTTGTGGGATTTTTCAACGGGCCGGATAAAATAAGCGAAAGGGCCGGATGCGGCCCGCGGGCCGGCTTTTGCCCACCCCTGCCTTAAACCCTCCCGAGGTGGGATGTAATATAGCATAACTTACCCAAAATCGATGGGGTCTTCCAGCTTTCAGAGGATCACGTGTCTTCAGTACAACTTCGATACAGAAACCCGTTTTCTGGCCTCAAACCAAACATTCATTCGTATCTAGAACAATTTACTCGTTGTCACACATCACCCAATATGCAAATATCACTTACCAAATCGAAGAAATGACACCACAGCCGTATTGTATCCCAAAAATTGGACTAAACTAGTAATATATCCTTAAAATCAATTTTACTAACTCCAATAATTACTAGTTTATGGAAAAGTCTGATTTATAGATCCCAAATTAATGGATGGATCAGATAAATCCTTATTTTCAAAAAATCAGACGTTTAAAAATTTCGGCGGTGACGTTCAAATCAACAATTTCGATTTTACAAGCTGCTAAGTGACCAACTACGTCACATTCTTCTTTTAAAAATAGAACTTTGATTTGACAGATTTAAAAGTCTGTCAAAACATAAAACGAACAAAAATACGATAACCAGAAGCGGTACCATATTGGATCCGAAAAGGAAGAATTGTCAACGCTATGTATTCAACTAGAATCAAACAAACGTCAGCTATAGAGTAAATGACCAATTTCAATGACAATATAAAAAAAAACAAAAAAATACCTACAAATCGAATTTATGAATTTACGCTATTTATATTTAATCAAATTTTTTATTACAACAAATGTCCTAGCTTATAAATACTTTAATCATGTACCTGAGATGATTTAAAGTTAATCAGTAATTTTGATACATGTTTTAAATTATGTTCTGTTGTGATTTATAACATTTTTTTCGAATTTAAAAATTTATGCAAGTTCCCTATTAATGATGTCAATCGGATTTCATGAATTGCCGAAATATATTAATCATAAATATGCCAAAATATTTGAATATTAACGAAAATAATGATATTCCATAACATCGACTCTAGAATTGAAATTTGTGTAGCACAGCTAAAATACGACACCAACACGGAACTGCCCGATCTTGTATAAGCGTCCACATGGTATTTTAATAAAAAAACGTAATCGCGATTACATTGAGAATTTTAGAATTATATTAATTAAATAACCCAAAACATTTATTATTATCAATAATATAATTTTTCTAAAACAATTATTTAAGTTCAATATTCCAAAAAATAATAATTTTAGTTAAATATTTTAGACATTTGTACACTACTCATACATTCAAACGCAAATGACAGTTCAGTGTTGCTGGTTGCGGTCAATTATGTATAATATTATAAATAATGCCAGAGACAGTTATTATAGTTCTTTATTAATAGTTGAACAACAATGATCCCGCACAAGAATGAGTAGACAAACGAGTGACATAAGGCAGTGACTAATCATCCGCCGGACGGTATACGGTATCGGATATGCTCCGAATACCAACATTATAATACATCTCCCCTTTTAAATGACAAAGGTCTTTAACATTAGGAGTAAAATAAAACTGGTTTTAATTCACAAATTAAACCTACTAGGTTTCTTAACCTGTCTACCAGACCTAGTTATGACCACAGCTGAAGGCTGAGGCGCTTGATTTAGTGCTACTTCCTTGTTTACATTATCCTTTAAAGGTTGAACAAACGGTGTGGGAGACAGGATGTTTTGCTCTGCGGATCTATTTATTATAGGTAACGTCATGCGTGGATTGTTATCAGAAGAAATATCATCTCTTTCAAATTCTTCATTCAAAATGGGGTTCTCCACCCTGAATGTATTGGGTGATGGTCGAAGATCCTCACGATTTCTTCTAACAACATTCCCTTCTTTATTTTCTACCAAGAATAACCGTAATATTATTATCAATATCTAACTCTTTTAAGTCTCTCATATGTTGATTATAATAATCTAAATTCTTTCTTTGCTTAGCGATCAATTTCTCTTTAATATTTTCACATAAACTTGGACGTAGCAACACATTGGAAACCGGCAATTTTGTTTTGCAAACACGACTCATAAGGAGCTGCGATGGAGAGTAGTCCATATACTTAAGTGGTGTGTTTCTATACTGAAGTAACGCAATATGCATGTCAGTGCCATCATTAAGGCACTTTTTTATCATATTCTTTGCAATGGATACCGCTTTTTCCGCTAATCCATTGGCACGTGGATAATTTGGACTTCTTGTCACAATGATAAAATTCCATTCCTGACCAAAGCTTCGAAAACAAGAGCTATTAAATGGGATGTTATCAGCGACAAGAGTATCAGGAACTCCAAATTTGCAAAACAATGATTTTAGTTTTGATATTATGGTTGGACCAGACTTATCTTTAATATGAATTATCTCTAACCAGTTTGAATATGCGTCCATTACTACTAGATACGATTTATCTGAATAAGAAAAAATATCAACTCCTAGCCTTTGCCACGGACGTTCTGGAATATCAAAAGGATGTAAACTTTCTTTACAATTTTTTCTACCAATGTTTTCACATGTTTTGCATTTTTTTATAAAGAATTCTACATCATTACTTAAATTTGGCCAGTAAAAAATTTTCCTTGCACGAGCTTTACATTTTTCGATTCCCAAGTGCCCCTCGTGAATTAATTTAAGCATCTCTAAATGTAAAGAACTAGGTACTATTAATTTATAATCCAAAAATAATAAGCCTGACGACATGTTAATTTGTTCTTTAAGTTTAAAATAATGACGCAGGTTTTCAGGGACATCAGTTTTAATCAAGGGCCACCCATTTTTAACATAATATAAAAGCTTGTTTAATTGTGAATCATTTTCTGTCTCAATTTTAAACTTATCCTTTTTTTGATCAGACATTGGTAATTCTGTTACTAAAGAATGAATAGCAAAATCAAATTCCTGATCTGATTTTAGCCCGCTGCAATTTAAAAAGGCCCTAGATAAAGTATCTGCAATGTATAAATATTTACCAGCTTTAAATGTCACATTCAAATCATAGTTAAGTAACCTGATTAGCATTCTTTGCAAGCGTGGTGTAACAGAATGTAGATTTTTACGAAAAACTGACTCTAAGGGGTTATGATCACTAGAAACTTTAATATTTTTCATGCCATAGAACCAAAAATGAAATTTTTGTATGGCAAACACGATAGCCAGAGTTTCCTTTTCTATCTGCGCATAATTTTGCTCAGTTTTATTTAGACTTCTAGACACGAAGGACACTGGGTGTCCATTTTGTAACAGGCAAGCGCCCAACCCATCCCTACTAGCATCAGTCTCTATCTCAACAGGTAGATTGGGATTAAAAAAAAATAACACCGGGGCGCTTGTTAGTAGGTGTTTAAGTCTATTTAAAGAATGCTCGTGTTCTGTTGACCAATGCCACGTGACCTTTAAACTTGTTAATTCTCTCAACGGCGCAGTGATTTTGGACATGTTGGGTACAAACTTACTCAAATATTTAGCCATACCTAGTATTCTGAGAAGATCAGCCTTTGATTTTGGCACAGGCATATCTAGAATTGCTTTTACATTATTATCATTAGGCTCAATTCCCTTACCTGAAAAAATTTGACCCATGTACCTAACACTCTGCTGCTTAAATTGCACTTTTGAAATGTTAAATTTAACATTAAACTTATTAGCTATTTCAAGTACTATCTTAAGGTTTTGATCATGCTCAGCCTAAGATGAACCTGCAATAATGAGGTCATCAAAATATACTCCCACTCCGTCCAAATCACCAAATAGTTCATAGATGTACTTCTGAAAAACTTCCGGGGCGCTACATATTCCAAAAGGCAACCTATCAAATTTAAACCTACCAAAAGGTGTTCCGAAAGTGCAATATTCTGAACTTTGTTCATCCAATTGCACATGAAAATACCCATCTTTCATATCAACAACTGTAAAATATTTTTACCACCTAGCTTATTTGCAATTTCATCGACTGTGGGGATCAAAAAATGCTCACGCTCTATAGCTTTATTCAAATAAGTCGGGTCCAAGCATAACCTTAAATCTCTATTTACATTATTCTTTTCAACTATGACAAGAGGGTTTAACCATTTAGTGGGCTTATCAACTTTCGAAATGACACCTTGATCTTCTAATTCTATTAATTTTGATCTAACTCTAGCATATAAAACTCTAGGAACCCTCCTTACACGTTGAACCACTGGTACAACATTTTCTTTTAAAGTTATATGATGTTGACCTGGAAACTTGCCTAACTTTCCATCAAAAACAGTTGGATAAGCCTTAATAACATCATTAAACGTTTTAAAATTAGCACCCTTATTTTCATAAACCTGTGTACTATTAATTCTTTTAATTAAATTCAAGGTTACACAAGCTTCCAGGCCTAACAGAGGTATCTGATCATTGGCTTTTACAACTTCAAATGTCAAAACATGACCTACATTATTTTTATTATAACAGTTTAATGCAACTTTACCAAGAGATCTAGTTTTAAAATCAATACTACCATATGAAACTAGAGTCACTTTTGACTTAAGCAAACAAGCATCTGGGCACACCAGATTCAGTACATTTAATGGCATTACGCTTACCTCAGCACCAGTATCTAGTTTGAACTTGATTTTCCGCTCATTTACCTGGAGTTCCTCTGTCCACATGCGGTTGCTGCCCTCATGAACCGCCCCAACATGCCTGCCTAATGAGCTTACATAAAACTCTTCACCTTCGCTGTCAGTCTGTTCATGTTCTTCGACATGATGTACCCTTCGTTTGGACCCACTTGCCTCGTCCGATCCAAGTTTTCCCTTACTTTTGCAAACATTAGCAAAATGATGTCTCCCTTGGCACTTGGCACACGTTTTGTTATACGCCGGACACTTTCTTGGAGGATGAGAGTACCCACAAAACCTGCATGATTCTCTGTTACCTGAGCTGTTACTGTTACCACTACCACTATCTGCTTGCTTAGATGGTTCGCGGTCAATTTTCTTAACCACATTCAACTGTACTACCTCCTGCATCTCTTTTGATAAATTTTTGCTGGTTTCTGAAGCACGACAAACGTTTATTGTTTTTTGTAGAGTTAGAGATGTTTCTCTAAGCAATCGTTCTTGGGTGCCCTTTTCAAAAATGCCCATGACTATCCTGTCTCTTAACATGTTATCTTGATCCGGGTACTCTGTGGTTTTTATGGCTTTAAGAAGTTCCGTCACGAATGAGTCAAAAGACTGACCCTCTTTCTGCACAACACTATTGAACAAGAATCTTTCAAATATTACATTTTTCTTGGGTGCACAATATGCCTCAAACTTGTCCTTTAATTTTTCAAGAGTCAAATCACCTTCAATGGTAAATGTATTGTACAACTCCAATCCATCATCTCCTACAAGACTTAAATAACAAGCAACTTTCTTTTTCTCAGTTTTCTCGGCTAATCCAGAGGCCTCCGAATAAATTTCAAATTTCTGCCAGAACTTTCTCCAGTTTGCCGAAACATTGCCATCCAAACTTAGAGGCTCAGGTGGTCTAAAAACAAGATTTTCCATTTTCTTTTTAATTGGTCACTTTACCTTTAATCACATGAACACCTGACACCATGTATAATATTATAAATATTGCCAGAGACAGTTATTATAGTTCTTTATTAATAGTTGAACAACAATGATCCCGCACAAGAATGAGTAGACAAACGAGTGACATAAGGCAGTGACTAATCATCCGCCGGACGGTATACGGTATCGGATATGCTCCGAATACCAACATTATAATACAAATTATGCTGTGAGCTGTAAAATAATCTATTTTAATGATTATACCTACACTATGATAATATTGTTGCTAATTAATATTTTTCGGCAAGTAATGAAAACCAATTGATATTATTAATTAGAATAAATAATTATAGATATTATTTTTATAGTAAACAAAAACAAAGAAAAATATCTCTGACAAGTAATGACATAAACGTGGCCATGATGAAAAGTCACATTCTAATGTTTTGACAGTGCTCATACGTCAAAAATTTTGACCTACGTAATCTTGCTTTTGTAGTAAAAATACTATACATATGAGTACAGTTGAGTCCGCGAGTCTTTACACGTGCGTCATCATTTAAAGCATACGAAATAAGTCGGAAATTTATTTCACGCAATAACAACTGACAGAAAGTGGCTACTGTTCCGATTACGGGTTTTATTATAAAATTTGACGTTATCAAATATATAAAATGTCAAATGTAAGTTTTGCTTCAAAATTTTTGTGCAGAACTACAGCTACATTTGAAGTAGCTTAATAAATTCTTTTATTATTATTGATTAATAAATAAATAAACAATTTTTTAAAAAATTCAATAACATATTTTATTTTTGTTATTTTATTCACTTTGATGGAAATCTAAACACAATCATTTCTTTACTGTGTGAATGACGTTAGCTTTGTATGTTTTAAATATTAATTGCCAAAATATAATTATTTACCTTAAAATTGCAAAGCCCAATATAAAATTAGTTGTGAAAACAACTGTTTGTGTAATATAAAGAAACTTCAAAACGCAAAAATTCGACAAAAACCGCAAAAATTCGACAAAAACCGCAAAAAATTCAACTGACTGACAGCCACAAAAGTAAACAAAGCAGAAACGTCAAACAAATTGTGCTTAAAATATGAAAACACACCGAATCGTCTTTTTTTGTACCTATCTCTTTTCAATGCAGTGAGTCTAGATGGTTCATAAAAATAACATGTGTTTTTGCTTAGTAACAAACGGCAGCTAGTTTGTCATGAGTTTCATGCGTGGAAGAGAATGATGCTAGATAAGAAGTATGTGTTTTATCTCGCCAGGTATTAATGACGCACGGGTAAAGACTCGCGGACTCAACTGTATATATGTATATTGTCCTTTTCATGATCATTTTTCAGTGCGTAACAAATGATAGGAAAAAGGGTAAGTCCGTGATAATACACATTTATGACATTTATTCTAACATGACATTTTAGTTAAATCTGACAGTTGTCACATTTTATTTTCAATTTGGAATAAAAACAAATTAAATTATGTGTTTCTTGCATGTATAAAATGGTATTTTCTTTGATTTGTATAGTCTTATAAATTATACAGATTATATTTGTAATATTATGATCTAATTAAAAAAAAACTATTTTTTTATTATGGCGCCATCTATCGACAACTAGAATAACTAGAAGAAATGTTATAAAAATGTCACCGACGAAATGTAATCACCGACGTGCCTTTTTTTCTGTCACATACAATTTAATGCGTTAGAAAGAAATCGAAAAACTGTGACGCACTTAAAGATGATCATGAGAAATACTGTACACGTTATGTACCGGGTGTCCCAATAAGAATGGCTCTCGGCCATATCTCAGGAACCGTTTATACTACAACTTTGGGAAAAAAAAATTATAACAAAAGTTGCCCCGAGAAAAGCCTGGAAATTATTTTCATAATGGTAAGTCCACCGCTAGAGGGCGTAATTGAATATCAAAAATTAAAAAATCGAAATTTTACAAAATTTGCCTAATTAAAGGGCACTGGAAATCCAATCATCGTATTCTTCATACAATTCTGTGCATATTTTATTTCACAAGTTTAAGTCTACCTGTGCAAATAAGAGGTGGGGGTGAGTGGGAACCTTGTTATGAAAAAATCGCTGTAAGTCCGGTTCTGCTTAATCGATTTTTACAAACTTGATCTTGTTGAAAACAGCTCTTTTTCGTCAATGTAATAGTTATAATTTAGAAACAGCCTATTAAGTAATATGCCGGCTAGAAAGCGCTATTTAGTTTTTTTTAGAAATCTAGTTTTCTTTGGAAAATATTAAATACAAGTATGTATTTTTTCTCCTGTATTACAAAAATTAACCAAATTAGCAACAGAATACCGAAAACCGCATGTCGATACCTTTTTTCTATCTCGAGATATCTTAAGAAACGTGTAAATTTTAAACATAACTGTTGCTGTCATATAAATGGAAATATATAGAAGCACGTAGTGTGCCATGGAAAAAAACAAAGGAACATGTCCAGATGTCACCGTACTCTAACAACACAAAACATTCCAGGAATGTACTATCAAAGTTCTATTAATGTTTGAATGTACTGGACATTCAAGGAACATTCGGTGAATATCTGATTAAGTTATTCGTGGAATGTTACCACAAGACATTCTATGAACATACTACCAATGTCCTATATTTTAAGAGAGGCCATTTACTATTCAATTTGCATTGATTTTCAAATTTGCTGCGCGTGTATATGTATTTAGGCAATCCAAACCACGTGACTTCTGGTTCTGGTTGGCATGGCATACAGGTTACAGAGGTTATGTTTGTAATATCATTTCATTTCATCATTTCACTGTTTATCGTCATATTTTGGATTCATTTGGATTTCGTTTGCTGTATTTTGTGAACTTTATAAACTTTACCACACTGCAAAGTGATTATTTAACCTTCCGCTATCGGAGGGGGGTACAGAGTGTACCCCAAATTCGATTTTTCATGAATAATTTTTAAAAATGTTGGAATTTTGTTTAATTGTTCTAGTTACTTCTTCATTGGGATGTGTAAAAGCATATCCAACCATTTGTTTTCAATTTGACATATTTTTACCTATGAAAAGTGCAGCACTGTGCTTGGGGTACAAGTTGTACCCCCTCTGTCAACCGCGGTACAGTTCATTGCGGTCGACGCCACTGACTAAACCAGACATTTTGCGCACGGCACCAAACCTGTTGTTTGCAATAACACACAAATCAGTTCTTTGGATGACTTAGTGCTAACATACCGTTTTAGTTTATCCATTTGTGATTACACGATTTACCGATATGTCGAAAAAAATAAAGTTAGACCTTCGGAAAGAAGAGGATCGTGAAACTGCAGTGCAGTGGTTAGAGGAAAGTGATGATGATTACCTTTCTGAAAGAGATAGTTTATCGGATGATTCAGAATTAGATGATAATTTAGAAGTAGCGGAATATGAGCCTGAAATTCTGCAGGTAATTTTTATTTTTGTTTTATGTACGATATTTCTATCTTGAGTTTATTATATTTTAGCCATCTGAGAGCGACAGTAATGATTCTGATAAACCAGTTTTGGGGGCAGTAGATTCCACATTTATTTCCAAGAATGGTACAGTTTGGAAAAATCGTCCTTTACGAAAAACTAGACGTCGCACAAAAAACTTGCTCGAAAAACCAGGGCTTACAGAAAAATCTAAAAATGTCGCTAAAATTAGTGATTGCTTCAAATTATTTGTAGATGAGAAAATTGTAGAGATCATCGTCAAATGTACAAACCAGAAAGCGGAGAAATACATTCAGGATTGGAATGGGAAAAATCCTAATAAACAAGAACCTGGTTGCCCACTGATTCAGTGGAAATTTATGCGGTCTTGGGACTCTTGTTTACGGCGGGTGCGCTAAAAGCCAATAGGGAACCAGTGCACTTTTTGTGGTGTCGAAACCCTTTGTACAGTCGATCTATTTTTCCGGCTGCCATGTCACGCGACCGATTTCTAGATATAATTTCACTTATGCGATTCGATGATTTGAACACTAGAGAAGAACGTAGAAGTTCTGACAAACTAGCAGCTTTTAGGGAAGTGTTTACAAAGTTTGTAGAACACTGTAAAAAAGTTTTAAGTGCCACTCTCATCTAACTGTTGATGAACAACTTGTAAGTTTTAGAGGTAAGTGTCCATTTAGAGTCTACATGAAATCAAAACCAGCCAAGTATGGCATCAAAATATGGGCTCTAGTTGATGCAACAATCACCTATGCTGCTAATCTTCAGATTTATACTGGAAAAGATGGTAACAAACCAGAAAAAGACCAGGGCAAAAGAGCAGTACTTGATTTGGTCTCATTTTTAAACCTGGTTATGGCATCACTACTGATAATTTCTTTACCAGTGTGCCCTTGGCAAAACAACTCCTAGATTGACAAATAACATTATGTGGAACACTTCGAAAAAACAAGCAGGATATCCCTCCAGCCCTACTACCCAATATTTCTAGACAAGAAAAGTCCTCAGTTTTTGCCTTCACTGAGGAAATAACACTGGCGTCTTACGTTCCTAAAAAGAATAAGGCAGTGATTTTATTGAGTACAGAACATAACGACGATAAAATTAGCGGAGAAGAGACGGACTATAAGCCAGACATAATCTTGCATTACAATTCTACAAAAGGTGCCGTAGATACTATGGATAAGATGGTAAATGAATATTCTTGTAGAAGAGCCTCTAAGAGATGGCCATTTGTTTTGTTCCAAAATCTTCTAGACATTGCAGGTCTGAATGCATACGTACTGTGGACGACAAAGAATTCCATTCGTGCGTATGAAGATTCTCACAGACGCAGAGAATTTTTACTAAACCTGGGTCAAGAACTTATAAAGCCCCATGTCGATAGGCGACTACAAAGTCCACAAAAATTCCATAAGCGAATTATAAACGCGATGTACGAATTATGCCCACCGCCACCAAGGAGAATCGCGAAAACGACGCCACCATCTTGAAATCCTCAGGGCGATGTTTACTTTGTCCACGCAAGAAGGACCGCAAAAGCAGAAAAACGTGCAGTTCTTGTAAATTCTTTGTTTGTGCTGAACATCAAACAACCACATCAATTCAAACAATAATATGTACAAAATGTAAAGCTAATCAAAAAAACGATAATTAATTTTTTCAAGACACCATATATTTTTTTATTGTTACTTATATTCAATAAAAAATACTTGCATTTGTTTTAATTATGTTTTAACTAAAATTATCGCAGTATGTTAATATTTAATCTATAAAAATGCATGGGGTACATAATGTACCCCCTCCGTCAACTACAAAACAACTTGACCCTTCGGTAGCGAAAGGTTAAGGAAATTATTATTGGAGACACCAGATGTTTGGAGAAAGGTAGGGCAAACAATTTTTATCAATGTTCATTTTTCTCTGATATTTATCAATATTTATGAATTTTGCAAGCAATAACATTATTTCTTTTATTGTTTTAGATATTTATTGAAGCTGAAAATAATTGGGGATTTAGATCCATATACAATTCAGTCAGAATTGGATTTTACCATAAAGTGCATTCCACCAAAGTACTATTATAGATATTATAGATGAAAGCATACAAAAGCCTTCAGGCACATAAATATTTTACAGCTGGATTTGTTTTTAAAGTTGGAGTAAAGTTGGAAGTCACAAGCAACAACTTCGTAAGTACCTACAAGAATATTGAGGAAATCCAGCTCCTGGATACTACTGGGCAAACTAGAAGATTGAAGAGGACAAAGCCTTTTGAACTAGTTTGAGTGATAGTGAAAAGCAGAGCATAATGCTTGTGTGCATGTGTATGTTAGAATAGTGCGGTTAGAAAAGCAGAGCATAGTGCTTGTGTGCCTGTTAGATTAGATAAGAGACGCTATGGGTAAGCTCTTCATTTTAAGGAACAGTAGTAATTTAGGTTAAATTAAAATTGCTCATTGGTCAGAGTTATGACCAGATTGTAATTCTAATGAACAATTCAATACAATGAATCGTCATCGTAGTTATGATTATGAAAAAAAAAATATATGACAAGATTTTGTGCAATAAAAATGTTTATATTTATCAAGGATGTATTATTTGGTATGGCTACATATACAGTCGGAAAAATGAAAGAATACCAATGAATGAACATATAAAACACGCTGTATTTTCCTGTCACCGTGTCACAAAGAAAATTGTCCAGTGCAAGTAACAATAATTATTAGATGTACTTGTGCTGACCAGTTTTTTGTGTGACACGGTGACAGGAAAATACAGCGTGTTTTATATGTTCGTTCATGGGTATTCTTTCATTTTTCCTACTGTACTTCTGGTATATCGTCGGTGATGTGACAATACCTCCTATCTGCTTTTTCATGAATTTTGTAGATGAAAAACTTGTTTGGGCCACCTCGTGTTTTCATATTTTTTGATTTGTTTTGTAGTAAATTCAACTATCTATTTACTACAAATCAAGTCAAAACTTACGCATGAAAACAGGAGGTGACCGTAAAAAATGTTTTTCGTCTCCTGCAAAACTCATGAAAAAATATATAGGAGGTATTGTCACATCACTGACGATATATTTCAGAGAATGTCTAAAAAATATACTTTGAATGTCCTAAGAACATTCATGGAATGTTTCAACAAGACATTCAGTCTAAACAATATACTGTGAATGTTCAAAGAACATTCGTAGACATTCATGGAATGTTCCAACAAGACATTCAAGGAATGTTTAAAATGCTGACACAGCACTTTCCTGGGACTTTCCAGGGACGTTCGTGTGCTTTTGGGGACATTCCAGGAATGTTTTCAATGTTCTGTGTGTACCTTCTAGGAACATTCCTGGAATGTTTTGTGTTATTAGGGTATATAATGAATCAAAAAACAATAAGACAAATAACACTAAAAAATATAACAGAAAAAGAGTTTGTGTACTTTGTACGCGAGTAAGAAGTTATACTTCTATTATTATGATTTTAACGAAATAAATATATTTTAAACAGTTTAATTTTATTTTTATTTAAATATTACATTAATTTTAATACTTCAAATAATACCAAAAAAATAGCGTTAATATGTAAATTTTTATGAATTGTTGCCTCCGCGCATTTGCTTTTCTTTCGATGAATCGTAGAAAATGTAAAACGTCAGATTTTCTACACAAATTTTTAATTTTTATTTCATTATATTTTAATATCAATTCAGGGCCGTAACTACGATAGTAGGGGCCTCGGGGCAAATGTGATCTGAGGGACCCCTGCCGGGGGTCTGGGCGTTTATCCCCCAGCGCAGCGGAAAAATGTTTGATATTTAACCCCTTGAAAACGCATGTTAATGCATTATATGACTGAATATTATTTCTTGTACCTACGATCTACATATTACTATTTTAGTTGACCAACACAAAAAAAATTGAAATCACCATATTTTTTATTCGCTTTAAAAAATTTAAAAGAAAAACAACAAAATAAACAGATAGTAAAACAAAATGAGATAATATAATCAATCAATAAAAAGAAAATTTCTTGAAACTTCAAAACCGAATGGAAAAATATGAAGATATGAAGGTTAATTTAGAGAAAATGCAGGAAGACGGAAACCAGATTGCTGAGGAGATACAGAAAATTGTAAAGGTGGAAGAAAAATTCAAGAATGCGGTAAAATTCGATATGGAAAAAGTGGAAGAAAAATTGAAGGAGATAGGATAGGAAAATGTCAAAAAGGAGGAGACCGTCGGGAGGTAATTATATACAGCTCTAAGTAAGGAGAGTTGAATCCTATTTGACGAGGATATTAGAAAACGATATCCGGTACCTTCAGCAGTGAAAGTCTCGAAGGCGAGTACCGTCACTGCTGTTAGATTTATTATGCTGTGGTACTGGTGGGGCTGATTCCAATATGCTCATTCCATCTTAGCCTTACCTTTATTTTCAATACGTGGTACCATGTGGTTCCGTTCAAGTACCAAGATGTGGTCTGGGGTAAATTGTAAGTAGCTGGGACCGGCGCAGCGGCCCGTATTCCGGTTGCATTTTAGTTTTTATTTCGCCAAAATAACTAGTTTCCTCAGTAAATAACAATTTATATCTTAACGATAGGTTTCAGGGGCGCTAGCTTAGCCCGGGCCCCTCTTCCAATGGCATTTTAGGTTTTGTTACGCCGAAATAACTAATTTCCTAAGTAATAATTTAAATTTTTATGTTAAGGGCTCGGGAGCCCCAGCTTAGTTCAGGCCTCAAGGGCCCCTTCTGAGGGTTCTGTTCCAAATACTAATTTCCACAGTGAAAAAATAAAACTTTATGTTGAGGTCTAGGGTGCCCTGTAAGGTCTTTTTAAAATTGTGTCATTTGAAAATATTTTGTTGGGATCGGCATTCAAAATACATATTTTTATTTTCCACGTTAAAATCTATGCACGGTCAAAAAGGGGCATCTGCGGGGCCCCCCTTGGCCGGGGCCCCGGGGCACTGCCCCGGTTGCCCCAATGGTAGTTACGGCCCTGTATCAATTATCCTATTCCCAACTAAGATAAATACATAACTGTTATTGTCACCGGTAAACTAAGTTAAGGAAGTCAAAGTGGAAACAAGTAGTGTGCTATGGAAAAAATAGAACTATTAGAAGTATTAACTTCAAAAAGTCATTATGTGTCAAATCAGTAAAACATAAAAATTTGTTCATTGATGGTTTGTTGCGGTTTGTTTCTATTAAATTTTATATAAAATTTATACAGAGTGAAATTCAAGATGATTCTTACAAACTAAGAAGCATTTGACATGATAGCCACATTCTTTGAATGCATAAGAAATGCAACTGTTGCGGCTAGAATGTATGCAATGAAATATCCCCAAAGACGTCACCCCAGTAGTAGAGTTTTTCATATTTTGTTTTGATTTATTATATACGGTGACATCTGGAAAATGTTTCTTTGTTTTTTTTCCATAGCACACTACTTGCTTCTATATATTTCCACTTATATGACAGCAACAGTTATGTTTAAAATTTACACGTTTCTTAAGATATCTCGAGATAGAAAAAAGGTATAGACATACGGTTTTCGGTATTCTGTTGCTAATTTGGTCTAATTTTGTAATACAGGAAAAAAAATACATACTTGTATTTAATATTTTCCAAAGAAAACTAGATTTCTAAAAAGAAAATAAATAGCGCCTCCTAGCCGGCATATTACCTAATAGGCTGTTTCCAAATTATAACTATTACATTGATGAAAAAGAGCTGTTTTCAACAAGACCAAGTTTACAAAAATCGATTAAGCAGAACCGGACTTGGAGCGATTTTTTTATAACAAGGTTCCCAGTCACCCCCACCTCTTATTTGCACAGGTAGACTTGTGAAATAAAATATGCGCAGAATTTTATGAAGAATACGATAATCGGATTTACAGTGCCCTTTCATTAACCAAATTTTGTAAAATTTCGATTTTTTAATTTTTGATATTCAATTACGCCCTCTAGCGGTGGACCTACAATTATGAAAATAATTTCCAGGCTTTTCTCGAGGCAACTTTTGTTATAAAAATTTTTTTCCCAAAGCTGTACTATAAACGGTTCCTGAGATATGGCCGAGCGCCATTTTTATTGGGACACCCGGTACATATGTAGTATATACAGCGTGTCTACTTAAGTTGGAAACATATGGGAAACTTTTTTGTTATTCATTTAACGAAAAAAAGTTATTCTTTATAAAAAGTTCTGCATTCTCTAAAACCTAAGATTCAATCATCAGACATAAAATTTTGTCAATATTATACGAGGTATGTCAAAAAATATGAAATTCGTTCAAGAGTAAAGTACCTTTATTTCTCTCAATATCGAAAATTCTTATTATGAAAAGTTGTTTGGAAATCAAAACTAAGATAAAGTATGCAATTACATCCTTCTAATTGGAAAAAAATATTTTCCAAATTTTTCTCAAATTTATTGATATTTAACTTCTTTTTTATTTATTACACATACGATAACTCTTTTATTATTACTTTTACGAAAAAAATGTAGTTTTTATAAAAAGCTCTGTATGTCCTAAGGGAGAAGATGCAACCATCTGATATCACATTTTATTAATATTATACGAGGTACGTCAAAAAATATGAATTTCACTCAAGAGTAAAGTACCTTTATTTTTCACAATATTGAAAATGGTTATTACAAAAAGTTGTTTAGAATTAAAAAACTACGTTTCAATATGCAATTATATCCTTCTAATTGAAATATTGTGAAATATAAAGGTACTATAACCTTGAGCGAATTTCATATTTTTTGACACATCTCGTATAAAATTAATGAAAGTTGATATATTATGGTTGTGTCTTAAATTTTAGACCATGCAGAGCTTTTTATAAAGAATAACTTTTTTTCGTAAAACGAATAATAAGAGAATTATCATACTTGTAATAATTAAAAACGATGTTGGGTAGGTATCCATAAATTTGAGAAAAAAATTTTTTTTCAATTAAAAGCATGTGATTGCATATTTGACCTTAGTTTTTAATTCCAAACAACTTTTTATGATAAGAATTTTCGATATTGAGAGAAATAAAGGTACTTTATCCTTGACCGAAATTCATATTTTTTGACATACCTCGTATAATATTGGGAAAATTTAATATCTGATAATTGAATTTTAGGTTTTGGGGCATGCAGAACTTTTTATAGAGAATAACTTTTTTTCGTAAAATTAATAATAAAAAAGTTTCCCATATGTTTCCAACTTAAGTAGACACGCTGTATAAGAAATAAATGATTGGATCATCTATGCTTTTCAATTATCCGTGCCACGTCCCGCCCCGAGGAGCACGGATAATCGGGGTTCTACTGTAATACAGATATTTTGGTAAACTGTTTTATTTCACCTCGACACCGTACGATACAAGAGGACAGCTTAATAAGTAAGTATGTTTTATTTCAACATTTGCCCTAAAATGAGCTTGGAATCTTAAAAATTATTGATGACATTAATTCTTCATTAAAATCCGTATTAATAAAGGATGTCATCTATGCTTGCTAATTATAATTGAATAGGTCATTTCGAAAACAACATAATATATACCTAAGTTCATATTTGGAGTCAAAAAATGATATTTTGATACCAAGATGATTTCAAGATTGAAATCAACCATCCCACATGAAAATAACGCAAGTTACTGTTTAAAATATTGTATGGCAGGTTGGTATGTTTTTCGATTAGTTCGAAAAAACAATGTATGTCATTATCCATATCAATGTTTATGAATTTAAAACATAATATGAAATATTGTTTAGTTTTTTGACAATGTAGAATAGGTACATACATAATATATCTACGTTTCTATGTATTTTGACTGTTTGTTGCTGAAAATAAAGACGTTTTATTCTTAATTTTCTAATTCTTATTAAGTTTTTTTTGTCTTTCAGAAACATGCATTTATAACCCATAGTACTTTAATTTTAAATATAAAATAATATTACCTCAAAATACCCAACTATTGTATTAATGGAACAATTTCTGTTTCCTGAAAAATTTATATACAAAGACATGTATTGATTTCAAAATGACCGATTTAATTATACTATTACCAGTCCCTGGAAGCTGGTAAGAGATTAGAAAACAAAATTAATTTTTTATTCATAATATTATTTTAGTTGTATATTTTAATATTTTTGTAGGATAGGTTAAAAGTATGACGTATTTATAAGTGTCTATGTCACTTTGAAAGTGACGTCATGGTTCTTTTAGCATAGTTGTCAGTGTCTATGTGACGTCACTGTTCTTTTGAGATTTTGCTGCAGTGAGACAAACGTGTCTCTTGAAGGTCAATTTGCACCACTATCTGGTGACAGTTGGGCCTTCTGTGTCAGTCTGGGTGGTCCAGAAGTTGTTATATGTCTTGCTCGGTGTTAATTCGGAATTCGGAATCGCTGGTTGAAGTTAGGATTTTCTGGGGCGACAAATGTGTCTTGAAGT
This sequence comes from Diabrotica virgifera virgifera, assembly GCF_917563875.1. Taxonomy (NCBI): domain Eukaryota; kingdom Metazoa; phylum Arthropoda; class Insecta; order Coleoptera; family Chrysomelidae; genus Diabrotica; species Diabrotica virgifera. Next base: position 127,522,004 of record NC_065447.1, on the reverse strand, counting down.
CATGTGTTTTGAATATGTCAGCCGTGTCTAACGGAGTACAAATTTATGATTTGATTGTTGGAATTTAAATGCTAATGCCGTTTGACATTTTGTCGAGCTTGACGTTTTATCAGAATTTTCTTCGGTTTCGGTAGTATAGACAACTGTGTCTCGAAGTGTTCTTTTGAATAGGTCAGCCTTGTCTAACGGAGTAAATATATTTATGATTTGATTGTTGGATTTGAGATGCGAATGCTGTTTGACATTTTGTCGCGTTTGAGGTTTTGCCAGATTGTTCTCGGTCTCTGTAGTGTAGACCGGCTGTACCACACATCGACTGTTACCATTTCAGCGTATTAACCTCTAGTCAGATTGCTGCCGTGAGTCGGTTGCATTCTGATTTGATGAGTGGATCTAGGAATCTTCTCTCTCAGTAGTCGGCGTTTTTGGTTTTTGGCGAAGTAGTGGGCGTTTTGGAGATATTGTATTTAGTTTTTGGAATTGCTCGGTTTGAAGCTTTTCGTAGAAAGCTTTCAATTTTTGCTATACCTATTTCAACTTGTTGTGTTGACATAAATCTGTGAGACATAACCTAATCTCTGGGAGATTGTGGACGACATATTCTTGAAATAGTTCACAATTGGCATTTCCTTAATCACTTTTATATGTATGAATGAGTTTTCGCTGAAATGTTCATAGTTCAATTTCATAAGTCATAGTTAAGAGTGACTAGGTGCAGGAGATGACGAAACATCTATCCTCGAATATGTTCACAATGCTTTCTGTGCCAATGATATAATCGGTGAAATATATCCCATAATATAGGAAATGGTTGAATGCTCGAATATATTATGAGTTTTACACAAAGTGAAAGGCAGATATCGAGCACTGAATTTAATTTAATCTTGCCCAAGTATACCTTCGCTTCCTAGAGCATCTTCAGGGGCATCTGAAATAAGTAAAGGAAAACGCCATTGTAAAGCAAGAAAAAGTTAGAAATTTCGACAAAAAATCAAAGATAATGTGAAAAAAAAGATCAATAATGTTTTAGACTTCGTCAATAAAATGAAGGTATCCTCGAATGTCATTTATTACGATGTTAGATTGCTGGCAACTTAAACTAATATATAACTACGAATACACTAAACAAAGGACAAACAAATAAATTTGAGTGCCGGGTATCGGTAAAATTCTACATTAAGAATAATTGAGAGAAAAATTATGAGAAGAATACATGACCCAGTAAAGACAGAAACAGGGGAATATGGAAAGCTGATGAACCATGAAATAATAAATATAAATAAAGGAGAAGATATAGTAAAATTCATTAAAGCACAAAGGCTCAGATGTTTTGGGCACACACAAAGAAGAGGGGTAGAAGAACTGATCAGGAAGACAATGAACTGGAAATCAGTAAAAAATAGACCAAGAGGAAGACCAAAAATAAGATGGGAAGATCAACTGCTAGACGATATATCAAAGATGGAAATTGCAAACTGGAGAGAAAAGATTCAGGACCGGAGAGAGTGGAAGAAGATAGTAGAGAAGGCAAAAAAACATCACAACCTATGAACTACGACCTAAAGGAAAATCGGACTAATTTACCGCGTGAAATGGATTAAAAGAGCTCATATTTGAGCGAACTATACTCTAACAAGAGTGAACGGTCCACATAATAATTCCAGGTATGTACCTGTATAAATTACCCTCCTTGAAGTTGGTGTAAAAGGTATTCATCATTTATGTATTGCCTTTTGGAAGGATTACTAGAGAAAATCCAAATAAATTTTGAAAAAATGGCTGAAATCGCTGAAATTCTTGTAACAGATTTCGTAATGAGTGAACATGGGTGTAAGTTATTGGTGGTAAATGATTTTAAATTTCACTTAAAGAAAGTGCTAAAAAGTGGAAAACATTTATGGTACTGTTCTGCATCTGGTTGCCAGGCAACCTGTTAAACCGACGGTTAGTTTTTTTTTAATATTTTGAGTAGCAACTATATTGGTTATCAACAATTTGATGTCAAAAATGCACATTTTGCCATTTTTTGTCTACCAGTAAGAAGAAATACATTCAAAACAAAATTTAAGATAACCGCATTATAGAGCATGTAAAACAATTTAAACAAGGTTTTATAAATTTCGCTATACTTAATTGTTGCTTATAAAACTATAAATTAAGTCAGTTTAACGTTAATATAACTTATGTAAAAATACAATTTATATCTCGATATTACGTGAAATAGCTCAAAGAAATGAGTAAAAATACACGGTTTTTATGACTGTAACTACGTAACAATTGTTTTAGTTTATATATGGACGGAATAACAAAATTTATGTAAATCTGACCAATTTTTTCTCAATTTAATTATTTATTGACAATTTAAATGAAAAATAGCTGATTTTAAGAATTTTCGTCTATAAGTCACAATATTTTACCAAAAAACTGAAAAAAATAACCGATTAATTTATTGAAATAGCCTTAAAATGAGTTGAAGTAAGATAGAATTGGAGCTTTGTTTATCAATAAACATTAATGAAAAGTATACATATGCGATAGGCTCTGTGTTGGCTTAATCCGTTACTATTCAAATTTATTTCTTACGTTTTAAGCTAACTACCTGAGGTACCCCTAAACCCTAAAAATGTCATCAAAACGACGATTTTGAAGCTCTTCCGACTGGATTAAAGAAGCTATCAGGGGCGTAACAGAGGGCCCCGCAGCATGAAGCTTGCGGGGGGCCCCAATCGCTTAAGGGCCCCATCTTGTCATCTGATATTATGTAAAAATCTGTTATTGTTATATTATTTTTACGTTGTTTGTTTAAATTTAAAAACGTAAAAATTTCTAACTAGACCTATTTGCCATCTCATAATATCTAGAAACTTAATCCCTTCCGGCCTACCGAAATTTTATGGCAGCGACAATAAACTATATAATGATTTGTACGTGAATATTGAAAGATATTAGAATTGCAATTTACCGAATTTAAGAACAATATTTTTAAATCTAAAAATGGGTTTTCTTTCTCTCTGTTCTTTACCTACTTTTAGTATTTCGATACAATATTATCGCCAGTAATTTCATATTGGTTGTTTGCATTGAATGTTATTTATGTTTGTGTTGTTTTACGGTTATAGTTGCATCAGTTTGGTACGCATTTATTTAACAATTATTGACGACTTTTCTTGTGTAATCATTGGACAATCTCTCAACAGATAAACGGTAAGATAAGGAAATTATAACACTTACGCTTTAGGGAAGTCAATGTAGAAAAACTTGCATGGTTTCGTTTTCGGAAAAAATCAAACAAGCTTATATTTTTCTAAAACATTTTTTGTTAGTTTATATATCTTATCTTAAAGTGAAAAGTTCTACTCACAGATGCCTCTAATTGTTTATTAATTCTTTAAACAATAAAACTGTTTTGTATTAAATAATTTTAAAAGATATCGGTAAATTCATCATTTTACTTTGTTCAAAAATGTTTCTATTTGCTTTTTGATTATGCTGAATTCGAATATGTCATTAAATCAGGGCCATAAGTACGATGTTGGGGGCCCCGGGGCAAACGTGATCTGGGGGCCCCCAACCGGGGTGTCTGGGGTTAATCACCCAGCAGAAGGAGTCCGGGAAAATTGATATTTAACCACTTGAAAACGCATTTGATTGTACTCCATGACTGAAGTTTCCTGTACCTACCTATGGCTATTTTAGTTGACCAACACAAAAAAAAAATTGAAATCACATTATTTTAAGCTAAATATTTACCATCAATATAACATCTTTTCTGTTTTCATAAAAAATATACTACATATAATATGTTACTTACATTCTTCGGCTATAATGTAGGTTTTTAATCGCGTTATATTGCCTATAGGCAGTATAACGCGATTACAATCGCGGTGCCCCCTTCGCCGGGGGCCCCGAGGGACTGCCCCGGTTGCCCCAATGGTAGTTATCTACGGCCCTGTCAGACATTACAATTTGAAAATTCAAAATAAATTTTTTTGAGCACTTATACAGTATGTCTGCGTGGCTTCGAACCACATGGGAAACATTTTTATTATCAATTTTACGAAAAAAGTTATTCTTCATGAAATGCTCTGAATGGTCTTAAATCTGAGATACAAAATAAGCCAGATAAACCATCAGATATCAAAGCTTATCAATTTTATACGAGGTAAGTCAAAAAATAGGAATTTAACTCAAGGATAAAGTACTTTTATATTTAACAATATACGATTTTAATTTTAATATGTAATTACATCCTTGTAAATAATAAATTAATTTTTCCAAATATTTCTCAAATTACCGATAACCAACATCATTTTATTACAATTTTAATAACTATTTTATTATTAATTTTTTAATTTTACGAAAAAATTCTTTATAAAATTCTTATCAGATTCTTTATAAAAAGCTCTGCATTATCTCAAAACGAAGATTCAATCGTATTACATCACATTTTACCAACTTTATACGAGGTATGTCGAAAAATATGAATTTCTCTCTAAGAGTACCTTTATAGTTCACAATATTTTAACCGGAATGATATAATTGCATATTATTTAAACATAGTTTTTAATTGCGAACAACTTTTTATAATAAAATTTTTCAATATTGTAAAATATAAAGGTGGTATAGGTACTATTGAGCGAAATTAATATTTTTTGATATACCTAGCATAAAATCAATAAAATTTAATATCTGATTATTGCAACTTAAGTTTTATACCATGCAGAGCATTTTATGAAGAATAACTTTTTTTTCGTAATATAGATATGTAATAAAAAAGTTTCCCATAGGTTCCAAGCTACGCAAACACACTGATAAGAAATCAAGAAAGAATAATTGTTTTAACATTTACTATTTTTAAAGCTGGTTATTAAATGTATTGTAGGTAAGTTGTACAGAAAACAACAAAATAAGTTGTTTATTTAGAATGGGTCTGTATACCAATAAAGAGATGAGAAATGTAAGTTGTTATGAACAGTGAATGATAACGCTAACACAATAAAGTTTTTGTTAAAAGTCGTATTTAGTAATTGTTTAACGCGGGAGCAGTCGCGCTCACTTCTGTCAGATAAGCTTAGCAGTCGCGCGTAGAACAAAATCTAACAATACGAATTTAAAACAAAGTTCAATTTTATAATATTTTTGTTTGCTTGTTGTGTTAAAAATATCTCTTTCTAACAATTTTAAAACCAAAGCCATAAATTCCACAAAAAAAAATAAAAATGAAATTAAAATTTTTTAAAAAAATCCTACGCATTACTACAATCTTCTTCGAGGCACTTACAAGTGGAAAGTTATGTTGCAACATTTTTCATTAAGTTATCACGGAAAATGATAAAAAGTTGGATTTTTTCTAACGGCGCGACTGCTCCCGGGTTAAAAGGGCCCCATTTCAAATTCTGCGGGGGGGCCCCGACGGAGTTTGTTACGCCAGTGGAAGCTATTATCGATTCAAACAAAAGTTGTGTATTTTTAATTCTAAATTTCAACTATTTAATTAAAAATAAAGGGTTTCAGTTGAAAATTCAAAGTTGCTACACCCACCGCTTTCGCAGGCAGAATAATAACCCCTGCTATTGCATAAGTATATAGATTTTGAAAAACCATTAAAAAAGCATTCCAAAGTTTTTTCGATATGCCGTCTAGTTCTCGAGATATTTGACAATCGCCTTTCTGGACAGAGCCCTTAAATAATATAAATATTCTTATTCAAGCTAGACATAAGCCGAGTGAGAGAGCTGACCGTGAAATTCATTTGCGATGTTTCCAAATTTATAGGATCTCGGGTTGTCTGCAAAATATATATTTAGCATATACACAACGGATCGCGCGCGCTGCCCTCTACAGCGGATTTAGTGGAGCCACTGCAATATAAAATTTCACCAAAAGGGATGCAAAATGAGGTCCAGACAAAAATCGATTTCCTTGTACCCCAACCATTGTTACGTCAAGATGTCACTATATACACGTGAATACAAGGTGAGATCCAAAATCGGATCTCGCCTTGCAAAACGGATCTCATCTTGTATAGCTTATGATACAAACGGATCTCGCCTTGATATGAAGACATATATATACAGCGTGTCTACTTGAGTTGGAAACATATGGGAAACTTTTTTTTTTTTTTTTATTATTAATTTTACGAAAAAAAGTTATTCTTTATAAAAAGTTCTGCATGCCCCAAAACCTAAGATTCAATTATCAGATATCAAATTTTCTCAATATTATACGAGGTATGTCAAAAAATATGAATTTCGGCTAAGGGTAAAGTACCTTTATTTCTCTCAATATCGAAAATTCTTATGATAAAAAGTTGTTTGGAATTAAAACTAAGATGAAATATGCAATTACATGCTTCTTATCGAAAAAAAAAAAATATTTTTCTCAAATTTATGGATACAAAACATCGTTTTTAATTATTACAAATATCATAACTCGTTTATTATTCATTTTACGAAAAAAAATTATTCTTCATAAAAAACTTTGCATTGTCTAAAATCTAAGACACAACCATGATATATCAACTTTTATTAATTTTATACGAGGTGTGTCAAAAAATATGAAATTCGCTCAATATTATAGCACCTTTATATTTCACAGTATTTCAATTAGAAGGATGTAATTGCATATTGACACATAGTTTTTAATTCTAAACAACTACTTTTTTAATAACCGTTTTCAATATTGTGAAAAATAAAGGTACAGTGGAACCCCGATAAGTCATTAAAATCTGCTCTTAATAAAATTAACTATTTAGCGAGTTAATTAGTAGAAAAAAGGACACTTGGTGTGATTTAAAACCTGATATTGATTGAGTGCGATAAACAGTGCTATAAGCGACCCCCAATGGGGGAAGCTTTTTCCCCAGGGACACCATTAGGTGAAAACTTTTCAGGTGCTAGTGAGAATAGTGAAATGGATATTATTGAATCAAGTTTAATAGAAAATTTGGATGATTCTACTGCGAAAATTACAACTAAAACCAGAGATGTTATTAAAGTGCCGACACAACAAATTACACCTCCGCAAAAAGTTGTAGAGAAAAAATTGTTCAACGTTGCATCAGATAAGTACAATTTTGATAATGTTTATGTATATATAGAAAAATCAAATAATCAGGATATTGGCCGTTTACATCCACTTACTGTTGCGGACATTTTGCATAAAAAATTGAACATTCCTAATATTATTGAAATAAAAGCCATTGGAAAAAACAGAATTAAAGTTTTGTTAAGGTCAATCGTAGATGCAAATAATTTAGTTAAAAATATAAAATTAAAAGACCAAAACTTAGTAGCATATGTCCCTAACCATTTACTAGAAATAAGAGGCCTAATAAGAGATATTGATACTCAATACGATGAAAAGTATTTGTTAGATAATAGTAAATCTCCCTCCCCCATAATAGCCTTTAAAAGAACTTACAGAAAAGTTGACACCGATGGAAAAACTAACTATGTACCCAAAAGGACAATGATAGTCACCTTCGAAGGAAATATTCTTCCTAGCTACATTTCAATAAATAGTGTATTTTTTCCTGTTGAAACCTACATTGGCAAAGTAACACAGTGTTACAATTGCTTAAGATTTGGACATATTTCCAAGCAGTGTCGCAGTCCACAAGCACATTGCATAAAATGTGGAAAAATCAAAAATGAAGATCATACATGTCAAGATAATGATGTTCAATGCATACATTGTGATAGTAAAGATCATGTTTCCATATCCAAGAAGTGTCCAAAATACGAACATCAAAAGAAGATAAAGAACGTGATGATTGAGCAAAAAATTTCCTTTATCGAGGCAAAAAATTACTGTGAATCGTCCTTCGATTGTTTATTCAGAATAGATATTCCACACTAGACAATATCGAAGACAGTTTTCCTCCCCTCCCAACATCTTCAAAAAAATCATCCCCTTCTACTACCACACATAAAAATCAAAACATTTCAAATAATACATCCCAATCCCAACCCTCCTCAAGCCACTATAATATAGCTAAAAAACGAAAAATATCACCAAACCAAACACAAAACAATTCACCCATGTTCCCTTTTAATTTTGGGCCCTCCAAACCCCTTCCTGCTAATTTAAAACCCCCAATTTGTCAAAACAAATCAGATCAACGAGTATTGGAAACTCTCATTTCCAATTATATTTTTAATTTGATTACAAATATTCAAACTGTAGATGATATAAAAACTATGAGTCAAGATAGTATTTACCATGGTATAAAAACGATTTTAGAGGATATCACTCATAAATAACATGTTCCCAGAACTTAAATCATTAAAAATTTTGCAATGGAACGGTAGATCCGTTGTTTCGAATAAAAATAGTTTAATTCATTTTTTAATAACTGAAAATATTGATATTGTATTATTAAGTGAAACCTGGTTCAAACCAAATCAAAATTATACATTTAAAGGTTATAATGTAATTCGCCAAGATAGATATGACGGGTATGCAGGTGTTGCAATTTTAATTAAAACAACTATACCATTTCGTGAAATAAATATTAGAAACAATTTTAATGAGGGAATTTTAGTTTGCGGTGCTATCGTTAAATGTAACACAATAGAATTAAGTTTTTTATCTATATATAGACCTCCAAATATTAGTACATCCAAAAACGATTGGATAAATATCTTCTCACAAATCAAATCACCTTTTTTAATTGGCGGAGATATGAATGCTCATCACTCACTATGGGGCTCACTGCGTAATGATCCAGTTGGTAACCAAATTGTTAGCAGTATCGAAGACCTAGATCTTGTAATTTTGAATAATGGAGAACCTACATATCTTCCTAGATATGGTACTCAAAAATCTATGATTGACATTTCACTCTGCACAGCTAATATAGCCAGTAAATTTACTTGGTCAGTTTTATCTGACACCTTAGGCTCGAATCATTTTGCTATATCTATGAATTTTTCAATAACCAACACCTCACAAGAAATAATTTATCCAAAAAGCAAATGGAATATCAAGAAAGCCAATTGGTCCCTGTATACATCCTTAATTGAAAACATGTTTTCCAACTTCAATAGCTCTTTCAATACTTATCAAAATTATAGTTTTCTATTAGACTGCATTAATGATGCTGTAATTAGATCTATTCCTCAATACAAAATTTTTAAATCTAAAAATCGATCGCCTCCACCATGGTGGGACCCAGAATGCGATCTGATAATCAATGACAGAAAAGAAGCATTAGCATTGTATAAACGTTCACCAAGCCTTGATAATTATCTAAATTGTCAGAAAGTTACTGCTCATACTAAAAAGCAGTTGAAACAAAAAGCCAAAGCTAGTTGGATTAAATGGTGTTCTAATTTAAGCAAAAATACCTCCTCTAAGGAGATATGGTCACAGGCCAACAAAATGAATCGAAAAGCATCTATTAGTATAAAACCCTTCAATGATAATCTATTAGACGACTTTTTTAATAAAGTATGTCCTCCTTTTGCTCAAAATTCACCTACACGATCTACACAAAGTCATCATTCAAATAATCACTTCCTGTTAAAATCATTTACTGAAACTGAATTAGATTTTGCCCTTAAAAACCGCATAAATACTTCTCCTGGTATCGATCATATAAAATACCCCATGTTAACCAACCTACCAGATGTTGCTAAAAAACTCCTTTTAAATGTCTTCAATGATATCATCCAAAAAAATATAGTTATCGATTCTTTCAAAGACATCTTAGTTGTTCCTATCCTTAAACCCGGAAAAGACCCAAACATCGTAAGTTCATATAGACCAATATCCTTACTGTCTTGTATTTTTAAAACTTTAGAAAGGCTTATAAAATTTAGATTAGATTGGTGGTTACAAAAAGAGAATTTACTTCCAGTAAACCAGTTTGGTTACAAAAGAGGTTTTGGAACTCTAGACGCTTTAACAACACTTGTTGTAGATGTACAGAATAACTTAACTAAAAATAACTACTTAGCAGCACTATTCTTAGATATTGAAGGAGCATATGACTCAGTTTGTTTATCAACCTTAAAACATAAAATGGTAAATTTTTTTCATATGCCAATTACTTTCGTTAACACAATAATCGGTTTCTATACAGATAGGGTAATTTACATCAGAGATCATAATAATAAACTAATAGGACCTCGACATAATTATTACGGTATACCACAAGGCTCAGTATTATCACCAATTTTATTTAATCTGTACACCTCTGACATACATAAGATGCAAATAAACAACATCCCATTCAAAATCATACAATATGCAGACGATTTTTGTGTCTATATGGAAAGCAAGAAATATGAAAACGGTATGCAAAACCTAAGTACAGTTTGTAGTTCCCTCTTTCCATGGTTCTTAGAGAACGGCTTAAATTTATCAATTAAAAAATCAGCAGTATCTGTCTTTACAAGACACAATCTTCCTATAAACCAAGATGTATTACTTAGTGATCAATCTTTTACATTTAAAAATAATGTCAAATATCTGGGACTCATTCTGGACAAAAAACTAACTTGGAAACCACACATACAATATATGCTGGATAGATGTAGCAAAGGTATTAATTTCCTTAGAATGACAACTAGAGTGTGGTGGGGCTGCGATGTTGAAACATCTTTATTGTTTTATAGAGCTTATATACGATCCATTATAGATTATGGTGCTACCCTCTACGGTTCTGCTTCCAAAAACCTTTTAAGAAAAATTGACGTTTTCCAAAACTCTGCCTTGAGAATCTGTTTAGGTGCTATGAGATCTACTCCTATACAACCAATACATGTTGAAGCTTCTGAGCCTCCTTTACAGATTAGAAGAAATTTACTAAGCGAAAAATGGGTACTTAAAGCACACACTACAAATTTCGAATTATTTTCCAGTATATGTCATCTTAACGAATCAGATCTTACTCACAAGTATTGGATTAAAAAACCATCTCCGCCTTTATGTACTGCATTACAGAACAATCCTATTTTTTCAAAGGAATTAAACACAGTAGACAAAAACTTAGACTACTTTGCTCTCTTCCATAAAACTGATGTAATAATACCCACATACAACGAAAACAACATAATCAGCAACAATATCCTGAAATCTATTTTGAACTGCTACAGTGATGCAACAGTTATATACACAGATGCATCTAAATCAGGAGAAGGGTCTGGCTGTGCGTATTTTTTACCCTCAGGAGGTTTTGAATTCAAGTACAAACTTCCCAATGAGTTTTCAATTTTCTCTGCGGAATCATTGGCCATACTCGAAGCGTTGAAATATATTAAAAACTCTTATACTAAAAAAACGTTAATTCTTTCAGACTGTCTATCAGTTTTACAGAATATCAAAAATACTTTTTTGCCCAAAACATTTAGTAATCCTTACATATTTTTAATAAAGGATATGTTAAAGCAGTTAGAAGACTCTGGCTTCAATATAAAATTTATTTGGGTTAAGGCACATATTGGACTCAAAGATAATGAGTATGTAGACTACTTAGCCAAATCCAGTATAACATCAGGCACTTTATTGTCATATTCTTTATGTGTATCAGATGTTATTACTATTTTTAAAAGAAACCAACTATCGATATGGAAAGATCAATGGAATCTTTACTGCTTAACAAACCCCACAAGATACACCACTTTACAACCAGTGATTCCACAAAGTACATGGTTTAAGAGTTTTAAAGCTCCACGTAAATATATAACAACTATAAATCGATTACGTTTTGGGCATGCTTGCTATCCAAGTCATTTATATAAAATAAATGTGATTGAAGACAATAATTGCAAACATTGCGGAAAGCAGGGTGATCTTGATCATATCTTTTTTGAATGTACTAAGTTTCAACAGCATTCAAACTCTCTCTATAAAAATTTAATTAAACTTGATATGCATGCACCATTCAATATACAGTCTTTGCTGGCTACAGGCTCACAACAAATATACAATATCATTATAGATTTCTTGTCAGATACACGCACGGTCCTATAAGATTTGTACGCGGGCATGAGATTTTTTATGATTTAAGTTCAGATTTGCATCTTCTTTTTTTGTCATAAATATTTTATCACTTTATCAGAGTTCCATTATTGTTTTTATTGTATTATTATTGTATTGTATTATTTATTGTGTTACTATATTGTTTCTGTTTAATTTTGTATTAGGATTAGGATTGTATTTTGTTTATTGCAACTGGCTGTATGACTAATGTCTATGCCATTAAATAAAAAAAAAAAAAAAAAACCCGATAAGTCGGCCCCCGATAACCCGGAAGTCCGGCTAACCCGGACCGATTTTCATCAGATAAATTTTTTGATTTTCAATATTTTGTATTTTTCAATTTAATTGTGGCTTATTTCCAATCAAAATAGTTAATTATCAGACAAACCTTTCAACAATAAAAATGTATGTAATATAATATTTGAGAGATAATGTGTACCTATGTGTGTAATTTGAACTACAATATGTATACGATATTAAAAATGACTCATAGCACACGCCGCAGAAACAACAGCCACCTGTCTGTAGTATCTATTCCTTTTTATTTCAAACTGTCAGCATTGTTTAGGAAAGACTATTTAAAAAATTCTTTTATAAACAATGGTCTTTAGTATTGTGTGTCTTGTATTGTTCGCTTCCATTTGCTTACGTTTGGGTTTGGTGTTTTTTTAGTAATTTTAATGAGTAGGTACTGTGCATATTTATAAATATCTTTCATGTTATTTCAATTCCAACGGAGTTTATCTGTAAGTATACCGTATTTTATTAATTTTTACCATATTCTCCGGCTATCTCGGATTTTCGATAACCCGGATCGGTCGCGGTCCCGATTAATCCGAGTTATCGAGGTTCCACTGTACTTTACTCTTGAGTGAAATTCATATTTTTTGACATAACTCGTATAAAATTAATAAAATGTCATATCTGTTGGTTGAATCTTCGGTCTTAGGACATACAGAGATTTTTATAAAGAATACCTTTTTTTCGTAAAATAATAATAAAAGAGTTATCGTATGTGTAATGAATAAAAACGAAGTTAGTATCAATAAATTTGAGAAAAATTTGGAAAATATTTTTTTCCAATTAGAAGCATGTAATTACATATTTGAGCTTGGTTTTTATTTCCAAACAACTTTTCATAATAAGAATTTTCGATATTGAGAGAAATAAAGGTACTTTACCCTTAGCCGAAATTCATATTTTTTGACATACTTCGTATAATATTGAGAAAATTTGATATCTGATAATTGAATCTTAGGTTTTGGGACATGCAGAACTTTTTATAAAGAATAACTTTTTTTCGTAAAATTAATAATAAAAAAGTTTCCCATATGTTTCCAACTCAAGTAGACACGCTGTATATATATATATATATATATATATATATATATATATATATATATATATATATATTTATATATATATATATACATCCTACTATCAATTTGGCATCGATACATTATGCATTTACCATCGATTTGGCATCGTCTTGCAAAGTGGCATCTGTATATCGATGCCACTTTACACTACCTTAATAACTTTATTCCTGTACTTGCTACCAGAAGTCTAATCAGCTCGGTAGTTAGAGATTTGATTCCTTGATGTTACTTTAATATATCAGCTTTCCTTGTTTACCTCTTACTAAGTTATATAAGTTTATTTCATAAAATGTTTGAGTCCAAAATGATCGTACAGTGAAAATATTATATACATTTAGTTCAGTGTTTTACCGTTTTGTCGCTGCCGTTATATACATGAAAACGTATATCCCACTTTCATTATCAATCATTTTGGCATCAGAAATTTGGCATCACTGTTGAATACAATATTATTCACAACGAAAAATAGACAATTTGAGAATGTATATATTATTTTCATAAAGAAATCAGTCTGGCATCATGTTTTATTGTTTTCACCCAATTTTGAAAAAATGTGAAAACTTTGTATTATCCACGTCCGTCTGTCCGTCTGTCTGTAACCACAACTCCTCCGTCAATATACCAGCTAGAATGACAAATGAGGTATCAAATGAAAGCTGATAATCCAAGGATGGTACTAAAGGTGAGATATTTGACCTTGGCGGTCTGTCCGTCGGTCTTTACGACCGCGAATATAACTCCTCCATCATTATACCAGGTAGAATGACAAATGAGGTGTCAAATGAAAGCATATAATCCAAGGATGGTACTAACGGTGAGATATTTGACCTAGGCTGTCTTTCCGTCGGTCCCTCCGACCGCAAATATAACTCCTCCGTCATTATACCAGGTAGAATGACAAATGAGGTGTCAAAAGAAAGCTTATAATACAAGGATGGTACTAAAGGTGAGATATTTGACTTAGGCGGTCTGTGACTCGGTCCCTCCGACCGCGAATATAACTTATCCGTCATTATACCAGGTAGAATGACAAATGAGGTGTCAAATGAAAGCTGATAATCCTAGGATGGTACTAAAGGTGAGATATTTGACCTAGGCTGTCTTTCCGTCGGTCCCTCCGACCGCGAATATAACTCCTCCATCATTATACCAGGTAGAATGACAAATGAGGTGTCAAATGAAAGCTTATATTCCAAGGATGGTAATAAAGGTGAGATATTTAACCTAGGCTGTCTTTCCGACGGTCCGTACGACCGGGAATATAACTCCTCCGTCATTATACCATGTAGAATGAGAAATGAGGTGTCAAATGAAGGCTGATATTCCAAGGATGGTACTAAAGGTGAGATATTTGACCTACATGGTATGTCCGTCGGTCCGTCCGACCGCGAGTATAACTCCTCAAATTATACCAGGTAGAATGATAAATGAGGTGTCAAATGAAAGCTTATAATCCAAGGATGGTACTAAAGGTGAGATATTTGGCCTAGGCAATCTTTCTGTCGGTCCGTACGACCGCGAATATAACTTCTCCGTCATTATACCAGGTAGAATGACAAATGAGGTGTCAAATGAAAGCTTATATTCCAAGGATGGTACTAAAGGTGAGATATTTGACCCAGGCTGTCTTTCCGTCGGTCCGTACGACCGCGCATATAACCCCTCCGTCGTTATACCAGGTAGAATGACAAATGAGGTGTCAAATGAAAGCTGATAATCCAATGATAGTACTACAGGTGAGCGATTTGACCTAGGCTGTCTTTCCGCCGGTCCGTACGACCGCGACTATAACTTCTGCGTCTTTATACCAAGTAGAATGAAAAATGAGGTGTCAAATGAAAGCTGATAATCCAATGATGGTACTACAGGTGAGCGATTTGACCTAAGCTGTCTTTCCGCCGGTCCGTACGACCGCGACTATAACTTCTGCGTCTTTATACCAAGTAGAATGATAAATAAGGTGTCAAATGAAAGCTTATAATCCAAGGATGGTACTAAAAGTGAGATATTTGGCCTAGACAATCTTTCTGTCGGTCCGTACGACCGCGAATATAACTTCTCCGTCATTATACCAGGTAGAACGACAAATAAGGTGTCAAATGTAAGCTGGTAATACAAGGATGGTACTAAAGGTGAGATATTTGACCTAGGCGGTCTGTCGGTGGGTCCGTCCGACCGCGAATGTAACTCCTCTATCATTATACCAGCTATAATAATAAATGAGGTGTCAAATGAAAGCTTATAATCCAAGGATGGTACTAAAGGTGAGATATTTGAGCTGGGTACTCTTTCTGTCGTTCCGTACGACCGCCAATATAACTCCTCCGCCATTATACCGGGTAGAATGACAAATGAGGTGTCAAATAAAAGCTTTTGGGTGAAAACCTAGGACTTACGAAGTCCAATTTAAAAATAGGGCATATCAGAGATATGCCTTAGACATCATAGAAGACAATGACACAGAAAAATCAAACAAGCAATATGTCAAAAGGGCCTTAGTTATGTATCTTCGGTCCTGTTGGTCCAATCGTGATGTATAGCACCTCAAATGATAGGATTTGACAAACAGAATACAATGAGAGAAAAATCAAATACAACCTCATGTCAAAAGGGCCTTAGTCGCGTATCTTCGGTCCTATAAGACAATCGTGACGTACGGCATCTCAAATAATAGGACTTGACAAATAAAATACAATGACACAGAAAAATCAAATACAGCAACAAGTCAAAAGGGCCCTAGTTATGTATATCTAGTCCTATTGGTCCAATTGTGACGTACAGCAGCTCAAATGGTAGGGTTTAATGAACAGAATACAATGACACAGAAAAATCAAATACAGCAATATGTCAAAAGGGCCTTATTTACGTATCTTCGCTCCTATTGGTCCAATCGTGGCGTACAGCACCTAAAATAACTGGATTTGACTAATATAATACAATGACAAAACAGATCTGAAAAACTACCGTCCTATCAGTTTGCTATCACACATATATAAACTTTTCACAAAAATTATCAAAAAAAGACTGGAGCCTAAGTTAGACTTCTATCAACCTAGAGAACAAGCTGGATTTAGATCTGGATATAGCACTAACGACCACTTACTGGTAATAAAAAATCTAATAGAGAAGTCTGCGGAATACAACAAACCATTGGCACTGATATTCGTGGACTACGAGAAAGCATTTGATACCATAAGCCAGCAGAAAATGTTAAAAGCATTGACAGAATGCCGAATAGACCATCGCTACATTAACATGATCAAATATATCTACCAAACGGCAACGGCTAGCGTAAGACTGTCTGAACAACAAACAAATACATTCTGTATACAGCGAGGAGTGCAGGGAGACACCATCTCACCAAAGCTGTTCACAACCCTTTTAGAACACACATTTAAGAAGGCAGATCTAAACGAATATGGTATCAATATAAATGGAGAGAAGCTCAGTCATTTGAGATTCGCAGATGACATTGTCCTTATAGCCGATCGTATGGATGATGCAATAATAATGTTGAACAAATTATATTACGCTTCCTTAGAGGTCGGACTAAAGATTAATATCAACAAGACGCAAATAATGACTAATCTGGTGCTAAATCGTAATATTGTTGTTGATGGAATGGATATTGAGCAGACTACATCTTATAAGTACTTAGGACATGAAATTCGGTTGGGACGAGATAACCAGACGTGCGAACTCCCACGTCGCATAGGATTAGCCTGGGCAGCGTTTGGTAAACTTAACTATGTATTTAAATCGGACTTGCCCATATGCCTCAAAAGGAAAATCTTTGACCAATGTGTGTTGCCTGTACTCACTTATGGAGCCGAAACATTAACACTAACAAAAAAGGTAGTGAACAAGATTCGCGTAACTCAGAGGGCTATGGAGCGCCAGATGTTGGGTGTCTCCCTGAGAGACCGAATCCCAAACGAAGAAATACGCCGTAGAACAAAAACAACAGACGCTGTCGAAAAAATCGCGTCGTTAAGTGAAATTGGGCAGGACACGTCGCCAGATTGCCAGACAACCGATGGACAAAACGTATTGTCGAGTGGAGGCCGCGAGAAGAAGCACTACGGAGCAGAGGACGCCCACTAACCAGATGGGCCGATGATTTGAAACATGTTGTCGGTAACTGGATGCAAGCCGCACAAAATAGAGATGAATGGAAAGAGCTGAGGGAGACCTATGTCCAGCAGTGGACGCGTACGGGTTGATGATGATGAATACAATGACGTATGAAAATCAATTACAGCATCATGTCAAAAGGGCCTTAGTCTTGTATCTACGGTTCTATTGGTTCAATCGTGACGTACAGCGTCTGAAATGATGGGATTTAACTGGCAGAATAAGATGGTGTAGACAAATGAAAATGACGGCATGTAATAACACTTTAAAATTGTAGAAATAAAATGGATTAACACACATGGTATGACATATTAGGTGAGAGTATTTAACAAATAGAATACGATTACATACGTCCAGTTTTTGACAAGCGACTTCTCTACATATGATAAACGCGAAAGGGCCCCAACGTTCACTGCTCGACATAGGCCTCCCGTTCACTGCATATACCCACTGCTTTCTGACGCTGTGACTTGAGAGGATAGGATTTAACGAATAGAACGACAAAGAAGACTAAACAAGGCAGCTCACGGGAAAAACACAACTGTCCGTTTTATACTCTACAGGGAAGCATCAAATATTCAACGTAAGAATATATTAGAGTATAACGGTATGATAAATCTTTTTCTTCTTTTTTTCATTTAGTGCATTCCGTACGTTTTTTAAACATAATCAGGAGAAGTTGTTGAATTTCTGAAGTCTATAAAAGAATTTCTTAACAAACCTTTTTTTAATTGTGTTATGGATTATTTTTAAGAATGTGTTTAAAAGGCAGTTCGCAGGCTTATTGTTCAATGGTCTGATCACTTTCAAGCGCCTGTCTTTTTTGTAGGACTATTAATTGTTACTTGTGATTTCAACCATTCTAGCGGGGCAATGCCTTTTCTATAACTGAAATAAATATTGTTATCCATTTAATTTTTTTCCTCAATTAATTGAATGCCTCCTACTGGTGTTTGGTCTAAGCTTACCGCTTTTCCCCATTTAAGCTAAACTGCTCGTCAAAAGTTAGGGATAGAGGAAATTATGCTCATTTTCATAGCTAATTTTTTCGAGAACAGATTAACGGATTCCACTATTTTTTTTTTAATATTTTAGATTTTTCTTTAGTATTTACACAGTTGTGCAAAGGTTTACACAAACTTCTTTTTTGTACTTATACCGAGTGGTAGGTATAAGTACAGAAAAGAAGTTTGAGTAAACCTCTTGATAGGTATTAGTTACGTATCTTCACTCCCATTGGTCCCAACGTGTCGTACGGCGGCTCAAATCATTGGAATCAGCCAACAGAATACAATGACTAGGGAGCGGATTTATATGCGATCAATTTTGATGAAATATTCGCATATATATGCGGTAAAAAATTACGAAATATGCGCAAGATATGCACAAAAATTCAAAAAATGCGCATTTCGGGAAACCACAAATTTTCTGTCTTATTTAGTAATCTTATTTATTATTTTTCAAATAAAATCATTTTTTATTTATGCAATTTATTCACAGTTTTTACAAAAACTGCTACCAATAGTTACCTATTTAAAATAAAACAACAATATCACTATAAATATATCTTCGATTATAATTCACTACAATGTGTTTTTCCAAATTCTTTACGAGGAAACATATTCTTTGATCAGACAAAATATTTTTATAACTTGAAAAACTCCTTTCAACATCGATAATTGGTGCGTATTTAAAATAACTTGTTAATTTCCGTTAGAAAATCGTAAAACTTTGGCTAAAGGTGTAAATTCTCTTAACAATAGAGGATTTAAAAAATCACCAGAATTATAGGTAGGTACCTACCCTAATAGCACAAGGACGTCCAATGGACGTCCTTCACGGACTTTAGGGACGTCCATTGGACGTCCGTTTTCGTCCGAGGAACGTCCTTTATACGTCCTATTTTGGTCCAAATGTCGCGCTACCGAACGTCCATTGGACGTCCATCTAATGTCCGAGGGGACATATATTGGATCTTAATCGGACGTAAATTGGACCTTAATCGGACGTCCTAGGGGACGTAAATTGGACCCTAATCGGACGTAAATTGGACCTTAATCGGACGTAAATTGAACCTTAATCGGACGTAAATTGGACCTTAATCGGACGTAAATTGAACCTTAATCGGACGTAAATTGGACTTTAATCGGACGTAAATTGGACCTTAATCGGACGTAAATGGGACCTTAATTGGACGTAAATTGGACCTTAATCGGAGTAAATTGGATCTTAATCGGACGTCTTAGGGGACGTGAATTGGACCTTAACAGGACGTCCAATTTTGGTCCAAATTCCACGTTGCCAAACGCCCAATGGAGGTCCACCTAACGTCCGAAGGGACGTTCGGTGGACGTCAATTGGGCCTTCATAGGACGTCCCAGTTTGGTCCAATGTATTGCTGCCGATCATCCATCTAACGTCCTGGGAGGACGTTCGGTGGACGTCTAGAGACGATATTTATACCTGTGGAGAATGTATTGTGGGAAATAAAAAATATATTTTTTAAGGAACTTATATTACGTCTTATATTAATTTACAATTATTGGATATTAGATTATTTACATTAAATTATAATTACATTTCTCCAAGAAATTAACGCACCACCTTAAAAATGGGCCATTTTTGATGTCTCGAATTTCCTAAAGCCATTGTCCCATCTAAGTGATTTTTTTAATAATATTATAGCCTAGGCTATATGGGCTACCTCCATAAGCTTGTCATGCACGGGGAGCTATACTGTAATAATATTATATCACATCGCTGAGGGAACTCTACATTACATATACTTTTCGAATCAAAACTTTTATTCTCTTAATATTATTACTTAAAAAATATATACTACATTCGTCTCGCTAAACTCGAAAAATAACTTATAAACCATAAAAATCTCCAAAAATATAAATGACATAAATGAGAATTGGCACAATTATTATTATGGTTTTAAGTTGATTTTTCGGATTTAACTACAATATTATGCAAAAAATTATGTTATATCGCAGATTTAAAATGGGTTTATCTCGAAAACAGTTATATTAAGTTTAGCGAGATGATTGTAGTACACTTTTTTTAAGTAAAAATATTAAGAGAATAAAAGTAGACTGGTACGCAGTCTGATTTTTGCATAAGAGTTTAATGAAATGGTAACAAATCAATTGGAAGTTCTGTCCGACAAAATACATGGAACGTTTTCGGTAGTCTGATGTTCCAAGTTTTTAACCTGTTCCACAATTAAAACTTCCCCGGTTCCAGTATTCCCGTACATCAAAGTTTGTCCGACTAGACACCGTGAAGCTATTAACAAATTTTCAGCTTGCTGTTAATCAACTTTTTTTATTACGCGGGATCCAGGTCTATAAATGAATACAATAAATAAGTAGGTAGGTACATATTATACACTTATTTATACGAGTACAATTAATAGTAGAGCTGGTTTTTGGGATGTTACAAGCAGCATTTGCATTTCCACAGAGATACTTATGACAGAAATAATAAAATACCGAGACGGACTATTATTATAATAATTTACAATAGGACCCGACGGCCGACGCTA
This sequence comes from Diabrotica virgifera virgifera, assembly GCF_917563875.1. NCBI lineage: Eukaryota > Metazoa > Arthropoda > Insecta > Coleoptera > Chrysomelidae > Diabrotica > Diabrotica virgifera. The sequence continues at coordinate 127,500,953 of NC_065447.1, read as the reverse complement.
TAGGGACAGGTAAAATTTATGACTGAACAATGCACCGAGCATCGATACAAGCAATATGTACCGGTCGAAGGTTATTTTTTATTGTGCCAAATGGACGTATATAGTACCTACCTTTAAAAATCGAATACACAAATTAAAAGATATTTAACAACCATAAAGATTTGTCAAACTCTATCACCGACTTCATGAAAACAAGTATTACTACATTCTTTGATGGTTTTTGCTGTAAATTTTAAAGGATTGACATGAAATTTGGCATACGCATAGCTAACATGCCAAAGAAAAAAAGTGATATTGTGCCAATGTGTGCTATTGCCCTGGGGTGAGTTTCACTCTTTCTCTGGGGTGAAAAACGTTCAAAATAAGTCCGGACTTCGATAAACTGATTAATATTAAGCAACCTTTATTCCATACTTACAAAGTATGTGTACTTACAAATTAGTATGTGAATTTGGGGGGTGAGTTTCACCCCGAGGAGGGGTGATATACAAAATATAGATAGATACACAAAAGATATACAAAAATGTTTCAAAACATCGAAAAAATGTGGTAAAATGCAAATATACATATCATATTATGATAAAATTGCGATTTTGGCGATTTGCCTTTTTGGATAGAATGATGATGATGTTGATTAGGATAAAACTGCGAAGAATTTTTTTATCGAAATATAGTAAAAAATATGAAAAATATACCAAAAAGCTTGAAAAAATATGTAAGTATGTAAACAACACAACACAAAAGTTTGAAACACTCACTATTTGGATTGGTTGTCCTGGCTTGTGATTTTCTTCTTTGCAGATGACGCTCACGGATCGATGTCAATGTCCAACGGACGTCCGAGCACGGACGTCCAATGGACGTCCAAAGGACGTTCATATTTATTCAACACGTAAGTACATCCAACGTCGGACGTCCGAAGGACGTTCATTTATAGTCCATCCGCATTAGGACTAAAACTGGACCTATTTTGGGCACACGTACGCTCAACTTCAAAAAGATGCTCTCAATATTCATCTGTAGTAAGGATACATTGATAAAAATTATATTTTTGCTTATTAGAATTAACCACCAAACTTCTATCATCTTGGTAACGGGAATAATAAAACATTATAAAGTCCACTTTACATCAACAATAATTGAACAAGAAATTGACGACAAGTTATTCAAGGTCAAATTTGGCTTATACAAAACACAATTCTACTTCCAATTTTGCCGTGAATAAACAGAAAATAAAGAAATTTGACAAAATAAAACATATCCAATTGTTCTATTTCATCAAATTCCTTCATTTTCTTTTACAAATCATACATTTTGTACTCGTCAAATTTGGCCTTGAATAACTTAGTCAATTTCTTGTTCAATTTATTGTTGATGTAGAGTGGACATAACGAATAATTTACCGATCAGATTTTCACACTTTACATAAAAACAAAAACATGTATTAGATATTAAACTACATATACAGTTTTGAATTAAATATGATTTATAATCTTTTCCATTTAAACTATTTTATTAACATAATTAAGTTAATATTTTATTAAATAATTTTGCTGTTTAATCCCCTTATTGGTAGAATATGTCCAATATGGACGATTGGAAAAGGTCCGTATTTCGTCCGAGTACGGACGTCCAAAGGACGTTCATATTTATTCCACCCGAAGGACGTCCAACACCGGACGTCCGAAGGACGTACATATTTAGTCCACCCGAAGGACGTCCAACGCCGGACGTCCAAAGGACGTACATATTTAGTCCACCTGAAGGACGTCCAACGCCGGACGTCCAAAGGACGTACATATTTAGTACACCCGAAGTACGTCCAGCGTCGGACGTCCAAAGGACGTCCGTTTATGATCCATGGACGTTAGGACCAAAAATTGACCTATTTTGGACGTCCAAAGGACGTCGTGTGCTATTAGGGTATTAAATATAACAAAAGTATATAAAATTCGGATTTTCGGGTAAAACATCCTTCGTCATTTTAACATCCTACAATCATTTCATAACGGCAGCGTATTATCCTATAAGTACTTTGTGTAGAGATCGTTTATTTTCTAAGAAAAAATGAAAGGCGGTTAATGAGCTGTCTCTCTTGGTTCTCGAATTAATACAGACCACAGCCTGTGCGTGGAAATATTTTGTCGAATTAAAAAATTTAAATTTTGTTTTGGACTAATGAAATAAAACATTTTAGTAGTTCCAAAATGACACAAAATCTAGGCATCGGATAAAAAAGTTTATTTGAAGAAAGTGTATTTTTTTGTTCTTCTTAATGGCGGTACAGGCTCGTTTTTTTAATATTGTATTTAATTACAGAATAATTTTCAAATATTACCTAATATATTTTTCAAATTGGGCTCTGTACCGCCATTCTTTATTATATTACGGATACGTGTGCCAAATATCTTGAAAAAATATTCAAAATTACAGCCGCAATCTTGGAACGCGTTTTGGCTACCTGTTGATCGCTACTGTATCACCTTAAACAATTTTTTAAACAAATTCACAAAAATAATTTTTTCATTACGAACGATTTTTTAGATAAGTTGGGTTATTCTGAGCAAAAAAGGTATCTTGAGATTTTTCTCTAAAATTGATTTTTGTCGAGTTATATGGCCATTTTCGCAGTTTTCAGGTTTTAAATCGCGTATAACTCGACAACAATCAATTTTAGAGAAAATTGACAAGAGACCTTTTTTGTTCAGAATGTCCAAAATTATCTAAAAAAAAATTGTTCAAAGTGAAAAAATTATTTTTGTGGATTTGTTTAAAAAATTGTTTAAACAATTTTTCGACCACGGCACCTTGTGAATATGTTATAAGGACCTCTTTTTGAGTAAGTTTGTGCAAAAAAATCGAATCGGAATAATTTCACTAACAGGGGCGACGATAAATCCGGGACTATAGCGCTAATTATTAATAATTAAAAATAACAGCTTTGTAATAAAATAATGACAAAAATCTCTTAAGGACCTTGAAGCAAGGGTTTGAAACTTGATCTGCTCACTTTTTAATTTCATAATAATAACTTTTAATCGAGTTATTAAGACTTAAAAATGGCCATTTTCGATTTTTTCAAATTTTTAATCGCATATAACTCGACAACAATCAATTTTAAACAAAAATGGCAAGACACCTTTTTTGCCCAGAATGACACAAGTTATCTAAAAAAAATTGTTCGAAATGAAAAAATTGTTTTTGTGAATTTGTTTCAAAAAAATTTTTTAAACAATTTTTCGACCAATGCACCGCCCGGCACCCTTTGGATATGTTATAAGGACCTCTTTTTGAGTAAGTTTGTGCAAAAAAATCGAATCGGAATAATTTCGCTAGCGGGGGCGACGATACTGCCCGGTCTACTTTTGATGCTGATGGTGATAGAATAGATACTTTTTATATAACAAAAATAAAACTTTTTTTAAACTCTTTAAAAAATTTGTGGCGGGTTTTCCCCGAAAAGTGCGTTATTTTTTGGACATTTTACGTTGAACTAGTCGATTTGGAATTTGACGAATAAGAACCAACTTTTGATTAGCTCCAACTCTGTTTTTATTGTGTGTCCAGACTTCATACATACATCATTTTTTTTACTGTTTTATAAGCTTTATATTTGCTAGGAATAGTTTTTCGATCAAATACTTACTTTTTGATTTATTTGCGAAAAACCATCTAAAAACAAAAGTTACAAGGAATTTAATTAGTTTATCCACTTACGGACTTATTTGGACCTATATTTTTTCACACTCGAGAAGGGGGTGGTACTCATCCCCAGAAAAAAAGCACACACTGGCACTCTGATGTTCATTTCGCGAAATATCGCAGGGTTCGTATTTAAAATTTTTAATTTACTCCTCACCCCTTTCCGTGGGGGTTCGTTTTTGGTATCATTCGATAGACTTTTGAAAAATATTGAACACGCATTTTTTAGTTTTTCGATCTGACGTTCATTTCGCGAAATATTCGCTTTTTTGTGAAACTTTGTGACTCGCCCATCATTTCTTCAGATTTGGGAACACTTAATAATCGGAGGGGGCCAAGTCAGGAGAGTAAGCCGCATGAGAAAGTAATTAGAACCCCAACTCGAATTTTTGCTACTGTCACAACGCTCTTGTGAGTCGATGTATTGTCTTAGGTCTTGAGAACACTTTTTTCTTCTGCTTATGGAGTCGTTTTTCATTCATCACATACCGGAACTCACCACATAAATTTTGAAGACCCTGACATCAAAACTGTATTAAATTATATGTGATCTAAGTAAGTTAATGAAAAGTCAGAATAGATAGAGTAGAACACTTATAAAAAAAATTGTAACAAGCAATTGGACATCGTAAGTTCTAATTTTTCACAAAAAGTGACCGGAAGTTGAACCGGCAGTCGATATTTGAACCCTTCGTGTAACTTTTTGTCAGCTGATATGACGGATGAATTTTGTTCACCTACAGATATGGACGAACAGACAGGCATGAAACCGGAAGTATGTATTTGTTCTGGTCTTTCTTAGTCGTGTTGACCAATAGTTTGTACTATTTCGACGAATTTAAAACAGTACTTTCTGTTGCAACTCTGGAACAGGCAGTCCGAGGTCAAACTTCTCACATGTAATATCATATTTTGGTTATAGGCTTTCATTTGACACCTTATTTGTCATTCTTTCTGTCCTACTAATAGACGAGTTGTGTTTATTGACGGACAGACATGGATAATTCTAGGTTTTCACATTTAATGATAAAAACAATAATTATACAATTCAGTTAACCTGACTATATCATTGTGATAATGACTTCTTATCTAAAAGTGACAACGGCAATAATTGCCGTTGTAATAATTATTATTCCATTCACTCACGATAAAATATCGCAAAACCTCCAGATTTTAAAGAACCGCTTGGATTGACATAAAATTTGGCACACACGTAGCTAAAATGCCAAAGAAAAAAGTGAGATTATGCCGATATGTTCTCTTGTCTTGGATGTGACTTTCACCCCTTCTTGGAGGTGAAAAAACATACGTGCAAAATAAGTCCGGAAGTGGATAAACTGACTAATTCTAATTCTAAGCAAATTTTGTTCTATAAAAGTTTTAGGTCAATACTTTTCGAGGTATGTGCGAGTGAATATGTTTATTTTTCATAGAAAAACACGTTTTGGACGGATTTTCGCAAATAACTCAAAAAGTAAGTATGTACATATTTTATCGAAGAAAATATTCCTAGCAATAATATAGCTTATGAAAAAGAGGTGTCAGTATAAGGTCTGTAGACCCAGTAGAAGCAGGGTTGCAGCTAATGAAAAATAGGTTCTTATTCGTCAAATACCAAATCGAATATTTCAACGTAAAATAACCAAAAAAATAAAGCACTTTTCGGGAAACACTCATCATAACTTTTTTAAAGTGTTTAAAAAAAATTTTTTTTGGTGTTTTTAAAACAGTTTCTAGCGTGAAAAGTAAGCAAGTTACGCTGAAAATAAAATCGTTCCCTTTTTTTTGGCAAAACAAAGTCATGAAAATTAATTGTTACCGCTTCACACGTTACTTTAGATAAATGTATTGTTTATACAGGGTGTCTCCGAAAATAGTGCGTTCCTTTAAGGTGTGGATATAATACACAATTTAGAACAAAAAGGTGTTGTAACATTTTTTCCTAAAGTTAACCGTTTCAACAAAAATTACGTTGTTCTCCATAAGAGTAAATTTTTATTTTCATAAATTTATATGACCTGGCAACATGGAGTAGAAGAACCTGTGACTGTGAAATTTAATCTAATGGGACCCCTTGTTTATTTACTAATTGAGTATCAATTTGCATATCAAAATGTATTTTCGTTTTTTGGTCAAACGGCTGAATTTAGAATAAAATGTTATAAGACTTTTTTGCTCTACATTGTGCTTTCTATCTATACCTTTAAGGAACGCACTATTTTCGGGGAAACCCTGTATATGATCTGTAAGTTGCATTGGTTCAAAATGCTTATTTTTGAAAGGGGTTTTGTTGAAAGGCCTCGAACGAATCACTAGTCACGAGTATGTATATGCAAATTTTGAACAGCCATATCTTAACCAATTTTTGTCTTCCAGAAAATCAAAAAATTCCAAATATTTAAAAAAGCAACACCTACATTTTTTACTCTTTAAGATATTTGGTATCACTAATAATTTTTAAGTTATTTTGACAAAAGTCTTTTTTCAAAATTAAAGATTTAAAAAAATTTACTTTAAAACCAAATTTTTCCACAAATAAGCACTTTGAACTGATGAAACTTACAAACACAAACAATACATAAAGTTACTTGTGAAGTGGCAACGATTAATTCCATTTGGGCTGTTAATTAGAGGGAGTTTTTAGAATATTTTTAACCAAAAAAAAAAGGAACAACTGTATTTTGAGCGTAACCTGCTTACTCTTGCTGCTGGAAACTTTAAAAAAAAATAAAAATAAACGTTTTCTTAAACACTTTAAGAAAGTTGTAATAAGTTTTCCCAGAAAAGTGTTTCATTTTTTTTATTTCACGTTAAAATATTCGATTTGGAATTTGAGATATAAGAGCTTATTTTTCACTATAGTCTGTTTTTAAACAAGAGGAGTCATTCAAATTTCCCGCGCCGTACACCTTGTTTGTAATTGGTACAACCTCAGGCAATTTTACTCATATCAAATTTTGACACTATTGGCATTTCATAGGTCAGTTTATTTATTTTATCAGCAATTTTTGTATTTTCTGCGTTCTTCCTTTTATTTTTAGATTTTTAGTCAAGATTACCGTCAAAGGCCGATATGATCAACCAAAAAAGAAGATTTATCTGATGATATTTCTAGTGACTTTCTTGGGTGTGAATCTGCCATTTAGTTTACCTACTCCTCTTGGTTTTAAAACAAAGCTTAGCAATAACTCTGCTTCTACTGGGTCTACAGACCTGACACATATACCATTTTTTCACTTTTTTATAAGCTATATTTACTATTTGCTAATTTTTTTTCAATAAAGTACCTACTTTTTGAGTTATTTGCGAAAAACCGTATAAAAACGTTTTTTTTTTTGTTGAAAAATGAACATATTCACTCGCAAATATCTCTAAAAGTATTGACTTAGTGAAAAACGCTATAAAATAGAAGTTGCTTAGAATTAGTCAGTTTATCCAATTCCGGACTTATTTGAACGTATTTGTTTTCATACCCTATAACCGACGAAACTCACCTCCAGATCAAAAGCACATATCGGCACAATATCACTTTTTTTCTTTAACATATTAGCTATAGGTACGTGTCCCAAATTTTATGTCAAACCAAGCGTTTCTTCAAAATTCTGACCAAAAACCCTAAGTAAATTAAACGAAAATATAAAATGAATTTTTCAAACAAATATTTTAAGTCGGTATGAGAAATTTTAATTTAACAGATGAAATCAAATAAACACAATTCAACTCGTAAAATATTTAGACCCTTGCTTGGTAATCCAGCTGAACAGGTAAAGAACCTACCTTTTATGTAGTTTATAATCTGAGAGGATGGAATATTTTACCAAAATATTCCATCCTCTAAGTTTACAATAGACCTTTTCTACCTGTCCTCAAAAGATCGGTATTTTTAACTCGTGGCAACGTCGAAAAGCGGCAAAATGATGGGAAATACACATTTTTATGTGGTGGAAGTCAAAATGGTTATGAAGTGTAAAAATTTTTGTATATAATTTAAATTTTTAAAATTAAAATTTTAGAAAACTGAGAACGATACAGGGCGTTAAAAAATGCGCTCAACAAACATACACGAATTAAAATTCGAAAATGATAGTATTTCTTGGTGATGCCAAATGACTGCAACATGAAAAGATGACATAATGATAGCGGGATGTATATATATATATATATATATATATATATATATATATATATATATATATACATATATATGTATATATATATATATATATATATATATATATATATATATAACAGGTATGTAATCTTTGCTGAACAGTTAGGAAACAAGGTTGAAATATTGGGGGTAGCAGCAATCTCAAAGAAAACTCTTTATAATAATTCCAAGCTTTCGATAATGTTTATTATCATCTTCAGGGAAAATTATGTGAGGATGTAGAGCCTAGTTGTTAAATACTAACATAACAACGAAATTTTGTCTTGGTAAAAGTAGTAGATAATATAAATTCAAAGTAAAAACTATATAAAAACTTATAAAAATCTGAGTATAAAATGATAAAAGCTAAAATATTCTTTTAAAAAATTGTGTATGTCTAATTGGCATTATTAGTTAGACATTTTGTAAAATGCCAATTAGACATACACAATTTTTTAAAAGAATATTTTAGCTTTTATCATTTTATACTCAGATTTTTATAAGTTTTTATATAGTTTTTACTTTGAATTTATATTATCTACTACTTTTACCAAGACAAAATTTCGTTGTTATGTTAGTATTTAACAACTAGGCTCTACATCCTCACATAATTTTCCCTGAAGATGATAATAAACATTATCGAAAGCTTGGAATTATTATAAAGAGTTTTCTTTGAGATTGCTGCTACCCCAATATTTCAACCTTGTTATATATATATATATATATATATATATATATATATATATATATATATATATATATATATATATATATATATATATATATATATATATATATATAACAAGGCTGAAATATTGGGGTAGCAGCAATCTCAATTTCAGCCTTGTTTCCTAACTGTTCAGCAAATATTATATACCTGGTATATATATATATATATATATATATATATATATATATATATATATATATATATATATATATATATATATATATATATATAAAATGATGTTGGATAATCGAGTACAAATATAAAAATAAATAAGCAAAATCATTGGTTAATACTCGTAAAGTGAATGTGAATTTAGTTGGAAATATATAAAATGATGAAAGGTCATCATTCCATACATTTCTGTGCAACTATATACACCGGTGTTTCGGCCTATTTGGGCTTCGTCAGTATAGTGTAGCAAGTTAAAAAAGTTGTTTGTTAACTTGTAAAAGGATTACTACAGGAGCAAGGTTACCATTTTTGGTCAGATTGTTAGAAGACCCGCAGTCGCAAGGCTACAACTAACATTGCCAAGGAGGTAAGGCTACCTGAGGAAATTAAAAGCCATAACATTAGTATTAGCCAATGATTTCGCTTATTTATTTTTATATTTGTACTCGATTATCCAACATCATTTTATTTAAAATGTTATGGCTTTTAATTTCCTCAGGTAGCCTTACCTCCTTGGCAATGTTAGTTGTAGCCTTGCGACTGCGGGTCTTCTAACAATCTGACCAAAAATGGTAACCCTGCTCCTGTAGTAATCCTTTTACAAGTTAACAAACAACTTTTTTAACTTGCTACACTATACTGACGAAGCCCAAATAGGCCGAAACACCGTTGTATATAGTTGCACAGAAATGTATGGAATGATGACCTTTCATCATTTTATATATTTCCAACTAAATTCACATTCACTTTACGAGTATTAGCCAATGATTTTGCTTATTTATTTATATATATATATATATATATATATATATATATATATATATATATATATATATACATCCTACTATCAATTTGGCATCGATACATTATGCATTTACCATCGATTTGGCATCGTCTTGCAAAGTGGCATCTGTATATCGAAGCCACTTTACACTACCTTAATAACTTTTTTCCTGCACTTGTTACCAGAAGTCTAATCAACTCGGTAGTTAGAGATTTGATTTCTTGATGTTACTTTAATATATCAGCTTTCTTTGTTTATCCCTTACTAAGTTATATAAGATTATTCCATAAAATGTTTGAGTCCAAAATGATGGTACAGTGAAAATATTATATACATTTAGTTCAGTGTTTTACCGTTTTGTCGCTGCCGCTATATACATGAAAACGGATATCCCACTTTCATTATCAATCATTTTGGCATCAGAAATTTGGCATCACTGTTGAATACAATATTATCCACACCGAAAAATAGGCAATTTGAGAATGTATATATTATTTTCATCAACAAATCATTCTGGCATCATGTTGTTTTCACCCAATTTTGAAAAAATGTGAAAATTTGTATTATCCACGTCCGTCTGTCCGTCCGTCTGTCCGTCCGTCTGTCTGTAATCACAACTCCTCCGTCAATATAACAGCTAGAATGACAAATGAGGTGTCAACGGAAAGCTGATAATCCAAGGATGGTACTAAAGGTGAGATATTTGACCTTGGCGGTCTGTCCGTCGGTCTGTCCGACCACGAATATAACTCCTATATCATTATACCAGGTAGAATGACAAATGAGGTGTCAAATGAAAGCTTATAATCCAAGGATGGTACTAAAGGTGACATATTTGACTTAGGCGGTCTGTGCGTCGGTCCCTCCGACCGCGAATATAACTCCTCCATTATTATACCAGCTTGAATGATAAATGAGGTGTCAAATAAAAGCTTATAATCCAAGGATGGTACTAAAGGTGAGATATTTGACCTAGGTTGTCTTTCCGTCGGTCCGTACGACCGCGAATATAACTTCTCCGTCATTATACCAGGTAGAATCACAAATGAGGTGTCAAATGAAAGCTGATAATCCAAGGATGGTACTAAAGGTGAGATATTTGACCTAGGCTGTCTTTCCGTCGGTCCGTACGACCGCGAATATAACTCCTCCATCATTATACCAGCTTGAATAATAAATGAGGTGTCAAATGAAAGCTTATGATCCAAGGATGGTACTAAAGGTGAGCTATTTGACCTAGGCTGTCTTTCCGTCGGTCCGTACGACCGCGAATATAACCTCTCTGTCATTATACCAGGTAGAATGAGAAATGAGGTGTCAAATGAAAGCTGATAATCCAAGGATGGTAATAAAGGTGAGATATTTGACCTAGGCGGTCTGTCCGTCGGTCCGTCCGACCGCGAATATAACTCCTCCATCATTATACCAGCTAGAATGATAAATGAGGCATCAAATGAAAGCTTATGATCCAAGGATGGTACTAAAGGTGAGATATTTGACCTAGGCTGTCTTTCCGTCGGTCCGTACAACCGCGAATATAACTTCTCTGTCATTATACCAGGTAGAATGACAAATGAGGTGTCCAATGAAAGCTGATAATCCAAGGAAGGTACTAAAGGTGAGATATTTGACCTAGGCTGTCTTTCCGTCGGTCCGTACGACCGCAAATATAACTTCTCTGTCATTATACCAGGTAGAATGACAAATGAGGTTTCCAATGAAAGCTGATAATCCATGGATGGTACTAAAGGTGAGATATTTGACCTAGGCTGTCTATCCGTCGGTCCGTACGACCGCGAATATAACTCCTCCATCATTATACCAGCTTGAATGATAAATGAGGTGTCAAATGAAAGCTTGTGATCCAAGGATGGTACTAAAGGTGAGCTATTTGACCTAGGCTGTCTTTCCGTCGATCCGTACGACCGCGAATATAACTTCTCTGTCATTATACCAGCTAGAATGACAAATGAGGTGTCCAATGAAAGATGATAATCCAAGGAAGGTACTAAAGGTGAGATATTTGACCTAGGCTGTCTTTCCGTCGGTCCGTACGACCGCGAATATAACTCCTCCATCATTATACCAGCTTGAATGATAAATGAGGTGTCAAATGAAAGCTTATGATCCAAGGATGGTACTAAAGGTGAGCTATTTGACCTAGGCTGTCTTTCCGTCGGTCCGTAAGACCGCGAATATAACTTCTCTGTCATTATACCGGGTAGAATGACAAATGAGGTGTCAAATGAAAGCTTATAATCTAAGGATGGTACTAAAGGTGAGATATTTGACCTAGGCTGTCTTTCCGTCGGTCCGTACGACCGCGAATATAACTCCTCCATTATTATACCAGCTTGAATGATAAATGAAGTGTCAAATAAAAGCTTATAATCCAAGGATGGTACTAAAGGTGAGATATTTGACCTTGGCGCTCTGTCGGTCGGTCTTTCCGACCGCGAAGATAACTCCTCCATCATTATACCAGGTAGAATGACAAATGAGGTGTCAAATGAAAGCTTATAATCCAGGGATGGTACTAAAGATGAGATATTTGACCTAGGCTGTCTTTCCGTCGGTCCGTCCGACCGCGAATATAACTCCTCCATCATTATACCAGCTAGAATGATAAATGAGGTGTCAGATGAAAGCTTATAATCCAAGGGTGGTACTAAAGGTGAGATATTTGACCTAGGCAATCTTTCTGTCGGTCCGTACGACCGCCAATATAACTCCTCCGCCATTATACCGGGTAGAATTACAAATGAGTTGACAAATGTCAAAGTTTAGTAAAAATGACTCAAAATTAGTAAATTCGTATATAAATCCACGCAAATTTACACGTAAAACTCAAATATTGTCTTCCAGTTCTACTTTCGATTACTTTGGGTGAAAACCTAGGACTTACGAAGTCCAATTACTTGTTTTATTTAAAAATAAGGCATATCATAGACATGCCTTAGGCATCATAGAAGACAATGACACAGAAAAATCAAACACAGCAGCATGTCAAAAGGGCCTTAGTTATGTATCTTCGGTCCTGTTAGTCCAATCGTGATGTATAGCACCTCAAATGATAGGATTTGACAAACAGAATACAATGACATAGAAAAATCAAATACAACAGCATGTCAAAAGGGCCTTAGTAGCGTATCTTCGGTCCTATTAGTCCAATCGTGACGTACGGCATCTTAAATAATAGAACTTGACCAATAGAATCAAATTTGACACAAACAAATCAAATACAGCAACAAGTCAAAAGGGCCTTTGTTATGTATCTTCGGTCCTATTGGTCCAATCGTGACATACAGCACCTCAAATGATTGGGTTTAACGAACAGAATACAATGACACAGAATAATCAAATACAGCAACATGCCAAAAGGGCCTTATTTACGTATCTTCGCTCCTATTGGTCCAATCGTTATGTACAGCACCTCAAATAATAGTATTTGACAAATAATATAAAATGGCACAGAAAAATCAAATACAGCAACATGTTAAAAGGGCCTTAGTCATGCAGCTTCGCTACAATTGATCCAATCGTGACATACAGCGCCTCAAACGATGGGATTTAACGGGCGACTGTAGACAAGTCAAAATGGCGGCATGTAATAGCACCTTAAAATTGTAGAAATAAAATGGATTAACGCACAGAGGTGTATGACATATTATGTGACAGTATTTAACAAATTGAATATGATTACATACGTCCAGTTTTTGACAGGTGGATAGGTGTCCTGAAGCCGTGACATAAGAGGATAGAATTTAACGAATTAAACGACAAAGAAGACTAAACAAGGCAGCGTGCGGGAAAACAGGACCATCCTTTGTATACTCCACAGGAAAGCATTATATATTCAACGTTAGAATTATGTTATAGTATAAGGGTATATATTTTAAAATGATAAATATATTTTTTATTTAGTACATTCCGTACGTTTTTTAAACATGATCAGGAGAATTTGATGCCTGAAGTCTATAAAAGAATTTCCTAACAATCCTTGCGTTATGGATTATTTTTGAGAATGTGTTTAAAAGGTAGCTTACAGGCTTATTGTTCAATGGTCTTATCACTTTTAAGCGCTTGTCTTTTTGTAGGGCTATTATTTGTGATTTCAACCATTCTTGCGGGACAATGCCTTTTCAGTAAATGAAGTGAATATTGTTTTACATTTAATTTTGTTCCTCAATTAATTGGATGCCCCCTACTGGTGTTTGGTCTAAGCTTACAGCTTTTCCCCATTTAAGCTATTTTATAACTAATTATAATTAGGGGTACGGAATTTTCGAAAATAAAAAACATGAATTTCGCATTTACTTTTTTTATAATTACAAAATTTCGCATTTATTTTTAACTACGAGTAAAACAACAGAAAACATTAATTAAAAGCTAACATCGTTGTAATTTCGACATTCGACTCTTTAGGAGCTGTTCTTCGATCTGTCACTCTCACTACAATATTATATGTGCTGAAGAATCGTTCTGCGTCTACGCTGTTCGTTGGACTCCAAATGCTTTGTAATGCTGCTTTAGCAAATGACGAAAAACTGCACTGTGTAGCAATTGTGTCTTGTGTCACACAGATATAGGTCATCTGTTGCAAATGCTTTGACTCGATCACTCAAAATTGTTTTAGGGCGTCCCATTTTAGGGGATACTTTAAGTAGTGTCTATTCGGTAGGGATACACCGGTCAGTGATTAAGAAAGAAATGAACGAATTTACTGGTCCGCTGTAGTTTGACTATTTACACAAGGGCGCAGTAATTTTTTATTTGAGGGGGTTCTTATATAAATCAAATAATTTTAAATTTTAGATGTTTGTATAGCATCAGAAGCCTAAACGACATAAGTTCATGATTCTTTATAACAGTTTATTATCCGTAGCCAAAAATCAATATACCTAATAATAATTGTTGCGTGAATATCGATAGAATAAAAATAAATCAAATTATAACTTATAAAAGGTAGAAGGCTAAACGTTGCTGTATTGTTGATGTTTTAATTTAATCTCTAAAATGGGTTTATATAAAGTCACAATCAATTTAAGTGATATATTGACTAAAAAGGGGTAGTTCCCTGGGTTGGCTGTATACCTTATAGTTAAACAAACTGGAACATGAAGTAAAAACCACTTCTATGTAAAAGGTATATTTACTAAAAATTTTAAAAATCCCAATGGATTCAATAAAATGTGTTCATCAGAACGTTTTCAAACCTATCGGTCCATCATCAGTGAATTTGGATACTTGCAAAATAGCCCCAGAACCAAACAATTGTTGTGATTATAAATAAATCTACATTATCTTAAATTAAAATTAAAAAGGCTAAACGCCGATGTTCAGGGATTAAACCTCTGGGAACATGGTAAAACTCTACCCGAGGACCCAATCAACCATCTTAGGTCAACGATGACTACTAAAACTTAGTAGTCATCGTTGACCTAAGATGGTTGATTGGGACTACTAAGACTTAGTAGTCATCGTTGACCTAAGATGGTTGATTGGGTCCTCGGGTAGAGTTTAACCATGTTCCCAGCGGTTTAATCCCTGAACATCGGCGTTTAGCCTTTTTAATTTTAATTTAACATAATGCAGATTTATTTATAATCACAACTATTGTTTGGTTCTGGGGCTATTTTGCAAGTATCCAAATTCACTGATGATGGACCGATAGGTTTGAAAACGTTCTGATGAACATATTTTATTGAATCCATTGGGATTTTAAAAATTTTTAGTAAATATACCTTTTACATAGAAGTGGTTTTTACTTCATGTTCCAGTTTGTTTGATATATTGACGTTGGATGTTTTTAAATTAAAGTCAATTGACGCGTGTAAAAAGCATTTATATGACATTGTAAACTAATTTTAGCTTGTTTTATTCTTTTATCATATCGCATTTTTTCTATGTTAGTTATGTATATTTTATAGTTTATATGTATAATGTGGTATTTTTCCCGTAAATAAAAATTATTAAAAACAATATTATAATATTACGTATGTACCTACAATATCTACAAATAGTTTCGATTTCAAACAAATCACACCTACTAAAATGATCCCGCCTTGAAAAGGATCCAGAAATCCTACAGCAGGGCATTATGTTAACATCAAATATTTAAGTAAAATGCTAAATATTATTAAGTCAATACACGTACCAATTTTTTTTATTAAAACAATTTAGTCGTTATTGTTCACACTATCATCGCCATCGCTGTCGTCACCGTTAATTGTTATTATGATTGGGCTTATTTTTTTTATTTTTTTTCACGAATCCACCAATCTACCAATTAATTTTTCGCACTTGTATATACAGTTCCGCCATATTTCTGGAGTTGCAATTGAAAGTGCTTCTCGCCAAGTTTCCCAAACAGCTTCGTCTGTATACCCATTTGGCCCAATATGGTTGTCGTAATATTGTTTTGCTGTTCCCTATATATATTCGATAGGATTAAACTGGCAGTGGTATGGTGGAAGACGTAAAACTTGATGCCCGTAACTTTCAATAACCTGATCCATCACAAAGATTTTTGGTTTTGCATGTTGTTTTGCCAAACGTAACAACTCAGACTTTAATATATGCTGTGGAATAGATATGCGTTCATTGGTTAGCCATTCTTTAATCTTATCTACATTCCACGAATTTGTTGGACTTTTGTTTAGTATTTCTGAATGGTAAGGCGCACTGTCTAAAATAATTACGCTGGGCTCACTTAATCCGGGAAGAAGTTTTTCACGCAACCATTTCACAAACATTTTCGTGTTCATATTGTCATGATAGTCACTGTTTTTTTATGTAGACGAAAATATTAAATCAGCACCTTCTATAAAGCCTGTCTTCCCTCCCGCGTGCAGAATTATATGTCGCTTCCCTTCTCCCCTAGTATGCTTGATCGATTTTATGTTGCCATCTTGCCATATTCCCCTTAGAAAATATCCATATTTCGTCTAAATATACAAAAGTTGACCCTTCTTCTTTAAATTTGTTATATTTTCTAAGAAACTCAATTCTCTTGTGTACAACAGAACTTCTTTCACAAAGCGCTTTTCTATTATCCTCTTTTTTAAATTTGAATCCTATGTTATGTAGGACTTGCCATAAACTTGTTCTGCCGATGTCACCAAATTTCCTCTCTTTTAACTTAAGTAAAATTGTATCTAAAGTCACACGTTCCTTATATTTGCACGCATTTGATGTATGATATTACGAATTTGAAATTTTCGTCCTTCGACCATACCGTTCTTTTTTAATGACAGGCGAGTATGGTGGTGATAGATTTCCGGCACTTCACTATAGGGCTTTTCATCGATTGTCGTTTGTTTCGAGCTTCTGTCATGTGTCACATAATTATAATATATCTACGTCATACGTCTTTGGTTTGTATCATTGGCAATACCAATAACGTAGATATATTAATATTATGTTACACATGACAGAAGCTCGAAACAAATCACTGTGAATGAAAAGCCCTATTCTCGTTTTTAATTGTAGATCTTAATTTTGATTCGCTAATTCCTAAAGCATTGCACACGCGTTGTTGTACAGACGTTGCCGATTTTAAACGACCACCATTGTTTTTGTCCGCAATAAAGTACTTATGTAGGTTATAAATTAGGGTATCTACATATAAAATACGTCTTGGCATTTTCGGTTAAACAGCACGAACAGATTCTCACAAAATTAACAATATATGACGTTACCAATTTGACAGAATAAATTCAACTGGAAGATAACAAATGTCCTTATAGTTTCTTATAGTATTCCTGCTTTGTTTGTCGACCCATTTAGTTAAATTACCTATTAAAATTGCATTAGTATGTCATACTTTCTCTAATTTGGTTTTGCACCTATTTGGGTAATTAAGTACTTTCACTTGAATAAGTACAATGCCAACACATTTACCGTAATTCAAATAGGTCAAAAAATGAGCTTTATGATGCTATACAGTATGGTGAAAATGAAAGGATTAAATTCGTTATTTCGTAAACCGACGACTTTAAGAAAAAATCCTGAAACAGATTGATTTTTATTTTTGAATTATGATATTTTGCCATAAATGTCATACTAGTAACTTCATCCATATGGGCGTGATGAAGTAATCGATGATTTTTTACATGAGAATAGGGGTCGTGTGCTAGCTCATTTGAAAGATCATTCTATTTACTAATATAAACTGTATACTGTATATACTCGTATAACTCGTATACTGTATATACGAGTAGATGCAAAATTTACTGAATGCATTAACATTATTTAGTGGTGGCCGCATATCGAAATAACTACTATGTGATAGACCACATAACGAATTAGTTACTCTGCGGTAGACCGCATATTGGATGGTAGACCGCATATCGAATCGGCACTAATCTATATATTTTTTCGTATTTAAAATATTACTTGCGGGTAAATCCTAATTGTTCTTTTAGTCAAGGAAATCTCTTCGCCTCTGCTCGGGAAAATGTTCTAGTCAGGTGTTTTGCATAATCTTACTCCTAAGTTAGTATTAAGTTTTTGCTAAGAAAGGTATTTCTAACAAGAGTGCATTGTAGTTTATTATTTATCTTATTATTTTTCCTTAAATTATCCTGCTTATTAAATTTTAATAAAAAAATTACTAAAAATTCAATAATTAAATAGATATTGGCCCTCT
The DNA here is from genome assembly GCF_917563875.1 of Diabrotica virgifera virgifera. NCBI lineage: Eukaryota > Metazoa > Arthropoda > Insecta > Coleoptera > Chrysomelidae > Diabrotica > Diabrotica virgifera. The sequence continues at coordinate 127,482,766 of NC_065447.1, read as the reverse complement.
ACGCACCCGAGGTCTACGCTTATGTTACTGGTATACCTAAAATATTACAATCGACCTGCTAATTGGTTTGTTTCTTTATTAATCCGTGACCGGTGTATCCCTAACGAATAGATAATAACTTTATGTTACTATGAAAACTTTTTTGATAGACCATGTTCTTAGTAAAAATTGACGGAATGAGCACTGATTGTCATGTTTGACTAATTTATATGTTTAGAAAATAAGAATTAGCCGACTTTTATTCCTACTTAGATTTTTACCAATACAAAAGACCGAAATGCAGATAACAACAGTCGGATTATTTATATTTCTCAAAAAATCAACATTGAAAAATATCAATTCCTTATCTTATCTTTATCTATTTAATGATGAACAATGAAAGTTCCTTCTGTTTCAACACGTGTTAGAAAAATAAACACCTTTCAAAAATTATGTACAATAGAAAACTTTCCGACTTCCGTAAAATCTTTCCATACCTTATTTACTACGTGACTACCTACTTATTTACGGACGAGTTGAGTACCTGCAGGTATTTCGCGGAAATAAACAAAAACTCCATATTTCGCATTTATCGCATTTATGTTCAAAATTTCGCCGAAATTCGCAACTATTTCGTAAAAACGAAAATTACGTACCCCTAATTATAATAAAACAGTTGGTCCAGAATCATTATCTCGTTGACTTTTTCTTGTTTATCGTTGATAATTCTGCCGTTTGAACCTTCTGATAATCCATATATTTTCTCTATCTTCTCTTAAAGTGTGTTTATTATATTATTTTCTTTCTCATTTAATTTACTCCGATCCAGAGTATAGCTCCATATAACAGTTCTAATTCTGCAGTAACGAATCAATACTTTTATTTAGCACATTAATTTTTGTTTTTTTTTTGTCTTCGGGTCTATTAAATGATTATTTTCTTGCAGTGTTTCTCGCAATTTTTAATTATCCATTTATTACTCTACTTGTCTTATTTTTTGAATATACGACTTGAATAAAGACTTATATGTTTTGTCAGTCGTTATTGTTTAGTAGACCGGAATATTGAGATATTAATTCTTTACATTACATATTTGTCTTTCGGTGATTTTCTATTATTAATATGAAGCTGGAAGTGTTAGGTTACACTGGTTTTTGATATTTGGTCCAGAGTTCCCTCTCAATTCTTTTGTCGGATTTCTCTTTAATATTATCGCAGCTGCATGTACTGGTACTAGGTTCTGAGTGCTCAGGTGACCTTTGAAGGACTCCCAATTACTCTATTTCGTCCACTTCTTCTGAGGTGGGTTCAGAAGTGGATATCAACTTCTATTCCATATCTATTTATATGCCATCTAATGATTTTACTTTAAATTTAGCTGCTTGATCTTCTTCATGAGTAATAAAATTTTTGTTATTTTTGCTATTTAGCAAACAGCATTAGAAAGTGTGTAAGCTTTTTTTATGATCTCCTGAAGTGCGTCCTATAAAAGTAGACATATTTTCATGAAAAACATGTTTTCATGAAAATTCCTTAATTTTATTCAATATGTTCAATACAGCGATTTTAACGGTTTTACAAATTTTTTATGTCGATGCCGTGCGCATAATACGATTCTGGAAGCTCTGAAAAATAGTTATTTTTTTCTTCAATTATCTCAGCTGATTTTTTTATTTACGAGTCATTTCTTCAGATTTGGGAACACTTAATAATCGGAGGGGGCCAAGTCAGGAGAGTAAGCCGCATGAGAAAGTAATTCGAACCCCAACTCGAATTTTTGCTACTGTCACAACGCTCTTGTGAGTCGATGTATTGTCTTAGGTCTTGAGAACACTTTAAAGAACACTTTTGTCTTCTGCTTATGGAGTCGTTTTTCATTCATCACATACTGGAACTCACCACATAAATTTTGAAGACCCTGACATCAAAACTGTATTAAATTATATGTGATCTAAGTAAGTTATAGAAAAAGTCAGAGAGTTATAAGTTATAGATAGAGTAGAACACTTATAAAAAAATTGTAACAAGCAATTGGACATCGTAAGTTCTAATTTTTCACCCAAAGTGACCGGAAGTTGAACCGGCAGTCGATATTTGAACTCTTCGTGTAACTTTTTGTCAGTTAATATGACGGATGAATTTTGTTCACCGACAGACATGGACGAACAGACAGGCATGAAACCGGAAGTATGTATTTGTTCTGATCTTTCTTAGACGCGTTGAATAATAGTTTGTACTATTTCGACGAATTTAAAACAGTACTTTCGGTTGCAACTCTGGAACAGGCAGTCCGAGGTCAAACTTCTCACATGTAATATCAGGTTTGTTCCAACATATACTTTTGGACGGTCCAGAAACCGTCAGGAAACTACTTGAACCGTTTGTTGTGCGCATGTTCGTAATTGTATCGCCCAGTTATCGTCCCATGACGGTAATTTGGAAACCGATGTTGGAACGGTTACCTGACTGATAACTGATTTATCTATCAATATGTATATTGTTGTTGGTATATCCAATGATAAAAGCTATAAAGACGTATGCCGTAGATATAGTAATATTATGTGACACATGACAACAGCTCTAAACAAATGACAATCAATGAAAAACCCTATTTCCCGATTACTGAAATGATCATCACGAAACCGTCACTAAAAGATCACAATTCTTGTTGGAACAGTGGGAAGGACGATTCGATGACGATCATATTTTTGTTGGAACGGATTTTGTTTACTGCGCAGGAGCGTTACCGTTTCGTGACGGTTTTCGGTCGTGTTGGAACAAACCTATTTTGGTTATAGGCTTTCATTTGACACCTTATTTGTCATTCTTTCTGCCCTACTAACAGAGGAGTTGTGTTTATTGACGGAAAGACATGGATAATTCTAGGTATTCACATTTAATGATAAAAACAATAATTATACAATTCAGTTAACCTGATTATGTCATTGTGATAATGACTTCTTATCTAAAAATGACAACGGCAATTATTCCATTCACTCACGGTAAAATATCGCAAAACCTCCAGATTTTAAAGAACCGCTTGGATTGACATGAAATTTGGCACACACGTAGCTAAAATGCCAAAGAAACAAGTGAGTATGCCAATATGTTCTCTTGTCCTGGATGTGACTTTCACCCCTTCTTGGGGGTGAAAAAACATACGTTCAAAATATGTCCGGAAGTGGATAAACTGACTAATTCTAATTCTAAGCAAATTTTGTTCTATAAAAGTTTTAAACGGCTGAAAATGTTATAAGACTTTTTTGCTCTACATTGTGCTTTCTATCTATACCTTTAAGGAACGCACTATTTTCGGGGACACTCTGTATAATATGATCTGTAAGTTGCATTGGTTCAAAATGCTTATTTTTGAAAGGGGTTTTGTTGAAAGGGCTCGAACGAATCACTAGTCACGAGTATGTATATGCAAATTTTAAACAACCATATCTTAACCAATTTTTGTCTTCCAGAAAATAAAAAAATCCCAAATATTTAAAAAAGCAAAATCTACATTTTTTACTCTTTAAGATATTTGGTATCACTAATAATTTTTAAGTTATTTTGAAAAAAGTCTTTTTTTTTTCAAAATTAAAGATTTAAAATTTACTTTAAAACCAAATTTTTTCACAAATAAGCACTTTGAAGTGATGAAACTTACAAACACAAACAATACATAAAGTTACTTGTGAAGTGGTAACGATTAATTCCATTTGGGCTGTTAATTAGAGGGAGATTTTTACGATATTTTTAACCAAAAAAAAAAAAAGGAACAACTGTATTTTGAGCGTAACTTGCTTACTCTTGCTGCTAGAAACTTTTTAAAAAAATAAAAATAAACGTTTTCTTAAACACTTTAAAAAAGTTGTAATAAGTTTTCCCAGAAAAGTGTTTCATTTTTTTTATTTCACGTTAAAATATTCGATTTGGAATTTGACATATAAGAGCTTATTTTTCACTATAGTCTGTTTTTAAACCAAGAGGAGTAATTCAAATTTCCCGCGCCGTAAACCTTGTTTGTAATTGGTACAACCTCAGGCAATTTTACTCATATCAAATTTTGACAATAATGACATTTATAAAATTTTAACACTATTGGCATTTCATAGGTTAGTTTATTTATTTTATCAGCGATTTTTGTATTTTCTGCGTTATTCCTTTTATTTTTAGATTTTTAGTCAATATTACCGTCAAAGGCCGATATGATCAACCAAAAAAGGAGATGTATCTGAAGATATTTCTAGTGACTTCCTTGGGTGTGAATCTGTCTTTTTAGTTTACCTACTCCTCTTGGTTTTAAAACAAAGCTTAGCAATAACTCTGCTTCTACTGGGTCTACAGACCTGACACATATACCATTTTTTCACTTTTCTATAAGCTATATTTGCTATTTGCTAATTTTTTTTCAATAAAGTAGGTACCTACTTTTTGAGTTATTTGCGAAAAACCGTCTAAAAACGTGTTTTTTTTTTTGTTGAAAAATGAACATATTCACTCGCAAATATCTCTAAAAGTATTGACTTAGTGAAAAAACTCTATAAAATGGAAGTTGCTTAGAATTAGCCAGTTTATCCAATTCCGGACTTATTTGAACGTATTTGTTTTCATCCCCGATAACGGACGAAACTCACCTCCAGATCAAAAGCACATATCGGCACAATATCACTTTTTTTCTTTAACATATTAGCTATGCGTGTCCCAAATTTTATGTCAAACCAAGCGTTTCTTCAAAATTCTGAACAAAAACTTAAGTAAATTAAACGAAAATGTAAAAGGACATTCCATGTCAAATCACTCAGGCAAAAAAATTTGGATCTCCGATTTGTCTGAAAATTGGTATATATAGCTTCTGCGGGACGTAAAAAGAAGATATTTAAGGTCAAAAAATCTTCTTCTTCTTTTTTTCACAAAATGTTATTTTATGCGATTTTACAATGATTTGGTGTTTATTTAAACAAATTTGCATTTTCTGTCGTAAAGTATCAATGAAAAACATAATATTTTAATAGAAATGACTCAAAAATGTCATTATATGTCATTATAACAAGTTATTTTGAATCAAAACAAGTTTTTGATCAAATTTTATAGTGTAAAAAACGTTAAAATACCGTTTTTTACATTTTCCTCCATTCCCAAAATACATCATCATCGATTTGGCTAAAAATTTGCCCGCATATAGCTAAAAGATAGGACTTTAAGTGGTTAGAAGGATTTGAATTATATTACAATACCAAAAAAGTTACATGCAGTAATATCATACGAAAAAGTATATATTAGTCCAGTCGGGATAGCATTTGACCTTGAATGCCAAGCTGCACAAAAATTTATTTTTCTGATCTTTAGGGGAGTCAATAGTAGCCTAAATTTAAAATCGCGAATGAATTCCTCCGTTACGTTAGCGGCCATCTTGATTTTAAAGGGGAACCTGTTTTGCTCAATATCTCCGCCATTTTTAACTTTTCGACAAAAATGGAAGGAACTGAAATTGTTCAAAATAAATCGTATTTACAATAATTATTACAATTTCTTTTTAACAATTTTTGTCGTGAGATCGATATTTTCGAGTTAATTTTAATTACAGTAGAGGCCTATATTTTTGACTATAATATTGCATGTAACTTTTTGGGTATTGTAATATAATTGAAATCCTTATGACCACTTAAAGTCCTATGTTTTGTCTATCTGTGGGCAAATTTTCAGCCAAATCGATTATGATGAATTTTGGGAATGGAGAAAAATGTAAAAAACGGTATTTTAACGTTTTCTACACTATAAAATTTGATCAAAAGCTTGTTTTGAATCAAAGTAACTTGTTATAATGCCATATAATGACATTTTTGAGTCCCTTCTATTAAAATATTATGTTTTCAATTGATACTTTACGAGAGAAAATGGAAATTTGTATAAATAAACACCAAATCACTGTAAAATCGAATAAAATAACATTTTGAGAAAAAAAGAAGAACATTTTTTGACCTTAAATATCATATTTTTACGTCCCGCAGAAGCTATATACCAATTTTCAGACAAATCGGAGGTCCAAATTTTTTTTGCTCCAAAATTGAGTGATTTGAAATGGAATGACCCAAAATTAATTTTTCAAACAAATATTTTAAGTCGTTATGAGAAAATTATAATTTAACAGATGAAATAAAATAAACACAATTCAACTCGTAAAATATTTGGACCCTTACCAGCCGAACCAGCCGAACAGGTAAAGAACCCGCCTTTTATATGTTTATAATATACCTTTTCTACCTGGCCTCAAACGATCGATATTTTTAACTCGTGGCAACGTCGATTGACGGCAAATATACCGCAAATACACATTTTTATGTGGTGGAAGTCAAAATGGCTGTGAAGTGTAAAAATTTTTGTATATAATTTAAATTTTTAAAATCAAAATTTTAGAAAACTGAGAACGATACAGGGCATTAAAAAATGCGCTCAACAAACATACACGAATTAAAATTCGAAAATGATAGTATTTCTTAGTGATGCCAAATGACTGCAACATGAAAAGATGACATAATGATGGCGGGATGTACATATATATATATATATATATATATATATATATATATATATATATATATATATATATATATATATATATATATATATTGATACATGTATCCATGTGACTTCCAAAGTAGATTCTCGTAATACGTTGTTACTTCATATATACCGTTATGACTTCCGATTTCGGAAGTCACAACGTTTTGCCTATATTTTTACGAATTTGGCTACTAGATGGTATCAGAAGGCTTATATTAAAAATTTCGCTGGAAGTCATATCGTATCTAACATACTCATAAGATCAGATTTTAGTTCGACGGTATATCACCAGCGCTAGTGTCGCTCCCGTGCTACTATACAGGCTATGTACACAACGCGTAGCGTCTTCCGTATACCACACCGCTCGGTGTGACTTCCGTTTTTTGGCAACCCTGTGTAACGGTTTCCAGACCTTTATCTGTTGTAGATTCGCGGTCCTAATCGTACTTAGTGTTTTGTGTGCCTTTTGTTTTTAAACATGAATAATAGCAGATCTGCTTTACTTTTAAAGTTAGCCTTAAATGAAGGTACAATAAGTGATTATATATCTCTATAATTATATATTTTCTGTACTTATTTTAATCTATAATATTTACTTACCTATTTACTTATATAAATTCATTTTTCTCGTGTTTTTGTTTACTTCCTTTTTTACAATGAACTTCTAATTTAATCTACACTCACCGGCACGAAAAACGGGCACCCCAAAAAAATGGGTAATTTTTGATGTCTCGTATCTCCCAAACCTGTTGTCCGGTTTAAGTAATTTTTTTTAATATGTTATAGCCTTATTCTTTAACAAAATAGCTATGATAATATTGTTGATAGACAGGTAAATTTTCATTGTATACCGGGTGTACCAATCAAACTGGGTTTTTTTTCTCAATTTTCACAACACCCTGTGGAATATTCTAGCCTTTATAAAATATTTAAATCAAAGCCTAACTATAGCTCCAGGTTTTATTAACATTCTGTTTTTTTATTCATTCGCTTACGTTGGATAATAAAAAGTTAAGGACTTTAACAACTAGCCATGTTCTTTATCGATACAGGTGTTTCTAAATATAAGTGCGACAAACTTTAAGGGGTAATTTCTGCATGAAAAAATAATGATCGTTTGGCAAAAGAATTTTATATTTGCAAGCATTTGCGGACATAGCTTTATCAAGTAAACGGTCATTATTTTTTCATGCAGAATTACCCCTTAAAGTTTGTCGCACTTATTTAGAAACACCATGTATTGATAAAGAACATGTTTAGTTGTTAAAGTCCCTAAATTTTTTATTATCCAACATAAGCGAATGAATAACAAACAGAACGTTAAGAAAACCTGGGGCTATAGTTGGGTTTTAATTTCAATATTGTATAAAGGCTAGAATATTCCACAGGGTGTTGTGAAAATTGAAAAAAAAACCAGTTTGATTGGTACGCCCAGTATACAATGATAATTTACCTGTCTAGAAACAATGTTATTACAGCGATATAGTTAAAGAATAAGGCTATAGCACAGGGGTGGGCAAAAGCCGGCCCGCGGGCCGGGTCCGGCCCTTTCGCTTACTTTGTCCGGCCCGTTGAAAAACCCCGCAAGTACCTAATCTTTTTAATCCCTTTTATGTGATTTTGTTGAAATCAACAGTAATAGTTTGCATAGTGTTCACATAAATTATTAAATATATAAATAATAGAGAGTATTATAATTACGAACAGCCTTAGCTAACTATATTTTTAAAAACTGTTTAATTGTAACTATTTACTTTAAATTTCTTTTAAAATATAGGGAAATCCCCGGAGATTCATAATTGTTTATTCGGTATTAATAATCGTATTTAACTCTCAAGGTCTCAAGACAAGCACTCGGTGTTTGGGTATCTATTTCAACCATATCACTGACAGTTTATGATCTAAATACCTCAGCACTTTGGTCCCAATAATATGATTCTTTATTTATTAAATCTGAATTAAGTATGGTTGTTTGGAATACCTACTTCAGCATAAAATTCATTGTTACCGATTTTTGCCGAAGTTTTACAACTACTTCGAAAGACGCGTAAAGTTTATTTTGATTTAGCACTGGTCGTATTTCCTATTACTCCTCATATTTCTTTTGATACAGTGTGTGTTATTTTGCAAATATATAATAAATTGAAAAAGTGGAGGACATTTTGTAAGTAAAATTTGAAAACATTATTTTTATTTTATTGTATTAAAATATTTATTTGTAAGCATTTGCAAAATGATACAATCTAAAAAAAGAAAAGTTGATTTGGAATGCAGAAATTTTAATGAAGCATGGACAGAAAAATACCTTTTTACGAACATTGGTAAGAAAGCAATTTGTTTAGTTTGCCATTAAACCATTGCTGTTTTCAAGGAATATAATTTAAAGAGGCATTTTACATCAAAACATCCAAAATATGCATCGTTTTCTTTAGAAGAACTTAAAAATGCTGCAGACAACTTAGCAAAAAACTTAAATAAACAACAAAATATTTTTAGCAAACAAAGTAACATCGAGAAATCTACCACACAAGCAAGTTATGTTATTGCACACAAAATTGCTAAGTTATGTAAACCTTTTTGTGAAGCAGAATGTGTTAAATAAACAGTGCATGGTAGAAGTGTCGGAGATATGTTGTCCTGAAAAAAAACATATTTTTGAAAATTTAAGCCTGTCAAGGAGAACAATAGTACGACGGATCGAAAATATTTCAGGAAATTTACTCGACCAGCTAAAAACAATAATTGCTGATTTTACATATTGTTCTCTGGCGTTGGATGAGTCCTGCGATATTACTGACACAAGTCAATTATTAATATTTATTCGGGGCATTAACAAACAATGTGAAATTCGCGAGGAACTTCTTAGTGTGCATCCAATGAAAGATACAACTACCGGTGAAGACTTCTTTAACGCTGTTGAAGAGTGTTTAGTTAAAGTAAATTTACCTTGGAACAAAATAGTAAGCATCACTACGGATGGCTGTCCTAGTTTAACAGGGAAAAATGTGGGCTTACTAAAACGAATCAGCGACAAAGTAAAACAGTTGCAGCCAGAACAAGAAATATTATTTTTACACTGCATTATTCATCAAGAAGTGTTATGTAGAAAAGTTTTAAAATTGAATCACGTCGTTACTGTTGTGACAAAAGTTGTAAATTTTATCCGGGAACGTGCCTTAAATCATCGACAGTTTGTTGAATTTTTGAAAGAAATTGAAAGTGACTTTTACGAAATTCCTTACTACACTGAGGTGAGATGGCTTAGCATCGGTAAAGTTTTGGACAGATTTCAATATTTGCTTGATGAAATAGTATCCTTCTTGCCGATAAAAGAAAAACTACATGATTTTCCTGAATTGTAAAATGAGGCATGGCTAAACGATTTGTCGTTTTCTGTAGATATTTTAAAATATTTAAATGAACTTAATTTAAATTTACAAGGGAAAAACCAGTTCGCTTTCAATATGCACTCAAATGTCAAAGCATTTATGGTAAAACTAAACTTATTTGCTGAGAACTTTAATAAAAAAATATTAAACCACTTCCCATCATTACAAACACGACGAGAATTATTGAAAAATTCTGATTTTCTTAAATATAGTTCAGTAACACAAGACCTGCATACTGAATTCCAAAGAAGATTTCAAGATTTCAAAGCTATTGAAAAACCTTTGTCATTAATTAGTCAACCTTTCAATTTCGATGTGCAAGAAGCTCCTGTTGAAATTCAGCTAGAATTAATTGACTTACAGGCAAATAATTTATTAAAAGAAAATGTTCAATCAAACGAATTGAGTGCTTTCTACGGTGCTTTGAATACAGAACATTTTAAACATTTTTTAAACTATGTTCAAAAATACCTAGTTTTATTTGGTTCGACATATATTTGTGAAAGAACTTTTTCGTTGATGGTTTCCACGAAAAATAAATATCGATCACAAATTACTGACGAAAATCTACACTCGGTATTAAGGATTGCTACAAGTGATTTGGATCCCAATTTTGAAGAAATAATATCACATGAACATTCGCGATTTCACGTTTCGCATTAACTATTATAGAAGTTATACTTATAATGAGTATTCTATTAATTTTAAAGTTTAATGTTTGTCTTTTTTTTTATAATTTTATTTAATATTAGGTATATTTACAAAATATGTATCAATATAAATTAATTTGTATCGTTAAAATATAAATAAATAAGAAAATAAAATCTTTCAATAACTGATTTATTTAATTACCATTAATTTATTATTATTCTTCTAACGCCGACTCCACTAATGAAGGTTGGCTAAAACACCATTGCAAATTCGTCTCTTGTTTCTGCTTTTCTTAAAAGCGTCTGTGTGTTTAACCCGGTCCAGTCTCAAATGTTTTCAGTCAGAATATTTGTCGTCTACCAGGACCCCTTTTTCCTTCGAACAACTCGTACATATCATTTCTGAGCATGTGCCGTAAATATGCTGTCTGTCTCCTTTTAATGGAGGTCAAAAGTTCTCTGTCTCTTTCCATTTCGTGCAACATCATTTTGTTCGTATATGATCGGTCCATGGTATTTTCTAAATTCTCCCAAAAAGCCACATCTCAAAAGCTTCCGGCTTTCTCATTAAGTCAGCATTAACAATCCAAGCTTCGGCACCATAAAAAAGAATAGAGTGGATATACAACATTTTATCAACTAATATCAGATTTGCAGATTGAGTCTTTGGTGACTCAGAAATGTCCTCATCTTCAAAAAGTCTACCCTCAATTGCTCTATTCTTGATCGAATTTATGATTTCGAATTTAAATCTTCCGTAATCCAGACTCCTAAGTAAGTATTTCATTTTGTCCACTTGCTCAATATCTTCATTTTTTATCTGGTTCTTTTTCTGGATCTTCTTATGATTTAATATAATGACCATTTTTTTTTCAATTACGTGACATATTTTACTGGGCACAAGTTTTTCGCATGTATTCCCAAGTAGGACAATTTATTATTAGCATTTTCTAATTATTAACAGTCAAATTTCTTTGTCCAAATGCTTTAAAATAATACTTATAGTATTTATTTCTTGGGCAGGGAATAAACTACACCAAAAAAATTCGCGTGGGCACAGCGTACATATCCGGTATAGTCCTCCGGCCCGAGAGACATTTTGAAACTTTCATTTTGGCCCGCGCTTAAAAGTAATTGCCCACCCCTGATCTAAGCGGTTTTTTAAAATTTATGGGTTTTGCAATATTTTACCGTCAGCGAACGGACTAATAGTAGAGGATCCGATATAAGGCCGATCTGCATCGATCTAATTAATGGATAACGTGTGCGTGAAGTAACAATGTATTTTAAACGGGATTTACTTTTTCGCACTGTTTTTGACACACTTTCATATAATCAAATATCCTTAACTTTCGCGTTGTCATGGTGATTACATAATGAGCAATAAATTACAAAAAAAAATTGACAGTTTTGTGGTTTGAAAGAAATTAGAATGTTTAAATAAGTTCTAAAAATTGTAGAATAGGAATGAATTCCAGTGATGAAGAGTTACAGTTTTTTTATTTGTTTATCGTAGATAAAATATTGTATGAAACTGTGCGTGAAGTACTTTTTGCGAACTTAAGCGATGTATAGCACTCGCTCCGTTGTCGCTTGTGCTCTAAACATCACGTGCATTCGTAAAAAGCATACTTCACGAACTGTTTCATAAATAACTATTTTCATATATTAAAAAAAATGTTTCGACCCGGGTAGATATTATTCCAGATTTTCAGATTTCAGCACAGTGTTAGATGGTTGGGGCATATATGGAGAGCAGGTAGCGTAACAACTATAATCTCAATTTTACAATGGAAACCCGGAGTTAGAAGGAGACGCGGAGGAACTAGAATAAATGGTTACAGGAAGTAAAGGAAAATTTATATAGGGCAGGAATTAGAGACTAGCAGAAAAAGACAGAGGATAGAAAGAACTGGAGAAGCACAGTCAATAGTATCGAGTAGCAGACTGGGACTAATCTGCTCTAAAAAGATGGATCTAGATAGCTTTTTAGCAGCTCAACCCCACCTGGTGTATTTAGCCATTTAATTTTCTTATTACACATTATTATTGGTACATCAAAAATTAAAAGGACGGTGCCTGTAATAAAATTTAAATTCAAAATTTAATCAAGAAAAATAATAAATATTAAAATTTCCTATAAGTTCAAATTTATTTATTAAAATTTTTGATATAATTTTCATAAATAAATTACTTACTAATAACACTTTTTTAATTAATTCCAAAAAATCCATTTTGCAGCAATAATAAAATATTAGTATTTGTAAAATAAATATCAATCATATCATAAATAATACAGGTTTACAAAAAAAAAAACTAAATTTCGGACTATTTGACGAAACCATGTTACAAGGGGGTTTTTGGGGTGGCTGATCACGAATCCGGGGTCCGCTCACCTCTTTCACGCCAGGTAAAGGTCATTTCAAGGTCAAATCAAGATAAATCGACAGTCGCTCTGAGAAAGTATATTAGGGCGTTTTTGGTGTCGCTGATGACGAATCATTAGTCCGCTGACCTCTATCACGTCTAGTTCAAGGTCAAATCAACATAAATCGACACAATCGCTCTGAAAATATAGGGGTTTTGGAGTCACTGATCATGAAAACTGCGGTCCGTTGAGCTCTACCACGTAAGGTAATGGTCATTTCAAGGCCAAATCAGGACAAGTCCACAAAACTGATTTGACCTTGAAATGACCTTTACCTGTCGCGGTTGAGCTCAACGGACCCCAGTTTTGTGATCAGCGACCCCAAAAACCCCCTAATATACATTTTCAGAGCGATCGTGTCCATTTATCTTGATTTGACCTCGAAATGACCTTGAGCTAGACGTGATAGAGGTCAGCGGACACAAATTAGTCATCAGCGACCACAAAAACCCCCTAATATACTTTTTCAGAGCGACTGTCGGTTTATCTTGATTTGACCTTGAGATTACCATTACCTGACGTGATAGAGGTCAGCGGACCCCGGATTCGTGACCAGCGACCCCAAAAACCCCTTAGTCATATGGTTTCGTCAAATATTCCGAAATGTATTTTTTTTGTAAACCTGTTTAATCAAAAGAATATCAATCTTTTAATTTAAATAGACAACTTTAAAACATAGAACTGCATTCACAACTGTATTCACAGTAAAAGTTTCAAAAGATCACACATTACGCTTAAAGTAAGAGGTAAATCAGCAGACGAGTCGTTGTGACTTCCAAAATATGACAACACCGCTGGAAGTGACAACGCACCTTGAACTACCCTATATATGGAAGCCATAACGTATGCTGTACGCTTCGGTATATACGTATATATATACAAAATTTATTTTGGTAAATCCTTTCCCCTCAATAGGTAGACCCATTTTATAAGCCCCCCTTTTACCAAATACACAATTTTTAAAAAATAATTCCTAGTAGAAAAGGTGGAAGTCGGACAGCCTCTTCTGTATACCGGAAGTCACAACTTAACGTGCATCAATATATATATATATATATATATATATATATATATATATATATATATATATATATATATATATTGATACATGTATCCATGTGACTTCCAAAGTAGATTCTCGTAATACGTTGTTACTTCATATATACCGTTATGACTTCCGATTTCGGAAGTCACAACGTTTTGCCTATATTTTTACGAATTTGGCTACTAGATGGTATCAGAAGGCTTATATTAAAAATTTCGCTGGAAGTCATATCGTATCTAACATACTCACAAGATCAGATTTTAGTTCGCCGGTATATCACCAGCGCTAGTGTCCCTCCCGTGCTACTATACAGGTTATGTACACAACGCGTAGCGTCTTCCGTATACCACACCGCTCGGTGTGACTTCCGTTTTTTGGCAACCCTGTGTAACGGTTTCCAGACATTTATCTGTTGTAGATTCGCGGTCCTAATCGTACTTAGTGTTTTGTGTGCCTTTTGTTTTTAAACATGAATAATAGCAGATCTGCTTTACTTTTAAAGTTAGCCTTAAATGAAGGTACAATAAGTGATTATATATCTCTATAATTATATATTTTCTGTACTTATTTCAATCTATAATATTTACTTACCTATTTACTTATATAAATTCATTTTTCTCGTGTTTTTGTTTACTTCCTTTTTTACAATGAACTTCTAATTTAATCTACACTCACCGGCACGAAAAACGGGCACCCTAAAAAAATGGGTAATTTTTGATGTCTCGTATCTCCCAAACCTTTGGTCCGATTTAAGTAATGTTTTTAATATGTTATAGCCTTATTATTTAACAATATAGCTATGATAACATTGTTGATAGACAGGTAAATTTTCATTGTATACCGGGTGTACCAATCAAACTGGGTTTTTTTCTCAATTTTCACAACACCCTGTGGAATATTCTAGCCTTTATAAAATATTTAAATTAAAGCCTAACTATAGCTCCAGGTTTTATTAACATTCTGTTTTTTTATTCATTCGCTTACGTTGGATAATAAAAAAGTTAAGGACTTTAACAACTAGCCATGTTCTTTATCGATACAGGTGTTTCTAAATATAAGTGCGACAAATTTTAAGGGGTAATTTCTGCATGAAAAAATAATGATCGTGTGGCAAAATAATTTTATATTTGCAAGCATTTGCGGACATAGCTTTATCAAGTAAACGATCATTATTTTTTCATGCAGAATTACCCCTTAAAATTTGTCGCACTTATTTAGAAACACCATGTATTGATAAAGAACATGTTTAATTGTTAAAGTCCCTAACTTTTTTATTATCCAACATAAGCGAATGAATAACAAAGAGAACATTAAGAAAACCTGGGGTTGGGTTTTAATTTCAATATTGTATAAAGGCTAGAATATTCCACAGAGTGTTGTGAAAATTGAAAAAAAAAAACAGTTTGATTGGTACGCCCAGTATACAATGATAATTTACCTGTCTAGAAACAATATTATTACAGCGATATAGTTAAAGAATAAGGCTATAACATATTAAAGAAATACTTAAATCGGAGAATAGGTTTAGGAGATACGAGCCATCAAAAATGACCCATTTTTTGGGGTGCCCGTTTTTCGTGCCGGTGAATGTATCTATTAAATAATATAAATTATTTTTAAAAATCTTATTAAAAGCTTAAATACAAGAAATGTAGGTAAATGTTCTCATTTAACGAAATTTCCGAAAATTGTGTATTTTTTTGACCCAAGTAGGCTGAAAAATCGATTTTATAGTTATTGTTATTTCGAAAGTAATAAAACGTGTAAAAATTACAAAAAAATTGAATGTACAATTACAATTGAATGGAATTAAATACGCGATAAAATGAATCAAGAGCGATAAAAAGTTTAAAGTAATAAATTCTAGTAATAATATAAAATGCAGTAAACTCTCTCTTAAGGGGGTAGGCGCAAAATCTCTGTCCAATGCTATTTAAATACATTTATTTTTTTCGAATCCTGAGAAAACTAATAAATATTTTTTAAAACATACACCCAGAATGAAAGATAACATTATTACGGGGGACCGAAAGTCCCTTAGAATAAAAAAAAGTTTCTTTTGAATGAAATATTCGAAATTAAAAATCACACTAACTTTTCTCTTGTTTTTTCATCCCATTATCTTTATTAAAATAAACATATATTAGGTATATAAGTTATTAAAATAAACATTATATAAGTTTTCAGGGACTTTCTGCCCTCGGTAATAATGTAAGCTTCCATTCTGCGTTTAAATTTTTCAAAAATACTTATTAGTTTTCTCAGAATTCGAAAAAAATTAATGCATTTAATTAGCACTGGACTAAGATTTTGCGCCTATCCCCAACGAGCACCTCCTCTATACGGACGGTATTTAAAACAAAATTCATTTGCCGATATATTGAGCCTGTACTCTTCCGGACAATCCCTTAAAATGATGTGTACCTAAATGAAAAAAAAAATACATAGATATTTTTTCCAAATATTTTAGAATACAAAACTACAATATTTATATTTTATTATTTCAAATTAACACAGAGATGACAACGAGTGATATTTAATAACTCTTTACCTTATCAGCAGTAGGTAATAAAAATCTGGTTCTAGTGTGGGATCCGTCATTAAAATATTTTGTGTGTCGGTCATTAAAAGAAATGTGACACCATAACGCGTTGCTCTAATAATACTTTAACATTGATATTATGTTGTGACTAAAAATGTTAACGGAATGTCTGCTTGGCAAAAGAAAACATCGGCACAATATCAATTTTCTTCTTTGATATGTTACCTATGTGTATGCCAAATTTCATGTCAATCTTAAGTGGTTTTTTAAAATTTATGGGTTTTGCAATATTTTACCGTCAGCGAACGGACTAATAGAAGAGGATCCGATATAAGGCCGATCTGCATCGATCTATTTAATGGATAACAATAATTATTGGATATGTAATTTAGTATGTTAACAATTATAAAAAACAAGGGGTGCATGATCTAATTTTCTTCTGACTATAATCAATTAATAATTAATAAATGACTTTTATCTACTCTATGTCATATTATAATTGATAAATTTTTAGTTTGTGAAAACTGTCATTATAGATAGCAGTGCTTTAAAGTAAGCATGAAGTAACAATGTATTTTAAATGGGATTTACTTTTTCTCACTGTTTTTGACACACTTTCATATAATTAAATATTCTTTCTTAACTTTCGCGTTTCATGGTGATGACATCTTCTTTTTCTTCAAGTGCCATCTCCGCGAAGGAGGTCGGCAATCATCATAGCTATTCGGACCTTGGAGACGGCTGCTCTGAAAAGTTCGTTTGATGTACATCCGTACCATTCTCTCAGGTTGCGCAACCACGATATTCTGCGTCTCCCTATGCTTCTTTTTCCTTGAATCTTTCCCTGCATAATGAGTTGGAGCAAGTTGTATCTCTCTCCACGTGTAATATGTCCGAGATATTCCAATTTTCTGGTTTTAATTGTATTTAAGACTTCCATTTCTTTATTCACCTTTCTCAGAACCTCTTTGTTTGTGACGTGTTCTGTCCATGATATTTTTAGAATTCTTCTATATACCCACATCTCGAATGATTCCAGTTTTTTCATTGATGCCGCATTCAAGGTCCAAGCTTCCATTCCGTAAAACAGAGTCGAGAAAACGTAGCACCTAGCCAACCTTATTCTTAGCTCTAACCTTAGATCTCTTGTGCAGAGCACAAGAGAGGTGATGACATAATGAGCAATAAATTACAAAAAAAAATTTGACAGTTTTGTGGTTTGAAAGAAATTAGAATTTTTATATGTCAAAGTTCTAAGAATTGTAGAATAGAAATGAATTCCAGTGACGAAGAGTTACAGTATTTTTATTTGTTTATCGTAGATAAAATATTATATGAAATTGTGCGTGAAGTACTTTTTGCGAACTTACGCGATGTATAGCACTCACTCCGTTTTATAAATAACTATTTTCATATATTAAAAAAAAATGTTTCGACCCGGGTAGATATTATCCCAGATTTTCTGATTTGGGCACAGAGTTGGATTGTTGGGGCATATATGGAGAGCAGGTAGCGCAACAACTATAAACTCAATTTTACAATGGAGACCAGGAGTTAGAAGGAGACGCGGAGGAACTAGAATAAATGGTTACAGGAATTAAAGGAAGATTTATATAGGGCAGGAATTAGAGACTAGCAGAAAAACAAAAGAGGATAGAAAGAAATGGAGAAGCATAGTCAATAGTATCGAGTAGCATATTGGGAAAAATCTGCTCGAAAAAGATGGATCTAGATAGCTTTTTAGCGGGTAATCCCCACCTGGAGGGTTTAGCCATTTAATTTTTTATTACATATTATTATTGGTACATCAAAAATTAAAAGGACGGTGCCTGTAATAAAATCTAAAATATTAAAATTTTCTATAAGTTCAAATTTATTTATTAACATTTTTGATATAATTTTCGTAAATAAATGACTTACTATTAACACTTTTTTAATTAATTCCAATAAATCCATTTTACAGCAATAATAATATATTAGTATTTTTGTAAAATAAATATCAATCATATTATCATAAATAACACAGGTTTACAAAAAAAACTAAATTTCGGACAATTTGACGAAACCATATGACAAGGGGGTTTTTGGAGTGGCTGATCACAAATCCGGGGTCTGCTCACCTCTATCGCGTCAGGTAAAGGTCATTTCAAGGTCAAATCAAGATAAATCGACAGTCGCTCTGAAAAAGTATATTAGGGGGTTCTTGGGGTCGCTGAAGATGAATCCGGAGTCCGCTGACCTCTATCTCGTCTAGTTCAACGTCATTTTAAGGTCAAATCAACATAAATTGACACAATTGCTCTGAAAGTATAGGGGTTTTGCGGTCGCTGATCATGAAAACTGCGGTCCGTTGAGCTCTACTACGTCATGTAAAGGTCATTTCAAGTTCAAATCAGGAGACAAAATTGATTTGACCTTAAATTGCCTTTACCTGACGTGGTTGAGCTCAACGGGCCCCAGTTTTGTGATCAGGGACCCCAAAAACACCCTAATATACTTTTTCACAGCGATTGTGTTGATTTATCTTGATTTGACCTCGAAATGACCTTCAGCTAGACGTGATAGAGGTCAGTGGATCCTGAATTCGTTATAAGCGACCCCAAAACCCTCCTAATATACTTTTTCAGAGCGACTGTCGATTTATCTTGGTTTGTCCTTGAAATAACCTTTACCTGACGTGATAGAGGTTAGCGAACCCCGGATTCGTAACCAGCGACCCCAAAAACCCCCCTAGTCATATGGTTTCGTCAAATAGTCCGAAATGTATTTTTTTGTAAACCTGTATAATCAAAAGAATATCAATATTTTAATTTAAATAGACAACTTTAAAACACAGCCAACTGCATTCACAGTAAAAGTTTCAAAAGATCACACATTACGCTCAAAATAGGAGGTAAATCTAGCAGACGAGTCTATCTACCTATATATGGAAGCCATAACGTATGCTGTACGCTTCGGTATATACGTAAATATATACAAAATTTATTTTGGTAAATCCTTTCCCCTCAATAGGTAGACCCATTTTATAAGCCCCCCTTTTACCAAATACACAATTTTTAAAAAATAATTCCTAGTAGAAAAGGTGGAAGTCGGACAGCCTCTTCTGTATACCGGAAGTCACAACTTAACGTGCATCAATATATATATATATATATATATATATATATATATATATATATATATATATATATATATAAGTTAAGAAACCAGAACTGCTAAATCACCAATAATAAAAGGACAGCGTCAGCAAGCTTCACCTCGACCACACCTCGGCGTCACCGAGCTTATAAATAAACTTTTGCATTGTATAGCGTCACTCTTATTTTGCATTTAACTGTAGTAAGTAGTCCCTTGTCAATAAAGTTCTTTTTAAAAACGTTGTTCTTGGACTTAGAAACTTCACTGGCGCAGTCAGTAGGATTTTTCGGGAATTACGTCGCAAAATTACGTTACAAAAATCGAACGATTTCGCGAGTAGTTTTTCGTTTTAACGATTTACCGGAAAACCGAACTTTTTGTGAAAGTGTCCAAGATCAGCTTTAGACAAGGTATCACCAAGACCTGGGGAGAGAACAAGAATCGTCGAACCCTAGAGGCAGTAGATTTTAAGCAGTAGTTCAACGAGACCTGGGAGAAGAACAAAATCGTCGAATCCTATAGGCAGAAATGTTGAAATTCTACATTTTAATGTAAGTGTTTCCTATTTTTTCCATTTTATATTTTCCTATACATATTTGAGAATACTTATAGTCAGAGAGCTAACGACAGTAAATGATTTTTTAAGATTTTATGATTTTACAAAAATTTTTATTTTAAATAAGAAAAATATTATTATTACTATATTATATTATTATATTTTTGAAAATATTTGATTATATTGAAGTGAAACATATTTAATATTTTATTATAACCTGATATATCATTTGAATAAAAAGAATAAATATTTAATGAGTGAAACTGATAGTAAATTAGATTTAAGTAGCCTTGTAGCAGAATTAAATTCAATTTTAGAACCAAATAGTAATAAAGATAACGAAATGGCTCAAACAAACTACCAACTGTTAAAATTATAATTAGATTCTATCCCAGCATATGATGGTAATCCACATACTTTAACCATATTTATTGAAAATTGTGAAAATTTAATAACTAATTTTGCTAGCCAAACAGATGGCACTTTGAATACATTTTTACTTCGAGCTATATTAGGTAAATTAAATGGAAGAGCTCAAATGTTAATAGGCTCTAGGACAGAATTAAATACATGGCAACTTGTAAAGAATACCCTAAATCTTAGTTTTGGAGATCAGAGAGATCTCGATTGCCTTATCCAAGACCTGATAACGTTGAGGCCTTTCAAAAATGAAACCCCTTATAATTTCGGCATGCGATGCCAAGAAACACGTAGTTTAGTAGCACAAAAATTAAATACCCTTAATATTAAAGCACCAGAAAAATTAATTAGAATACAAAGTTACGATGACTTATGTTTAAAAACTTACATTAGAGGCTTACCCTTATCGTTACAAACAAATATTAGATTGAGAAACCCAGACAGTTTAGAGAAAGCTATGTGCTTCGTTATCGAAGAAGAGAATTTTCTATATTCGTTACAACGCGGAAATAATTTAAACTCACAAAATTCTTTTAGACCCTCATCGAGACATACTCCTACGAGAAACAATAATTCTAATCAAACTTTTATTCCTAGAAATAATTTTTACCAAAATAATAATTTTAATCCTAACAATACTTTTCAACCACACCAAAATCATTTCCGAAATTTCAATAATAATTATAATTCTACCTTCAATCCAAGAAATTTAGACAATAATAATTCTAATTTTCGACCAAGATACTTCAATAATAAATAATTCTAATTTTCAACAAAGAAATGTTAATAATCAACCTCAAAATCAAAATCAATACCAGCCAGAACCGATGGATACAAATTCACGAAATACTTCTTTAAGATCTAGACCACATTTTACCTCCACGCAATTATTTAATCAACAAATTAATAACGATAAAATACAATTCGAAAATCCCTTTGAAAATAATAATATTCCCACTGATTACGAACACCCGACTCAAAGTTCATTACCCTATTCATTACCGCCTTACGAGAACAATTATGAAACTCAATCCAGTCCTTATCAAACTCAAGACAACACATATGAAAGATCATATCACGATCCAACTCAAAATGTTGAAAACGTAAATTTTTGCATGACCCAAGAAAATTACAATCCGACATAATATACTTAAATACAACGATAGCAGATTTACCACATATTATTATACCAGAACTCAATGCCAGATTTTTATTAGATACAGGGTCTTCCAAAAGTTTAATCTCTCCACAGTTAGCGCATAAATATTATAAAAATTTTATTTCTTATGAAAATTTTAATATACAGACGGCTCACAGAATTTCTATGCACAATGAAATAATTAATATTCCAGCTTTTAACATTTTTAAAGTAAACCAATACAATAAGTTTTATGTTTTTAAATTTAGCGAAAATTTTGATGGATTAATTGGTATAGATTTATTACAAAAATTAAAAGCTTCAATTAATGTCAACACGAGACAAATGAAAACGCCTTATGTAACTATACCCATAATTTTTGAACCCAGTAAAAAGAATATATTATATCCCAAAGCCACTTTTAATCATACAATAATTATTCCCCCTAGAACTAAGCAAATAGTCAAAATACCGGTAAAATTAAATGAAGGATTAGGTATACTAGAATATAAAAATTTCGGTAAAGGAATCGAAATGCCCAAAGCAGTAGTTAACGTAAAAAATAATTTTGCTATAACCACTATTACGAATATGAGCGAATATAAGACAACGTTAAGTAATATTGAACCCTTAGATATAGAACCATTAGATATAGTAAATACTAATTTTATAAGAAAGATGGAAACTGACGAAGAAACGTCTATTAATGATGATAATATGTTAAAAAGGAATTTAAAAAATATAAGGATAAATCATTGCAAAAAAGAAGAAAAAGAATTACTAAAAAATCTTTGTTTCCAATATAGAGACATATTTTATTGTGAAGGCATACCCTTAAGTTTTACTAATAGTATTAAACATAAAATTAAAGTTACTGATGATTCTGCAATATATACAAAATCATATCGTTTCCCGGAAGTTCACCGAGAAGAAGTTAAATCCCAAATAAATAAGATGTTAGCAGAAGGTATAATAGAAGATAGCAATTCAGCGTTTTCGAGTCCCATTTGGGTGGTCCCGAAAAAACAAGATGCTACAGGAAAAAGAAAATGGCGTCTAGTAATAGATTACAGAAAGTTAAACGAGAGAACCGTAGATGATAAATACCCATTACCAAACATAACAGAAATTTTAGATAAATTAGGAAGAGCAAATTATTTTTCGACACTAGATCTTGCAAGTGGCTTCCACCAAATAGAAGTAGACCCACAAGATGTTGAAAAAACAGCCTTTAGTACCCCACAAGGTCACTTTCAATTTAAAAGAATGCCTTTTGGTTTGAAAAATGCACCCTCAACTTTTCAAAGAGTAATAGACAATGTTTTAAGAGGATTAAGAGGACAATGGATTAAGAGGATATATAGACGATATTTTAATTTATAGCACATCTTTACAAGAGTACCTTGAAAAATTAAAAATAGTTTTCGAAAGACTTAGAAAGAGTAACTTAAAAGTACAATTAGACAAGTCAGAATTTTTACAAAAAACAGTTATGTATTTAGGACATGTAATTACCCCTCAAGGCGTAAAACCAAACCCTGATAAAATCGCAGCTATAAAAAGATTTCCCATTCCAAAAACCCAAACTGAAATAAAAAGCTTTTAGGATTACTAGGTTACTATAGACGATTTATAAAAGATTTTGCAAAAATTACTAAACCAATGACCAAATGTTTGAAAAAAGGTTCTAAAGTAAACCACGATAAAGATTTTATTGACTGTTTTGAAACTTGCAAACAAATATTAACAAATGATCCTATTTTACAATACCCAAATTTTAGCGAACCATTTATATTAACGACAGATGCTAGCAATTATGCAATTGGAGCCGTATTATCACAAGGAAATGTACCAAATGATCGACCCATCGCATACGCCTCAAGAACACTAAATAAATCAGAGACAAATTATTCAACTATAGAAAAGGAGCTATTAGCAATTGTATGGGCCTGTAAACATTTTAGACCATACCTTTACGGAAGAAAATTTTTCATTTACACGGATCACAAACCATTATCTTGGCTTTTTAGTCTAAAGGAGCCAAACTCAAAATTAATACGTTGGCGTCTAAAACTAGAAGAATTCGATTATAAAATTATTTATAAAAAAGGAAAACACAATACAAATGCAGACTGTCTATCTCGCATTACAATTAACGCATTAGAAGATGAATCAATAATAAATAATCCTGGAGACGTAGACGAAGATATTTTAAAGTAACTCCAAAATTTTGCAGAGAATCCATTAGACCAACAACCTTCAACAAGTAACAATAACGACTCAAGAAAAATTAACATTATTTCTGATATAAGAATACCTCCAGACAAAATAAATACACAAGACGAAAGCTCAGACGAATCTACACAACATACAACCGCAAACGAAACAACGAATCAAGGAATACCCATTTTAGACGAAATAATAAATAACAAAGTTCACCAAATCTTAGTATACCCTAACGTTTACCCAAAAACCGATATAACTCATGAAACTTATCAAAACCATAAAATAATTAAAGTAAAAATCCCCGAAACTGATAATGAAAAAGATATTTTTGAATTTCTTATGGCATACACAGACCTTAACACTACATTTTATTTGTACTTCAGTAAAGACAACCTGTATAATGATTTTAATAAATATTACCTAAAACATTTTTCTGAAAATGGTCCGAAACTAATTAAATGCACTAGATTAATTAATTCAGTAGCAAACGAAGAGGAACAAATCATTTTATTAAAAAATTACCACGAAGGAAAAACTAACCATAGAGGAATTAACGAAACCTTCGAAAAATTACTCCAAAATTATTACTGGAAAACTATGAAGACAACTATTACTAATTACATTAACGAATGTTCTATTTGCAAAAAAAATAAATATGGCAGACACACCCCCTATGTCCCACTAATGCTTACGGAAACCGCCAGCAAACCTTTTCAAATTATTCATATAGATATTTTTACATATGACGGTAACAAATATTTCACCCTCACAGACGCATTTACTAAATTTGCTCAAGCTTATTCTATTCCAGGTAAAAACGCAATTCACATTACGAAATCCTTAATAAAATAGTTCACTTCTTTCGGCATTCCCCAATTAATAGTAGCAGACAAAGGTAGAGAATTTAATAATGAAGTAATAAAAGATTTATTAGCAATTCACAAAATCAAAGTTCATTTTACTACTCCTGGTCACCATGAATCAAATTCAATAGCTGAACGAATACACTCTACACTAATCGAACATTTAAGACTTCTAAAACAAACGTATCCTAACGAAGATGACCTAATGGACTATGCTCTTATAGCTTACAATAATTCTATTCATAGTTCCACAAAATTTACCCCATTTGAACTAACTTTCGGACATACAGATTCTAGAAACCCCAACGAACTATTTCTTTCCCAAAATTTCTATTCAGAATATATAAATAATCATAAAGACAAATTAAAACACGTTTACCAAAATGTACATGAAAATCTAACACAAAATAAAACTAAAGTAATTGATAAACGAAACGATCAAGGAGAAATAAATTCAGAATTTAAAATTGGACAAGTAGTTTATAAAGTTAATACCCAAAAACGTAACAAAAAACATCAACCATACTTAGGTCCCTACAAAATAACCAAAATTCTTGACAGAAACCGAGTAGAACTTGTACGACAAAGACTTAAATATAAAAAAGACATTAACCAGACAGAAATTATACATATTAAAGAACTAAAGAAACCTCCCGTTGCAGGTTCACCCTCTGGACAACAAACGTCGACGCAAGAGGAGACACATCCAAATTCCATAACTTAAACGACAATCCCGGACTTTTACCCCTTCATTTAGGCACAGCCCGAATTCAGACAGATGTTTGAACTTTTATACATATCTATGACATTACAAACATTACTACAAATTTCCTTACTCTACAAAATCAATATAATTCCATGATAAATACCCTTTCAAATACTTCTCAAATTCTAAGCTTTAATAAAGAATTTCAAGACTCCTATCATCTAATCCAAATTTTAGAAAACAAAATTTATCTCGAATTAATACAATTAAATCCCTTTTGGAATACCAGATCTAAAAGATCTCTATTTGATGGTGTAGGTTCCGCAATCAAATTTATAACCGGAAACCTAGACCAAAACGATGCAAAACGCTACGACGACGCTATATCAACTATAACAAATAATCAAAATAATATTAAAACTATAGTTAAAAACCAAATCACCTTATTAAGATCTTCAATAAAGAATTTTGAAAATAATACAAAAATCTTAGCCCATAACCAGTTAATTTTAAGTTCACGAATAACAGAAGTTCAAAACTTAATTAAAGATATAAAGATAGAAAAAGTTGAGACATTTCATTATTTTGCACTAGAAAGACTTGTATCGCAATTTTACACTAGTTTCCAAATTATTTATGATCTAGAAAAAATCGAAGTTGCTCTCAGCTTTTCAAAACTAAATACATTTCATAATTCGATAGCCGACCCAGATGAACTATTTCTCGAAATTTTAAACGTTAGTAAATTCCTTAAAAATAACAAATTCCCTTTTGAATTATCTTTGCAAAATATTTTGTTGTTCGAAAAAATAATAAAGATAAAAAGTTATAGTAAAGCAAATAAAATAATTTTTGTACTTGAATTACCCATTGTTGAGATCAATGACTATGATTATTATCATCTTTATTCCTTTCCGACCCGATACCAAACTCATTTTAGAACAATTATTCCAAAATCCAAGTTCCTACTTTCCAATCGATACCAATATGCACTTGCCAACGTTCAATGTCAAAAATTGTTAGAAGAAGAATATTTATGCCACGATGTCCAGTCCATTGAAGTAACACCAACAGCCCCTTGCGAAGTTCAACTAATACAGTACTCAAAATTTGTAAATCAATGTCAATCAGTGCCAACAGAAATTAACAATATAATAATTCAAAAACTTGAAAACAATAAGTGGATCGTAATAACTCTAAACAAAGTGATTAGTATTCAAAAATGCGACAAAAATTCGGACAATATTCCATTAAACGGTAGTTACTTAATCGAACTCAATAGTGCGTGCGAAATTTATATAGACAATTGTTAAGTACATTGACTTTGAAATTTATTAGACTCTGCCAATTATTGTACAAGTGCGTATTACCGAAGATTGCCGAACGAAGTGACCCAAGTTCATTTGCCAGGGTTACTGGGTGACGAAAAAGTACATAACGACGAGAATACACACAAAACCAACGCTTCGATGAACGAACATTTTTACTCCTTACATTCAAGTTATTGTAATTTGTTTTAGATCTGTTGTATTAAAATTTACGTGAAATTCTGAAAATTCTTCACCACATCCACAACTATTGGTCCTTCGAACTGCGAATCTACAGTGCCAGCAGAACTACAAAGAAAATAGCAGCTTTACATTCTACGAACCGACGTCGTACTTGACCCGCTGTATCAACCCCAGGAAGCTACATTTACAACACTGAATACTGAATCCTTTTTATAATTTCACATTTTTTCAGTCTCTATTTGATAAATATTTTAAGTACATGAGTTTCAATCTAAATTAATATATTTATTTCGAATAGTGACATATTTGACGTTTTACCTACTCTCGTATTCATTGTGAATGTGCTAGCTGATTTTTTATTTTATTCTGACAGATCGTAACTAAACGTTAATAATAATTCTTACGTACATAATAATTGAATTACAAAACATTTATTTCCGTTTTCTGCACTTGAATAAATCATTTCTTTTTATTTAATTACATTCATCGAAGATCAAATATTTATTTCTTTAAACATCAAACACATTTTGATTGTTTATATCTGTATAATAATATACGCCACATACATACATAATATTTAATTATTTTGCATCCTCATAAATTTTGGTCAAATTGTCAAAAATGTCAGACCAAAACAAAACAAAGAGAATGGCCACTAAAGGTGCTCTTACACGTTTAACAACATATTTTAGAAGTGTAGAAAATAATGAAGTTATCGACCTCGTAGATTTAGAAATACGATTATCCAAAGCCGAAGAGCTTTTAGATGTTTTTAATGAGGTTCAGCTGCTTATTGAAACTGATGATCCTGACTGCGAGGAAAATTATGACACAATACATGCCATTGAAAGGCAGACTTTTGAGGACAGATATTTTAAAATAATATCTGACATCAAAAAACTTATTTTATCTAGACGACCTACTGACACGTCTGATTCACGTAGTGTCAATGGTTCAATAGCAGCTGGGCCTACAAATACAAGCAACATTAAGTTACCTCCATTGAATCTAGCTACATTTGATGGATCGTTTGATCAATTCCTCTTCTTTCGCGACAGTTTTAATTCTATTATTAATGATGATACTTCACTTTCCAATGTACAAAAGTTTCATTACTTACGTCTGTCATTACGTGGCATAGCTGCCGACACTATTAAATCTTTGCAAGTCTGCGATGCAAACTACGACATTGCTTGGAGTTTATTGATCGAAAGATTTGAAAATAAACAGTTACTTGTAAACAATCACATTAAAGCTCTCTTTAACCTACCACTAGTTACAAAAGAATCAAATCAAGGTCTCAGACAACTTCTAGATAATACACAAAAACATTTACGTGCTTTAGAAGTTTTAAAACGCCCCACTAAACACTGGGATGATTTGATTATTTATTTGTTAACAACAAAATTTGATAACTCAACAAGACGCTCTTGGGAGTCACAAAATTGTAAAGACAACCTACCAGTTTTAGATGATTTACTGAAATTTTTAAAAGAACGATGTCGTATCTTAGAGTCATTAGATAACTACAATGATAATAAACAGGATCAAAATTCACCACGATACAAAGGTAATAAGTCTGAAACAAGAGCCTTTGTTTCTAACACAGAGAATAGGTTTAAATGCAACTTTTGTAACAAGGAACATAAAATATATTATTGTCCTGACTTCTTAAAACTAAATCCTACTAATAGGTTAAACAATGCAAAACGTCTACGTTTATGCCTTAATTGTCTTGGCACATGCCATCGTACTAAGGATTGTCGTTCTACTGGTTGTAGAAAATGTGGAAAGATCCATCACACTCTGTTACACTTCGAGAATTCACAATCCTCAAATTCAGTTTCCACAGAAAACAATTCTTCTCAATCTTCATTACCTTCCAATGTTCCAAACACTGGGCTGCAGTCAAATGAATCTACTTCTACCTCTAACTTCTCTTCAACACATCATATAAGCTCAAGTGTTCACACTGCTATTAAACCGTATATTCTACTCTCAACTGCTGTTGTTAACGTTTTTGACAAGTTCGGCAACTCACATAAATGCAGAGTACTCTTGGACAACGGAAGTCAATCCAACTTTATATCTGAGAAATTTTGTGATATTTTACAACTTTCAAAGGAAAAAATCAACACTTCGATCTCGGGAATTAATCAATTAACTCACAATATTAACTTCCGGACATCACTAACATTTAAATCAGATATTAACAATTTCTCGAAAAAAATATCTTGTCTAATTTTGCCCAACATAACAAGTAATTTACCTTACATACAGATCAATCGTTCCCAGCTCAATATTCCAACAAAATTACTTCTAGCTGACCAGAATTTTGAAAAACCTGGTCCAGTAGACCTTCTTATTGGAGCTGACACATTTTGGGATATTTTAAGCGTGGGACAAATCAAACTTGGTCCTGGGTTACCGATCATTCAAAAAACCACTCTTGGTTGGATAATTTCTGGCCCAATTCCAACAAATATTCAACACCACCCCCAACATAATTGTTACTTTTCTTCTACCAGTGAATTAGATTCACAGCTCACAAAGTTTTGGGAACTAGAGGAGTGTCCTAAAACTAAGTTTGTTTCCGAAGAAGACATCTATTGTGAAAATCATTTTAAGCAGCATATTTCTCGCCATTGTGATGGTCGTTTTATCACTACTCTTCCACTAAAGGAATCTCCATCAGTTTTAGGGGATTCTCTAACTACTGTCAAAAAACGTTTTTTAAACTTAGAGAGAAAACTTGAAAATAACATTCAATTTAAATTAGAATATCATGACTTCATACGTGAGTACATTAAACTTGGTCACATGTCCCTAATAAATGACACTAATGATAATTCTGGATTCTTCTTACCTCATCACTGCGTTTTAAAAGAAACTTCAACCACTACAAAGTTAAGAGTTGTATTTGATGGTAGTGCGAAAACTACCACAGGCTACTCATTAAATGACATCATGTATGTCGGCCCTCATTTACAAGATAATTTATTTTACATTTTACTTAGATTTCGTCAACATAAATTCGTACTGGGTGCAGATATAACTAAAATGTATCGTCAGGTTTTCCTTACTCCTGAACAACGTTACCTTCAAAAGATCCTTTGGAGATTTAATAAAAATGATGAAATTTCTGCTTATACACTGAATACTGTTACCTACGGTACTGCATCAGCAGCGTTTCTTGCCATTAGGTCTCTTCATGAAATTGCTCATCGACATATTTCCGAATACCCAAAAATTTCCTCTATAATTTTGCACGATTTTTATGTAGATGATCTATTAACTGGTTCTGACACATCGGAAGAACTCCGAGAAATCAAGGAAACTATTTCATATTTATTATCTTCCTACGGTTTTCCTCTGAGAAAATGGACTACCAATGATTCGTCTCTACAAAATCATTCTGATCCTGATTTTTTGCATTTTGGTTCTGACGAACATAACAAAACACTAGGATTACTTTGGAATCCGTCTTGTGATTCCCTACAATATTCTATAAATATCTCCACAATTAACTTAAAGATTAGCAAAAGACAGATTTTATCCTGTACAGCACAAATATTTGATCCTTTGGGGTTACTTTCACCCGTAACAGTTACATCGAAAATTATTCTTAAAGAGCTCTGGAAACTCAAGATAAGTTGGGATGAATCTGTTCCTGAAAGTATTTACACACTTTGGTCGAAATACTACTTCGAACTTACAAAATTAAACACTTTAAAAATACCTAGACATGTACTTTCTTCTAACCCAGTTTCTGTTCAACTTCATGGGTTTTCTGACGCCTCGGAGGCGGCTTACGGTGCATGTATTTACATATGCTGCACAGATACATTTGGAAATTACACTTCAAATCTTTATTGTGCTAAAACTCGAGTTTCTCCTATGAAACTTGTAACCATTCCAAGACTCGAACTTTGTGGGGCATCACTACTTTCTGAACTTGTTGAAAAGGTCACTTCATCTGTAAATGTCTCCTTTAAAAACATTACGTATTGGACTGACTCTAAAATTGTTATTTCATGGATAAACACCTCTCCCCATTTACTTAAGACTTTTATAGCAAATCGAGTCTCACAAATACATAAACTGACCAACCCTGAACTTTGGAAATATATTAATACTTATGATAATCCAGCAGATCTACTGTCACGAGGTATAAGTCCTTCTTCGCTCAGTAATTCCCACATATGGTTTCATGGCCCTTCTTGGCTCACTTTGCCTCAAGAAGAATGGCCTCAATATACAAAACATCAAGAAGTTTGTATAACTTCTGAATTACCTGAACTGCGTAACAAAACCCTTGTGTTTCATCACATCAACAACGAATTTACCTTTTACTACAAATATTCTTCATTAAATAAACTAACACGCGTCTTTGCTTATGTCTTAAGATTTAAAGACAATCTGTCGATTCATAAACATTTACGAATAACAGGTCCCTTGACCACAATAGAACTCAATAATTCCCTTTTAACCTTAATTAGGTTCGTACAACGTCAGTCATTTCCATATGATTATGATGCACTTTCCAATTCCAACCAAATTGACAAAAGAAGTAAACTTCTTGGCCTAACTCCATTCTTTGATACAACAACAAAATTAATACGCGTTGGCGGTCGTTTACATCATTCGTCATTTGATTTTAACAAGAAACACCCCATAGTCCTACCTCAGAAAGATCACCTCACGATACTCATTGCTCGCCATGAGCATTTGAAACTTTTACATATTGGTCCTCAAGCACTTCTTGCTTCCTTAAGAGAAAATTACTGGCCAATATCAGGGCGCAATTTGGTTCGAAAAATTGTTCGTGATTGTGTCCGATGTTTTAGATTTAACAATAAACCCGAACAGTATCTTATGGGCAATCTTCCGGAGTCACGAGTTACCCCTTCACGTCCCTTCACGGTTTCTGGTGTCGATTATGCTGGTCCCGTTTTATTACGAGATAGAAAGGGTCGTAATTACAAAACTTCTAAAGCTTATATTGCTCTCTTCATTTGCTTCGCCAGTAAGGCTATACATTTAGAAGTTGTCAGTGATCTCACGACAGAATGCTTCTTAGCGGCATTACGCCGATTCACGGCCCGACGCGGTAAATGCTCCGAAATATTTTCAGATAACGGCAGCACTTTCGTGGGAGCAAATAATGAACTCAGACAATTTTTTAACACAAATGCTGATCACATTATTACAGACCTCTCAATCGACGGTATTCAATGGCATTTCATTACTCCACGTGCTCCCCACTTCGGTGGATTATGGGAGTCAAACATTAAATCAGTTAAGCACCACATGAAACGTGTAGTAGGTAATGCAATTTTAACATTTGAAGAATTTACCACGGTTTTATATCAAATAGAGGCTTGTCTCAATTCTAGACCACTCTATCCTCTTTCTAATGACCCAAATGACCCTAACCCTCTTACTCCTGCACACTTATTAATTGGATCTTCATTGACGAGTATACCACAACAAAACTTAATGGACATTAATGAAAATCGTCTTTCAAGATTCCAAAGGGTGCAACAGATATTACAGCACTTTTGGACAAGATGGTCCAAAGAATATGTATCCCATCTTCAGCAGCGGGTCAAGTGGAAGGAGAATTGCCAACAGCTGATCCAGCCTGGACGCATGGTTCTAGTAAAGGATGATGGAATTCCTCCCTTGAAGTGGCAGTTAGGCAGAATTTTAAAAACTTACACCGGAAGTGACAATATTGTGCGGTCGGTTGTAATAAAGACAAACTCTGGTGAGATTAAACGACCGGTTGTGAAATTATGTGTTCTGCCTAACCAAGATCAATAACTTTTGTTTGAAAACTATAATTAATATGATCTTTGACTTTTTCTTTAAGACTTTTTATTGAAACCCGGTCTTTGGGGTTTCAAGGTGGGGGAGTATATGTTAAGTACATTGACTTTGAAATTTATTAGACTCTGCCAATTATTGTACAAGTGCGTATTACCGAAGATTGCCGAACGAAGTGACCCAAGTTCATTTGCCAGGGTTACTGGGTGACGAAAAAGTACATAACGACGAGAATACACACAAAACCAACGCTTCAATGAACGAACATTTTTACTCCTTACATTCAAGTTATTGTAATTTGTTTTAGATCTGTTGTATTAAAATTTACGTGAAATTCTGAAAATTCTTCACCACATCCACAACTAACAATTACGTTTTAAAATCATTTGAACTAAAAACTCCAAACTTTGTTAAAATGGAACTGCCAAATTTAGAAGTGATACTAAAAACCCCGGTCAGTGATCTAAACTTTAAAACAATAAAAATAAACTCAATAAAATTAGACGAATTAAATAATGTTCAAAGTGCTTTAGCAGATCAAGAAAACAAAATAGACAATCTAGACACAGTTCCCATTCATTTTCAACATGTCAGTTTTTATACCATAATTTTATATGTCATAGCAATCATCTTCCTTGTCTACACCATTCGGCAAATATTCAGAAAAAATACGAATCCAGAATCACCAAAGGAATCCACAGAACAAGAAAAGAAGGTACCAGAAAATTTTCCATTTCTTCGAACTATGCTACCCCATAGTTCTCATCTAGCCCCGGAGGAGTTAAGAAACTAGAACTGCTAAATCACCAATAATAAAAGGACAGCGTCAGCAAGCTTCACCTCGACCACACCTCGGCGTCACCGAGCTTATAAATAAACTTTTGCATTGTATAGCGTCACTCTTATTTTGCATTTAACTGTAGTAAGTAGTCCCTTGTCAATAAAGTTCTTTTTAAAAACGTTGTTCTTGGACTTAGAAACTTCACTTATATATATATATATATATATATATATATATATATATATGTATATGCAAAATAGTATACGGGAAATAAATATTCTCACCCTCGTCTGTGCTGCCATCTTGAGAACGTTTTCGCTGTCTACAGCTCATCAGTCAAGCTCTCAGAACAGACGAAGATGTAGAATATTCCTTCCGTATACCCGCGGCCGTAAGACAGCCATGCAGTCCTTATGGGAATAGCGCAATCTGAGTTAGCTAGAAGCAACCTACCTTGCTCGTTTCGGTACGAAACCGATCTGTGCTTCCACTTTGAAGCCACTAGATGTCACCTCGTATTTATTTAAAAATACCTACGGCGTCAAACAAGCAGGAAATAATCGCAACTTTCTACTTTTCAAAAGTATGAAAATAATATGCAAAATAATATACGGGAAATAAATATTCTCACCCTCGTCTGTGCTGCCATCTTGAGAACGTTTTCGCTGTCTACAGCTCATCAGTCAAGCGTCTGTCTTACGGCCGCGGGTATACGGAAGGAATAGTCTACATCTTCGTCTGTTCTGAGAGCTTGACTGATGAGCTGTAGACAGCGAAAACGTTCTCAAGATGGCAGCACAGACGAGGGTGAGAATATTTATTTCCCATATATTATTTTGCATATTATTTTCATACTTTTGAAAAGTAGAAAGTTGCGATTATTTCCTGCTTGTTTGACGCCGTAAGTATTTTTAAATAAATACGAGGTGACATCTAGTGGCTTCAAAGTGGAAGCACAGATCGGTTTCGTACCGAAACGAGCAAGGTAGGTTGCTTCTAGCTAACTCATATATGTATATATATATATATATATATATATATATATATATATATATATATATATATATATATATATATATATATATATAATATATATATATTGTTATATTCCTATTTGATATAAGAAATAAAAGTCTATAGTTATATTAAAAATTCAAATAAAAATAAAGGTTTTCGTTTTTCTCGACCGCGGGCATGTAAATTTGGAACACCCTGTATAAAACAAATTATGTATAGGTAGTTTTTAAGAAAGTGTTTCGGAGAAGTGTTTACGAACCCCAGGAACAATACGACTCAAGTAAACAATTAGAGTGATGTTTAAAAATAAAGTGTTCGTGGAAAGGTGTGAATAACCACCGATAATTCATATTCTAGCAAATAAGATAATAGGTTATTAACTTTGTAAAGAGGGTTAATGTGGAAAGTAAAATTGAAATGGGGAATATTATTTTTTCTTGAAATCCATTAAGATATTTAGAAAAAGGAAAGTTTGTGTTGGTAAATACGGATAATTGAAAGTTGCTTGGGATTGGTTGATTTTTGAATGCTGGAAGGGGTATTTTGGAAGTAGGAGAATGAATGAGCAATGAGAGTCAGAATGTTTTGAGGGATCGAGAGGCGAAGTCCAGTCTTCGAGAAAAGTGACAAAAAAGTGAAACGCCGGGTTGGTTAGTTTTGTCTTAAAAAAAATAAAAAGTAAGATATCGTGGAACGAGTGATAGACCGAGTCGAGATAGTATATAACTCCTTGAGTCTAGAGTATCCCGGTTTAGTGAAAGTGTTTGAAAAAGGTAGAACACGGCATCAGGAGAAGGCAGGAACGAGGGCTGTACGAGGCTTAGTTTTCAAAGGAGCAGAGGCATTACTGGAAGACTGGGACGAGTCTTTGGATCGCAACCCAAGCCAATAGGAAACGTGTTTTGTGTGAAGACATTGTCAAATCATCAGTAAAGGTCAGTCTGTTTTGTTATGACATGAATGTATGGTTTGTGTATTAAATAACACATTGAAAATTGAGCTACATTGAAAATTGAAAATTGAAAATACTTGAGGTACACAATCACTATAAAAATTTCATCAAACCTCAATCAATTTGTTACTGATAAATCATAATAGTTCATTATAAATAAAATAAATTTGGAGACAAAAAGAAATAAGATTCCTATTTTTTAACTGTTGATTAAATAAAGATAGAAAGATAAGATATAACAAATATTAAGCAGATATTGCCATTTAGATAAAATAAACGTTTTTTATAATTTCTAGTTGAAATCCGTATGTGTGTATTATTTTACTCTCTTTTATCTATCCCGATTAGGAATCCACTGAGAAATACTTTTAAGCCACGAAAGTAAGTAATTGATATTATAATTTAGCCCTGAGATTGACACTATATTGGTATTTGATCTGTTTGATTAATGAGATAATTATTGATTAATTAATTAAGATAAATTACATCTGAGAACATCATTAGATTTCAAAAGTAAGATCACAACAAAATGTCGCCCAAAGTGGAAAGCATTGAAAAGTATTTCTAGTGGCAAATTTGAAGAAATAGAAAGGGAAAAGCCGGTGGTTGGAAATTTATATGCCCGTGGTAAAAAGTGAGATATTTACATTTGATGACATAAAATTTTAGATCTCTTTAGGTACAAATTTGCCATAATTGATTTAATTTATCGATATTTACATTTGATATATTTATTGACAATTTATTAAATTTGGGTGAGAAAAATTCGTCTTGGTAACATACTATTCAAATTTCATATTTGGCGGGGATAGTACTTCTTGAAAACAAATACCCGTGACAAGAAGCAAAAGCAAAGACAACAAAAAACAAGAAGAACATTCAGATCAAGAGGAAAATTTAGACCAAGAAGATATTTTAGACACAACAATCATGGAAACAGAAAAAAAAAGAATTATCAGAATTAGAAAATATATTACAACTGATGCAACTCCAGTCACAAAAAATGGATACAATGCAAGAAAATCAGGATGACGCAAAGCGAGCAATGGAAGAAAATCAAAGGGAAACACAACGAAAAATGGATAAAAATCAGGAAGAAACATCAAAGAAACTGGATAAAACACAACAAAAAATGGATGACAATCAACAGGAAACAAAACAAGCAATAGAAGAGAACAATAAGAAAATAGAGGAACGCATAGAAAAGTATGAAAAGGAAATAAAAGGATTTTTGACAACAATGAAAAACGAGATAGAACAACAAGAAATGAAAATTAAAGATCACATGAAAGAACAAGAAATGAAAATTCAAAATAAAATGGAGGAGTTAACAAATTGCCAGAAAAAGGAACTAGAAAATTTGGAAAATAAGCTGGAAAATGCTATTCAAGTAGACAGAGAAGAAGTGGAGAAAAGAATCACAGAAATAGAAAAACAAGTCACCGAAAACAAGACGCAACAGAATATCGGAGAAAGAAGGAAAACGATTATCCATAGTACAGAGGATGTGAAAGTACGGTTTGGCGTGGATGTAAGAAGATTACACCCAGTGCCGTTCATAAATAGCCTGAAAAAGAAAGTACAGCACATCGGAAATTTCGAAACAGCTAAAGAAACAATCAGAAACTATCTTAAGTATGAGGCAGGTCTATGGTTTGATAGCAAATAAGAAGAATTTGGCAGTTGGCAACAATTTGAACAAAAATTTTTGAATTATTTCTGGGGAAAAGTCCAACAATTGGAAATTAACAAGGAATTGCAAAATGGGAAATACAATGATAGGATGGGTATCTCAGAAAGGACATATGCATTACAAATTTACAATAATGCAAAACGTTTACAATATAATTATTCATCACAACAATTAGTTGAACTGATTGCAAGACATTTCGAAGAAACGCTGGAAGACCATATCACATTGCAAAACTACAAAGACATAGATAGTTTATGCCAATTCCTACAAATAAGAGAATCACGTCTAAGAGAAAGAAAATCAAGAAGGTCGCGAGAAGATTACAGGTCCCGAGAAACACAGGATTACAGAGATAGAAATCAAAATAGGAGGGACTATACAAGACGAGATTTTAATCCCAGAAGGGAAAACGAAAATAGAGACAACGGAAGAGGAAATTATGAACAAAGAAATAGGCAATGGAATGAGGACAGAAATTGAGAATACCAGAATAGAAACACCGCACGCTCAAATCAAGAAAACAGAAATAATGGTAGACAGAATGAACAGGGATATCGAGAAAACCTAAACAGATCCGACAGACCAAGAGACAATAGAAGAGAGGTAAATAATACCCAGACAGAAGGATATGACGGAGAGAGACATTATGACGAAAATATAAACAACGAGGAGCAACCGGTGTCTTTTCACGAAGGCGCTCACTAAAAACAAAAAACCAAACAGGAATTTTTTGTCACCCAAGGAGTTTATTAAATTGGCAGGAAACAACGAAAAGAAAAATGGAGTTAATTTAAAATTTGTGGATGGATTTATCAACGAGAAACCAATTAAAATTATGATAGACACTGGATCTGAAATAACACTGGTCAACAGAAAACTAATAGAAGAAGTTAACTTAACAAATTTAATTTACAAAATACCTAGGGTAAATTTAGTGGGCGCAAACAAACGGACATTGGCAACTATAAATGAAGGCATACGAGTAATGGTACGATTAGGTAAGAATAAGTATGCACTACAATGTGTAATAATGCCAAACATGTCACATGACATGATAGTAGGAGTTGACGAATTGGTAGAAAAACATGTAATGATAGATTTTAAAAATAATACGATAAAACTAACAGAAGAAAAAGAAGAAGAACAGGACAAGGAACATGAGAAACAAAATACGGACGAATCAGGTAAAGAACAAACAGTGGAAATGAATTTGGCAATGAAGCAAGGACAAAGAAGAAAAAGGAGAAAAGGTCAGAAAAAAATAAAGGAAGTTAAAACCTGGGATTCCTCAAAAGAAGAGACGAGCTCAGGAGAAGAAGAAATAAAAGTATTAATAACAAAAGAAAATAAAACCTGGGATTCCTCAAAAGAAGAGATGAGCTCAGGAGAAGAAGAAATAAAGCTAAAAAATGAAAGCGAAAAGGATATGATTGAAACAGTGGTATTTGAAGAGGAGGTATATGAAAACGAGGATGCAGAATGCACGGTAAACGTATGTGAAGAATCTGAGGAAAAAGACAGAAAATTTATATGTGGAAAAGGAAAAGACAACATAATAGCCGACGCTCTAACACGGGATGAGGACACTGAAAAAAAGGAAACAATTACTCTACAGGTGGGACTAATTAGAGTAATACAAGAAGAAGGGGTATAAGACATTGATTAAAGCAAGGTAATATACGGGGAGTTGGTTTTGCCTCGAGAAAATTTAGTTGAAGATGCAGATAAATTTTATCGAATACAAAGGCGAGGATTTGTTATATTCCTCTTTGATATAAGAAATAAAAGTCTATAGTTATATTTAAAATTCAAATAAAAATAAAGGTTTTCGTTTTTCTCGACCGCGGGCATGTAAATTTGGAACACCCTGTAGAAAACAAATTATGTATAGGTAGTTTTTAAGAAAGTGTTTCGGAGAAGTGTTTACGAACCCCAGGAACAATACGACTCAAGTAAACAATTAGAGTGATGTTTAAAAAAAAGTGTTCGTGGAAAGGTCTGAATAACCACCGATAATTCATATTCTAGCAAATAAGATAATAGGTTATTAACTTTGTAAAGAGGGTTAATGTGGAAAGTAAAATTGAAATTGGGAATATTATTTTTTCTTGAAATCCATTAAGATATTTAGAAAAAGAAAAGTTTGTGTTGGTAAATACGGATAATTGAAAGTTGCTTGGGATTGGTTGATTTTGAATGCTGGAAGGGGTATTTTGGAAGTAGGAGAATGAATGAGCAATGAGAGTCAGAATGTTTTGAGGGATCGAGAGGCGAAGTCCAGTCTTCAAAAAGAGTGACAAAAAAGTGAAACGCCGGGTTGGTTAGTTTTGTCTTAAAAAAAAATAAAAAGGAAGATATCGTGGAACGAGTGATAGACCGAGTCGAGATAGTATATAACTCCTTGAGTCTAGAGTATCCCGGTTTAGTGAAAGTGTTTGAAAAAGGTAGAACACGGCATCAGGAGAAGGCAGGAACGAGGGCTGTACGAGGCTTAGTTTTCAAAGGAGCAGAGGCATTACTGGAAGACTGGGACGAGTCTTTGGATCGCAACCCAAGCCAGTAGGAAACGTGTTTTGTGTGAAGACATTGTCAAATAATCAGTAAAGGTCAGTCTATTTTGTTATGACATGAATGTATGGTTTGTGTATTAAATAACACATTGAAAATTGAGCTACACAATCACTATAAAAATTTCATCAAACCTCAATCAATTTGTTACTGATAAATCATAATAGTTCATTATAAATAAAATAAATTTGGAGACAAAAAGAAATAAGATTCCCATTTTTGTAACTGTTGTATTAAATAAAGATAGAAAGATAAGATGTAACAAATATTAAGCAGATATTGCCATTTAGATAAAATAAACGTTTTTTTAATTTCTAATTGAAATCCGTATGTGTGTATTATTCTACTCTCTTTTATCTATCCCGATTAGGAATCCACTGAGAAATACTTTGAAGCCCCGAAAGTAAGTAATCGATATTATAATTTAGCCCTGAGATTGACACTATATTGGTATTTGATCTGTTTGATTAATGAGATAATTATTGATTAATTAATTAAGATAAATTACATCTGAGAACATCATTAGATTTCAAAAGTAAGATCACAACAATATATATATATATATATATATATATATATATATATATATATATATATATATATACATATATATATATATATATATATATATATATATATATATATATATATATATATATATATATAAGAAATACTGGATATTAGTGACTGTCGATATAAACAAACAACTAGTTTATTAGGGTTGCAGTCAGAAGGTTGGCCAGGATGTTAAAGAAACACTCTTTTGACTTTTTGTCTAGCTTTCGGAATGGTTTTATTCCTTTTTCAAGACTCTGTAATATAGATAAAAAGAAATATGTAAATTTTTATAAAATATCACAATTCGTCAGTTCAACTTACTAGTCGTTGAGATTATTTAAAAGCTTTATGACCCTCAACAATACTAACACAAACATAGAATACAGAAAATAATGGACAAAATACATTCTAAAATTTGGTAAGGATGGTAAATTTTTATATTTATTCTATGACATCTTTTGATGGTGTGTTTTAACTCTGATACATAGAGAACAGAAAGAAAAAACAGTCAGATTAAAATGTAATTAGGTGTTTTTAATATTGTATTTATTTTCAAAAAACCAATAGGCCCATACTGGGTAATTTTTATTTTTAAATCTGTCTTAATGGTATGCAACCTGTTATGCACACAGATGTATTGTGTAGTGCATATGTATAAGAAATATTTATTTTATTTTTGATGTTTTTCCAGTAAGTAACAATAAATATTGCTCAGTTTATCTATGTCAGACTTTTTATTTATGCAAGACTTACTGGATTTTATCAAACACATTTCCAAGAAAACACGTTTTGAATGGTTTGTTTCTTTGGCCAAAATACATGAATCTTCGAAATTAAACTCATGTTTCAAAGTTAATGCATGTTCTGTAAGTGCACATGCATTTATTTTATTGGTTTTTATATCACTACGATGTGAGATCACCCTACTGTGGAAATTGCGAGATGTTTCCCCGATGTATACGTTGTTACAATTGGAACACGGTATGGAATAAACAACATTCGAAGACTCTTGTCTTGTGAAGGGATCCTTTGTCAAGGAAACAAAGGATCCCTTCACAAGACAAGAGTCTTCGAATGTTGTTTATTCCATACCGTGTTCCAATTGTAACAACGTATACATCGGGGAAACATCTCGCAATTTCCACAGTAGGGTGATCTCACATCGTAGTGATATAAAAACCAATAAAATAAATGCATGTGCACTTACAGAACATGCATTAACTTTGAAACATGAGTTTAATTTCGAAGATTCATGTATTTTGGCCAAAGAAACAAACCATTCAAAACGTGTTTTCTTGGAAATGTGTTTGATAAAATCCAGTAAGTCTTGCATAAATAAAAAGTCTGACATAGATAAACTGAGCAATATTTATTGTTACTTACTGGAAAAACATCAAAAATAAAATAAATATTTCTTATACATATGCACTACACAATACATCTGTGTGCATAACAGGTTGCATACCATTAAGACAGATTTAAAAATAAAAATTACCCAGTATGGGCCTATTGGTTTTTTGAAAATAAATACAATATTAAAAACACCTAATTACATTTTAATCTGACTGTTTTTTTTTTTCTTTCTGTTCTCTATGTATCAGAGTTAAAACACACCATCAAAAGATGTCATAGAATAAATATAAAAATTTACCATCCTTACCAAATTTTAGAATGTATTTTGTCCATTATTTTCTGTATTCTATGTTTGTGTTAGTATTGTTGAGGGTCATAAAGCTTTTAAATAATCTCAACGACTAGTAAGTTGAACTGACGAATTGTGATATTTTATAAAAATTTACATATTTCTTTTTATCTATATTACAGAGTCTTGAAAAAGGAATAAAACCATTCCGAAAGCTAGACAAAAAGTCAAAAGAGTGTTTCTTTAACATCCTGGCCAACCTTCTGACTGCAACCCTAATAAACTAGTTGTTTGTATATATATATATATATATATATATATATATATATATATATATATATATATATATATATACCTGAATTGCCGATTTGAATGAGTCAAATTAAATTATTAAAAGAATTTTTTAATGATTTTATTGAACAAAGTCGTCCCAGGAACGCAACTCATAAAATTTCCATTATTTTAAAGTCTTCTACTTTAAAATGTATAATATATGTCTGTATTGCCGATATGAATGAGTCAAATTATTAAGAGATTATTTGCAAAAATTTTGTTTAATTTAGTAATATTTTGTATTTTGATAACGACGTCCGAGGTGCCCGACGAAACTCCAATAATATCATTTTTAAGTTAAATTGTGGATTATTTCCCATTTAGAATAATAAACTTAAAGTAATAATAATTACGCAAAGAGCTCTAAGGTTCAGCACCGGCCCAATCTAGTTGTTATTTATGCAAGTCTGCGCTTGAAAATATAAAACATATAACAGTATAATAAATAGTTAATAAAGCAATTTTTTAATGACCTTCAAATGACCTTGAATGACATTGACCATGACCTTGAATGACCATATCTTGATCTTCACCTTGACCTTCACCTTCACCTTCACTTTCACCTTGAAATTGACCTTGACCTTGGCAAACATGACCTACCTTGACAGTGAGCGATATTTAACTTGAATAATCACCGCCTTAGTCTTCTCCCAATATTTTGCTTAGTCGAGATCTCACAGCCGCAAGTTTCTACCCAATTTTTACAGTTACGTGGTCGTACTAAGTCGGTATTTGGAGGTATTGAGGATATACTGGGTATAAAGTCGGTATTTGGATAATATAATGGCCGGCGTAGCCGAGTGGTAGTGTGCTAGGCTAGCGTGCCGGTGGTCCGGAGTTCAAATCCTACCGCCGGCAAGAACAACGAGACATTTTTAAAATGTTTATAGGCCCCAGGTCGACTCAGCCTGACTAAAATGAGTACCTTGGGTAAAACCAGGGGTAATAATAGGCGGTTGAAGCGTAGCACTGGCCCTGTTACCTTCCTTGTATACCATAGGCCCTAGATATAGCAGACTACCCTGCTATACTCCCAAAGCCACGTGAGCGGTATAAAACGGGAGACTATTATTATTTGGATAATACCTGGTTAAACTTATACTCTTATAATATTTGGTTTAACTAATACCTCCAAGTATATTATACTTGGAGGTA
Source organism: Diabrotica virgifera virgifera (assembly GCF_917563875.1). NCBI lineage: Eukaryota > Metazoa > Arthropoda > Insecta > Coleoptera > Chrysomelidae > Diabrotica > Diabrotica virgifera. Next base: position 127,439,092 of record NC_065447.1, on the reverse strand, counting down.
TTAGTTAAACTTATCATTTTCCTTCTTTGACCTTGACCTTGACCTTGACCTTGACATTGGCCTTGACCTCGACTTTGACCTCGACCTTGACGTTGGCTTTGACCTTGACCTTCATCTTTACCTTGACCTCGACCTTGAACTTGACCTTGTACTTCACTTTGACCTTGACCTTGACTTTGACCGTGACCGTGACCTTGACCTTGAACTTGACCTTGACCTTGACAGGAACCGATCTAACAGGTACGTGACCTCGAATAACCGGTTTCTCCCACCCTACTTTGCTCCAGGATTGGTATAGAATATCTACTGATATGTGTTGTGGTAGATCATTATACAGGGATGCTATATGGGGTGTAATGCTAGTTCGCCTCCATGTGGTGCACCCTGGGTAACGCTAAATGAACTAGCAAAAATTTGGCGGCAGACGAACGAAAAACAAAAACAATATCCTGCCAACATCACAGATCACAAACAGAAATCTTATCTATGCGTAAACATACGATGGGAACAAATAAAGGTTCTTCTCAGAACCAACTGACTAGAGATCTCGGACCGTGTATCCGAGTCTGTCACCTTAACATCGAGGGCATAAGCCAGGCAAAATGCCAAGTGTTGCAAAAAATCCTACACGATAACGACATTGACCTGGTTGCCATACAAGAGACCCATACTGAAGACAAAGTCCAGCTTGATTTAAGGGGAAAGATACCTGGCTACGATTTACTGGGAGCCACCTATGATGAACATTACGGCGTCGCAACCTACATTCGCTGCAATATAGAAAATGGTTTCCTACTTTCTGCTTCCAATGAAAATAATATACATGAAGTAGTCACCAAGATTGGAGATATTACCGTAGTTAACATATACAAACCTCCAGCCACTACATGGAACCCAGAAGTGCTAAAGACTCCTCCACATCCTACTATATACATCGGCGACTTCAACAGCCACCACGAAATGTGGAAGTACACCACGAAAGATGAAAATGGGGAGGCACTAGTAGAATGGTCCGAAGAGCAAAACACATATCTAGTTTTTGACGCCAAAGACAGAGGAACATTTAAATCAGCTGCATGGAGAAAAGAATATAACCCAGACCTATGTTTTGTCTCAAAAGATACCAATGGCAGACCACTAACAACTGCAAGAAGTGTCCTTGCAGACTTCCCACATACTCAACATCGTCCGGTGCTTATCACCATCGGAATATCAATTCCAATAATTAGATCATATCCTCGACCCAGGTGGAATCTTAGAAAAGCAAACTGGAAGAAGTTCTCTGAACAACTAGACCGGACCTTGAGCTGGGTCCCTCCAACCAGCAAACATTATGAGAGGTTTGTGGGCGCAGTAATAAGCACTGCCAAGAAAACCATCCCTAGGGGGTATCGCAAAGAATATGTGCCTGGATGGACTGAAACATGTGAAGACTTATACACGAAGTTTCTCGAAAGTGGTGACCGAGAAATAGCCGATGAGCTTTTACACAACATCGATACAGCTAGACGCCAAAAATGGATAAAGACTGTCGAAAACCTTGACTTCAAAAAATCAAGCCGGCAGGCATGGTCCTTGTTGCGGAAAATTGGAGGAGCTAACCAGCTGGAATCCAGAGAGTCTAAAATGTCTCCTAACAAGGTTGCCTCCCATATAGTATCTCTATCCAGAGCTCCACGAGATCGAACACATACTACCAACGTGAAAAGAGACTTAAGGGCATTAAAACAAATGAACAGAACGAACTCCGAATATTCAGCAAAAATACTTATTTCTGAAATCACACATGCATTGAAAGAAATGAAATCAGGTAAAGCACCTGGCTTTGATGGTATCCATCCAGAGTTCTTGATACACAGTGGTGCATACACGAAACAGTGGCTTGCAATGTTCTTTAATGATATACTTCAGTCAGGTAACATTCCTTTCTCACTTAAGCGAACAAAGATAATTGCAATTCCGAAACCGGGCAAATCAAACGATAAGCCAGAAAACTACCGCCCCATAGCTCTACTCAGCATGGTATATAAACTATTAGAAAAGCTTCTCCTCAACAGAATTAGTCACAGGATACTAGAAAATGTCCCCATTGAACAAGCTGGCTTCCGCCCTCATCGAAGCTGTACGGACCAAGTGCTGTCATTAACAACTTTTATAGAAGCTAGTTTTCAAAAGAAACAAAAGACAGCAACAGTATTTATAGATCTAACAGCAGCATATGATACTGTTTGGAGACAGGGATTAATATATAAACTGGCCCGCATTATCCCCTGCAGAAAGATAATTAAGCTCATTGACAACATGCTGAACAACAGAGCCTTCCAGGTTATAATGGGAAAGGAGACGAGTAGACAGATGAAACTTAACAATGGTCTTCCACAGGGTTCTGTTCTTGCCCCTTTACTTTTCAGCCTCTATATTGCTGACATGCCTGAAACCGAATCTCGGAAGTTTGGATATGCTGACGACTGGACCCTTGCAACAAGCCACCAATCTTTAGAAACTACAGAAATCACTCTCACGAATGACTTATCCATCCTCAGCGAATACCTTAAGAAATGGAGACTACAGCCAAGTACTACAAAAACTGAAGTATCAGCTTTTCATCTAAACAACAAGTTGGCAAACAGAGAATTGCGAGTGTATTTTAATAACAAGCTGTTAAAACACAATAAATACCCGAAATACCTTGGGGTTACTCTAGACAGAACGCTCACATTCAGAGAACACCTGACGAAAACAGCAGCAAAATTGAAAACACGCAACAATATAATACAGAAACTCTGCGGCACTACATGGGGGTCCACAGCATCAACATTAAGATCCTCTGCTCTTGGCCTGATATATCCGGTGGCAGAATACTGTGCTCCAGTGTGGCTAAATAGCAGGCATACCCACCTGGTCGACACCCAACTAAACCGTACTATGCGTATGATAACAGGCACAATTAAGCCCACCCCTACAATGTGGCTACCTACCCTTAGTAATATAGCACCACCCAACCTACGCCGCGAACATGCATTGGTTAAAGAATATAACAAAATAATGGACAGTCGCCAGCTTCTAGTCCACAACGACATCCCCGATATTCTTGGAAACCGTCTCCGATCCAGGTTACCCCCTCTACAATCTGCTCAAGCGCTGCAGCAATCCAACTTTGACTTAAATACCCGATGGAGAGAAGATTGGGAAAGTAGGACAGATCCGCATTACCATAGTCTACCGGACATCATAGGGAAACCTGGCGAATTTGAACGACCCCGTAAGATTTGGGCAGCCCTTAATCGAATTCGAACAAACTGTGGAAGATGCGCCGACTCCCTCCACAGATGGGGTAAACTCCCCTCGCCTTCTTGTGACTACGGCGCTGCAAGACAGACGATCAGTCACATTGTTCAGGACTGCCCACGCAGAGCATACACAGGCGACCCTATAGACTTTGTAATGGCAACCGAAGGGTCAATCGAATATATAAAAAAATTGGACATCTGTTTGTGATGCATTGTATAATGCATAAATCTAAATATATTCTGTGATATACTTAAGCCATACGCTAAATAAATTATACAGGGAAAGATAACGGTCAAGAGAAACATATTATGTCGATGAGGTATATTCTGGCTAGACAAAATGTAACACTGATAAAAATACAAGTGTAGCTTTGTGGAGCTGCTTATACATAGATAGTAGTATTAAAATAAAACATGAAAATAGCCATGATGGCGGCAACTTTTTGAGGTAGACAACACTTGAAGAAAATAATAGGAAGAAGGACCGTATTTAAATTATCTGCCGATGGTGTGTTTACAAAATGTACTCAATTTATCAAATTATAATATATATTGGAGAGATACTTAATATCAGTTTTATTATTGATGCAATTTTGGTCTTTCTTTATATGAATCATCTCCAATATACATCTTTGGTTATAATTATCACGAGCCACACCTTGAAAATCTTTCTACGTATCATCCACAGTAGAATCAGAGATAAATGTGAAGAAGACCAGGATGAAACACAATTTGGCTTCAGAAATGGACTGGGAACCCGGGACGCACTCTTTGCACTAAATGTGTTATTGCAGAAATGTCGAGATCAAAGGAAAGACGTCTTTGCTGTATTTATTGACTATGAGAAGGCCTTTGATCGAGTACAACATCACAAATTAATTAAAATACTAAAGGATAAAGGAGTTGATAGTCAAGATGTACGAATCATAGAAAAATTATACTGGCGTCAAACAGCGACAGCTTGCATAAATGGAAAATCAACAGAAATATGCAAAATACAAAGAGGCGTCAGACAGGGTTGTATACTGTCCCCACTGTTGTTCAATTTGTATTTAGATAGAATATTTAAGGAAGCGCTGCATAATTTGGAATGGGGTGTGAAGGTTAATGGAATTCTGATAAATACAATCAGATATGCAGACGATACAGTTATTTTAAGTGATGATATAAATGGATTACAACACCTTTTAAATGCCATTGACAGAGTGGGAAGAGATTTTGGCCTAAATATAAACTGTTCAAAAACAAAGTACATGGTATTTAGCCGTTTGGCCCATCAAGATTCACGGTTATATGTTGATGGTCATATGATTCAAAGAGTACCCAGTTTTAAATATCTTGGTTGCCATATTACTGAACAACTAGATCCAGATAAAGAGATAAAATGTAGAATCGAGATAGCCCGCACGACATTTTTAAAAATGAGGTCATTCTTCTGTAATGATACCTTGCAACTTCAACTTCGAAAGCGCATGATTAAATGCTACATTTGGTCAGTCCTCTTGTATGGTGTCGAAGCATGGACATTAAAAATATCCACCATTAACCGTTTGGAGGCCTTTGAAATGTGGCTGCACAGACGTATTCTAAAAATACCATGGACGGCTATGCTGACAAATGTGGCAGTCCTTAAGAGAGCAAATGCTACCCGCGAGCTGCTTGATAACATCAAATATAGAAAGATGGCCTATTTTGGACACGTAGTAAGGGGAGACCGGTATAATATTCTTCAACTTATTATGATGGGTAAAATCGAAGGACGCAGAGGAATTGGTAGAAAGCAGGCCTCTTGGTTGAAGAATATCCGGGAGTGGACAGGAATAAAGAAAGCAGAACACCTATTTAGAATAGCTCGAGACAGAGACAGTTTCGCCATGTTAATCGCCAACGTCAAGGGGACTTGATAGGGCACGTTAAGAAGAAGGTTATAATTATGTTCTTTTTCCAAAATCTGCACATTCTCAAAATCAAAACCGTGGTTATTTTCTACGGAATGTTTGGCTAAGGCTGTGGTGTTTACTTTGTTGGTTTTTACACTATGTTTATGTGCAACAACCCTTCTATGTAGGTATTGATGTGTTTGCCCAATGTACGTTGAATTGCAATCTTTACAATTTACTTTATAGACAACATCCGACTGCTGATCTTTAGCAACCTTGGGTTTAAATTTTGAAAAGTATCTTCCCGATGTTTAGATGACTTATGTCCAATATTGATGTCATATTTTGCCAACATTTTCGACATTTGTTCGGAGAATCCATTAATGAAGGGTAGGGATATGTATTGTTTGTTTGAACTGGTGACATTACTCTTATTGTTGTTAGGTATTGTTTGGGTTTGTTTTAGATTGGTATTGGAGTTAGGTTGAATCTTGATAGTGTGTATTCTTTTTTTAATTAGAGGGTTGTAAAATTCTGGTGGATAATTATTGTTTTCTAAAATATTTTTAACTTTTTTCAGATTTTCGGAATGGTGTTGTGGGTGAGATAGCTTAATTGCTCTGTCTGTAAGACTGACAACAACAATTCGTTTGTGAGTTATCGGTGCATTGGTGTTAAAATTTAAATATCTTCCGGACCAGACATCTTTTGTAAACCAGTTTGTATTTATAAGTCTGTTATTGTTATTATATTCTAAACTTAAATCAAGAAAATTAATTTTGTTGTTTATTTCTGATTCATATGTAAATTGAATGTTGTTATGAAAACTATTGAACATTTGAAGAGTGTAATCGATATCGATCCGGAATGCATAGTAAGCAGTCATAACATATCGTTTGTAGAAATGTATGTTGTACTTATGTTGACTACTTAATGGTAAATATCTCATTTTGTTTGTTCATTCCTTTTTACAAAATGATCTTTGTTCATAACAGTATTAACCCAGCTTATTTTTAATATTCTTCTATACTACTCCAACGTGGCAAATGCTTCTATTATAATATTACAATATCTACTTATATTCCCTTTTTAGCGTCCAGGCCTATATTTCTTAATAATCTAGAAAATACATAACATTTCACTATTCATTTTTTGAGTTTCGCAAATTCACATCATCCTTAAAAAATCGTTCTTTTCTCTTATTAGTGAATGGTAATCGGATTTTTCTTATGTGTAATTCGATCTCTTGTATACATAATTTTTAGTTTATGACCTGAAACCGTTTTGAAGTGTCTACATATGGTGCGAGACAGGCCAAATTTTTTCATTCTCACTTAGAACATCGAGAATGAAGCATACATTTTATGAATGTTAAAATATAACGTGTATGTGAAACGTTTAAGCTAGTAACCAGTGTTTTCGCGGAAAGTGAAATCGTGAAGTGATTTGTTAATGGTTCTTTGAACGGATAGACAATTATGCGGTAAAAATTAGAAAGTACATTTATTTCGCGTTGGAATCGACAATAGTACATTTGTAAATGATTCGTAGAAGGAGAGACAATAAACAAATTTATTGAGTTTAGAATATAAGGCTATTTGTTTAGCATATTGAAACAATGAAAAGTAATTTGGTATCTCCTAGAATTTAACAAAATGGAAAAGTTGTATACAAAATAAATGGGTTCTTAAGAAATGAAAACATGGAGGTAGTGGGTAGACAGGATGTTTGTGATTGGCGGAGAATAATGGATGGAAGGGATGAGATTGTTGAGTCTGATTTTGAGGAGAGAAAAAATGGTCACTGTGTAATTAATATCTGGAGAAGACAGTCCAGTTTTTAAATAGTGAGAAGTCGGTGTAAAGTGGTGAAATTGGCCTTTGCGAGCAGATCGTGGTGAAACGAAATCGTTGACCGAGTTGAGAAGTTAATTTTCCTTGTGTCCGAGGAAATTCCTGTGTTCTGTCTAGAACGAGTAGCCGGTGGGTATTAATTTGCACAAGATATCGAGCAGAGAGAAAACTGAATAGAGATTTCGAGCGAGTCCCGTTGTTTGTTTGTTAGTGAAGCAGTTTGGACGAGAAGGACCTTTCACTACATCCTAGGAGCAAGGGTCAGAGAATCGAAGGCTGCGCAATCCAGGAAGAAGAAGCAAAGAAGAAACAAAAAGGTTAGCCAGAATTTTTGTGAAACGGAGAAAGTTTGTTTTATATCCACACCATATTTGTTTATTTTTTGTATTGAGAATTTCTATTAATAATTTAGTCATTCCAAAATTTAAAGAAGAGATAAGTAATCAATTCAAAAGGAGAAAAGTAAAATTTAGTATTTTTGTAAGAATAGTCTAACGAATTATTTAAATAAAATTTTTGTTAAAACGAAAGAGATATCAGAATTAAAGCTTAATTTATTAGATGAGAAAAAGTTGCAACAGAATTAAAATTTAGTATAATTTTTAAATCTTATGGTAGGGGACCCCAAGCGGGGATTTTTTCAGTTACTCGAGCGCGTCAGATTATCATATGGGGAGAAACCTGGTACCCTGCAGATATACCTCTACCCTATATTGGCTCTTAACACAGGGGAGTTCGTTAAGAGGGGCCCGAAAAAAATCTATCTTTAAAAAAACTCGAAATTGTCAGATTAAGATGAGGTGTGTTAAGTACATGCAAAAGAGTGTATATTAAAAAATCTGACGATTTGAGCCGGGCGTAAGGAAATAAAGAATTCCCAAAGTTTCACAAGAAAAAAGCGAATATTTCGCGAAATGAACGACAGATCGAAAAACTAAAAAACATGTGCTCAATATATTTTAAAAATCTGTCGAACGATACCAAACATGACTTCCCACGGAGGGGGGTGGAGGGTAAATTCAATATTTTAAATACGAGTCCCGCGATATTTTCGAAATGAACATCAGATCGAAAAACTGTAAAATACACTTATTCAATATTTTTGAAAAATCTATCAAATGGCTTTGGATTCCTTACGTAAAAATAAGTAACTTTTATTCGAAACATTTTTTCGAATTATGGATAGATGACGTTATAATCGGAAAAAATGATTGTTGGAAATGGAAAATTAAATTTAAAAATGGCAAGCGCTCACTAAAATAAAAAACTTTACTTAACTTTTTTAATTTTAGGACCTACTCTTCACAACCCAATAGGTCCCCATAACGCTCGAGTGACTGCACATTTAGCATACTTTGCTCCCCTACCATTATATTTATGGTATTTTAGATAAATAAAAAATATTTATAACATTTATATGACATCGATTGTGTTTAATTTCCGTGTTTTGTCTCTGGATGAAGTAACCAACTAGAGATACTAGAAGCCACAAACCTAAGGTAATGCATTAAAATTAAAATAGCCCTGAGAATAAAATCTATTAGAGAATTCAATTTAATTTTGGTTTTGTTTTACATAAGTAATAATTAAAATAATTAAGTAATTAATCAAAATAAAAAATTTTCTGATCAATCTCATAAAAAGAGAGAAATATAGAGCATAACGATATACATATATAAATATGTTATTGTGTATCATTTTGTCAATCAAAGATAGAATAAAAATTTTATTTTTTTAATATAACGCGGGCACATAAATTTGATACACCCTGTATATTGATTTGTACCTATTTATTATAAGTTAGTTTTTAGGCAGTGGGTTTATCCTTAATGAGTTTTTCCCTGAAGAATTAAAGACATTAGTAAATAAAGTGATGTGAATAGACAATTTATTTCGGATTATAATTTTAAAATGGTTGCTTTATTACGGGAAGGCCAAAAGCCACAGGTAATTATTATATTTAGAAAAATAAGGTAGAGAAAGTTGGAATTTTAAGGCTCTTTGTTTAAGCCCCAAGTAAATTTGTAGAATTCCCGAAAAGTAATTATCATGAATAGAAGTATTTGTTTTGGAAGGATGCATGGGTTTTTCGAGTAAAAAAGTGGAATGGGCAGATAGTTTAGGACAGGAGTTTATTTATGTGACCGGCATCCGAGAAGAGCAGTCAAAGTTTACGTGAATAGTTCAGAAGCAAGTATCAGTGGTTGTTAGATAGTGAAGAGTGTAGCTGAAAAGTGGAACGAGAGACAGATCAAATTGAGAAGAAATACCTCTTTGATTCTGTAAAGTCCAAGGGAGAGAATATTATTGTGAGAAAGAGAGGAGAGAATTTTGCAGTTTTTTTAACGAGTACTGGTTAAAAAAAGAGGCCTGGCTCGTGTTTTGGAGAATTAGTTGCTGGTATGCTGCTGGATTGATGCTGAGAACGGAGAGGGCTTTGATGGGTAGCCTAACATAATCAACAAGGAAGAGCTGTTTGGGTCAAGAGGAGACATCATTGTGTGTGAATCAAAAGGTCAGTCAATAATTTATGTGATAGCTTTTTTATGGTCAGAAAATTATTTTTTTGAGTAATAGCATATGAACTAAGATTCCAATATTTCAAAAATTTAATAGGAAGTATAAGTAGTTTTGCGAATACCTAAATTTGTTTGTTTAGCTTGTTTTATCAATGTTATCAAGAATAAACTGATAAATATTTGTTGAATTAAAATTAATTTATGTGGTAAAAGTTTCATTGGGACAGTTATGCACACAGGATTTTATTGATAAATTTTCAGAGTATTTTACATTTTGATAATAAAAGATATTTGTATGTGCTTATTTATGGTATCTCTATTTATTTCCTTTCCCTATTTTATCCCGATAAAGATCAACTAAGAGATACTGAAGCCACGAGAAAGGATAAGTATAACCTAAGATAATTTAGTTATTTTTTTGTATGACAAAAAGGCACCCTGAGATTTTTCTTAATTTTTATGTATGATTTGCGACAATTGAATAATTAATTAAATAAATACTAATTATTATAAAAGTAAGAGAAAGCAGATCATAACAATATATATATATATATATATATATATATATATATATATATATATATATATATATGATTGTTAATTAATATATATATATATATATATATATATATATATATATATATATATATGAGAAAATAAAATATTCTCTTGGTAGCCCGGCGAATAGCAAAATCAAGCTTTATAACAATAAAGCTATGAAAGGCGATGTAACGGAATCCTTTTTCCGACAATACATCATGCAAACACCGTTTGGGCTAACCAATTCGTCTCTTACTGGAGAATACAGTAAAATGAAATGGATAATTGCATTTTAATTGGATTCGAACTGTACTTTGATGAATTCGAACTTTGATGTATTGTCGGAAAAAGGATTCCCTTACATCGCCTTTCATAGCTTTATTGTTATAAAGCTTGATTTTGCTATTCGCCGGGCTACCAAGAGAATATTTTATTTTCTCATTTCACACATAGAGGTCGCGCTCAGCATACTCTGGTGGGTTTCTTCTATAAATCCACCAAATAATAATTGCATTTTACTTGAATTCGAACACTCACCTAGTGTCCCCTGATGACAAGTTGACATGACTCGAAACTAGTCGGGCTCCGGTGAGGTTCGAATCCAACTAAAATGCAATTATCCGTTTCATTTTACTGTATTCTCCAGTAAGAGACGGATTGGTTAGCCCAAAACGGTGTTTGCATGATGTATTGTCGGAAAAAGGATTCCGTTACATCGCCTTTCATAGCTTTATTGTTATAAAGCTAGATTTTGCTATTCGCCGGGCTACCAAGAGAATATTTTATTTTCTCATTTCACACATAGAGGTCGCGCTAAGCATACTCTGGTGGGTTTCTTCTATAAATCCACCGAATAATAATTGCATTTTACTTGAATTCGAACACTCACCTAGTGTCCCCTGATGACGAGTTGACATGACTCGAAATCAGTCGGGCTCCGGTGAGGTTCGAATATAACTAAAATGCAATTATCCATTTAATATATATATATATATATATATATATATATATATATATATATATATATATATATATATATATATATATATATAAACTATAAATGATCACAGCTGATTAGTAATTATCAATTTACAAATTATTGGGTTAACAGCTGAAATGGAAGACTCAGTGTACTCTTTTCTACGATTCCAATATTTCGTTAACAGTCGTTAACATCATCAGGGACGCTGAAATAATATTAAAGGTATAATAGTGAAACTGGGTATTAAAAAATAACTCACCAGTTTGAGATTTTAGTCAACGATGTTATAAATGTGTAAAAAAGCGGCATTAACAAAAAGAATTGCAGTGAATGTTATTAAAAATTAAAAATATAACAATAAAAAAGATAAAAAATGGAACTATAATATAAATAATTATGTTAAAAACCACTAATTATTAAAATCTTTTAAATTCGTCGCACAGAAAGGTATTAGAGACAATTATGTCAATATACTGTCAATTATGACAGAAATAGGTAGTATATTATGAACTAGAATCTAAACTAAAATCTTTATTGACATTCAAGTCCTTATCAAGTTCAAGAAGGAAAGAATAGATATCTGTTAATTGTTTAATATCTGTTCTTTTATTAATTGTCTGTTCATTCTGATAAATAAATGCCATTTCAAGAAAAGTTCTTTTGTGCTAGTTCTTTTCATTTGTTAAAACTTTTACAGATTTAAAGTCCATATTATGGCTTTCATTTACAACATGTGTAGCTAAAGATCACCTGTCTGGATATAATCTACAATCACTTTTATGACTTGTCATACGATCTTTTACTCGTCTAGTTGTCTGGCCTATGTACTGTTTTTCACAATCAATACATGGTATACTGTAAACTACATCAGTTAATAGCTCTTTTGGAGATCTATCTTTCATCTTTGAAAATAAGCTATTAATAGTTAAAACTGGTTTACTAGCTATTTTGATGTTTAGCTCGTTTTTTACAATTCGTGTGAGTTTTGGTGTAATCTCTCTAATGAAAGGTAAAGAGATGAATGAAACTACTTCCGGAATGACAACACTATTATTGTTAGCTGTATTATGATTATCTACAATAGTTGGTGTGATAGATGGAGTGTTAAATAATAACTGTTTTAACATTACAGGAAAATAAGAATTGTCTATAAACAAGTTATATAGTTTTTTTAGATTAGTTTGATGGAATGATTTATCAGCAATTCGTTCAATCCTAGTTCGCATTTGTTTTACTAAGTTAAATTTTATTGAGTGTTTATGGTAAGACCAATAATTCAGGTATCTACCTGAACTTATTGGTTTCATGTACCAATCAACGTATTATTTTTTGTGCGATATAATTTGGTGTCTAAAAAGGAATGGAACAATGGTCATCCTCTACTTCAACTGTAAATTGTATATGAGGACCAAAGGTATTAAAAATAAATAACAATTCATCTGTACTATTAGTAGGTATAGCTAAAATTAGGTCATCTACATATTTTTTGACAAAGAAAGGTGTAAAAGGTAGTACAGGAATAACTATATCTAATATATTCCATTCCTTTTTTAGACACCAAATTATATCGCACAAAAAATAATACTATCTTAGTTGATTGGTACATGAAACCAATAAGTTCAGGTAGATACCTGAATTATTGGTCTTACCATAAACACTCAATAAAATTTAACTTAGTAAAACAAATGCGAACTAGGATTGAACGAATTGCTGATAAATCATTCCATCAAACTAATCTAAAAAAAATATATAACATGTTTTTAGACAATTCTTATCCTTCTGTAATGTTAAAACAGTTATTATTTAACACTCCATCTATCACACCAACTATTGTAGATAATCATAATACAGCTAACAATAATAGTGTTGTCATTCCGGAAGTAGTTAATTCATCTCCTTACCTTTCATTAGAGAGATTACACCAAAACTCACACGAATTGTAAAAAACGAGCTAAACATCAAAATAGCTAGTAAACCAGTTTTAACAATTAATAGCTTATTTTCAAAGATGAAAGATAGATCTCCAAAAGAGCTATTAACTGATGTAGTTTACAGTATACCATGTATTGATTGTGACAAACAGTACATAGGCCAGACAACTAGACGAGTAAAAGATCGTATGACAAGTCATAAAAGTGACTGTAGATTATATCCAGACAGGTGCTCTTTAGCTACACATGTTGTAAATGAAAGCCATAATATGGACTTTGAATCTGTAAAAATTTTAACAAATGAAAAGAACTATCACAAAAGAACTTTTCTTGAAATGGCATTTATTTATCAGAATGAACAGACAATTAATAAAAGAACAGATATTAAACAATTAACAGAGATCTATTCTTTCCTTCTTGAACTTGATAAGGACTTGAATGTCAATAAACATTTTAGTTTAGATTCTAGTTCATAATATACTAACTATTTCTGTCATAATTGACAGTATATTGACATAATTGTCTCTAATACATTTCTGTGCGACGAATTTAAAAGATTTTAATAATTAGTGGTTTTTAACATAGTTATTTATATTATAGTTCCATTTTTTATTGTTATATTTTTAATTTTTAATAACATTCACTGCAATTCTTTTTGTTAATGCCGCTTTTTTACACATTTATAACATCGTTGACTAAAATCTCAAACTGGTGAGTTATTTTTTAATACCCAGTTTCACTATTATACCTTTAATATTATTTCAGCGTCCCTGATGATGTTAACGACTGTTAACGAAATATTGGAATCGTAGAAAAGAGTACACTGAGTCTTCCATTTCAGCTGTTAACCCAATAATTTGTAAATTGATATATATATATATATATATATATATATAAACAAATGAAATAGAGAATGCGGAAAAATCCCCTTACGAACAATTCACACATCCACTACTTCGGGCTGGGAAACATTTTTTGAATAGAATCGAAGATCCAAACACCAGCTCTTAGAAATGTGTTTCGCCCTCTTCAACCTCTATGTGCTCATCGGTGAAGATGAGAGGTTGAATATCTTCAGACACATTCCAATCAAAAGACGAGTGGTCGTCCAAACCAGTACCTGTGGATCTTTTGATCACTGAGTGTGTTTCAAAGATCTACATCTTTTGTTTTTTCATATATATATATATATATATATATATATATATATATATATATATGTAAATAATATACGAAATTAATATTCACACCTCCGTCTCTCCCACCATTCGTAGACCGGTTTCTGCATTATTGCGTCATCAGTACGACTTTATAGGAAAGACGAAGATGAGAACATTCCTTTCGTATATCTGAGGCCGCGATGCAGCCAAAAAGTCATTCAAAGACTGGTGCAATCTGAATTATATGCAAACAATCTACCTACTTGTTTTGGTAATGAAACCTGTATGGCCTTCCACTTTGAAGGCACTAGATGGCGCCCGGTATTTAAAATAAAATACCTAGAACGCCGAAAACAAGAGGCAATAATTGCTGCTTTCTACTTTAACAAAAGTATGAAAATAATGTGTAAATAATATACGAAATTAATATTCACACCTCCGTCTCTCCCACCATTCGTAGACCGGTTTCTGCATTATTGCGTCATCAGTACGACTTTATAGGAAAGACGAAGATGAGAACATTCCTTTCGTATATCTGAGGCCGCGATGCAGCCAAAAAGTCATTCAAAGACTGGTGCAATCTGAATTATATGCAAACAATCTACCTACTTGTTTTTTTTGGTAATGAAACCTGTATGGCCTTCCACTTTGAAGGCACTAGATGGCGCCCGGTATTTAAAATAAAATACCTAGAACGCCGAAAACAAGAGGCAATAATTGCTGCTTTCTACTTTAACAAAAGTATGAAAATAATGTGTAAATAATATACGAAATTAATATTCACACCTCCGTCTCTCCCACCATTCGTAGACCGGTTTCTGCATTATTGCGTCATCAGTACGACTTTATAGGAAAGACGAAGATGAGAACATTCCTTTCGTATATCTGAGGCCGCGATGCAGCCAAAAAGTCATTCAAAGACTGGTGCAATCTGAATTATATGCAAACAATCTACCTACTTGTTTTGGTAATGAAACCTGTATGGCCTTCCACTTTGAAGGCACTAGATGGCGCCCGGTATTTAAAATAAAATACCTAGAACGCCGAAAACAAGAGGCAATAATTGCTGCTTTCTACTTTAACAAAAGTATGAAAATAATGTGTAAATAATATACGAAATTAATATTCACACCTCCGTCTCTCCCACCATTCGTAGACCGGTTTCTGCATTATTGCGTCATCAGTACGACTTTATAGGAAAGACGAAGATGAGAACATTCCTTTCGTATATCTGAGGCCGCGATGCAGCCAAAAAGTCATTCAAAGACTGGTGCAATCTGAATTATATGCAAACAATCTACCTACTTGTTTTGGTAATGAAACCTGTATGGCCTTCCACTTTGAAGGCACTAGATGGCGCCCGGTATTTAAAATAAAATACCTAGAACGCCGAAAACAAGAGGCAATAATTGCTGCTTTCTACTTTAACAAAAGTATGAAAATAATGTGTAAATAATATACGAAATTAATATTCACACCTCCGTCTCTCCCACCATTCGTAGACCGGTTTCTGCATTATTGCGTCATCAGTACGACTTTATAGGAAAGACGAAGATGAGAACATTCCTTTCGTATATCTGAGGCCGCGATGCAGCCAAAAAGTCATTCAAAGACTGGTGCAATCTGAATTATATGCAAACAATCTACCTACTTGTTTTGGTAATGAAACCTGTATATATAATTCATATATATATATATATATATATATACAGTGCTAGTCAAAAGTCCGTACCCCCCTCGTATCTTTTGAACGGTTATACCTATAATAGTGAAATTTGGAGGGAGAAAATAAACGGACGTAAGCTTCTTAACTAGTTATGACAGGTGATGTCATAGTGACAGATGACGTTACAGAGCCACTGTGACCGATAATTTTAAATGGGACCTTATGGCAAGTGATACCTCGTATGAAAGGTATTTAAAATACCTATTCAGTCATACTAACTTTGTTTGGGTTTAAGCAAATTTTGATGAATAAATGAAATAAATATAAAATTGTAGTTTCGCATTTAATTAATAAAAATTCAAAATTCCGCCTATGATTACTTGTCAAACAGGTTGACGTTGACGTAAAAACTACTAGAGAATTAAAAAACGTCAACTTTTTTGACAAAAAATCCATAGGCGGACATTTGAATTTTTATTAATTAAATTCGAAACTACAATATTATATTTATTTAATTTATTCACCAAAATCAAAATCAACTTAAACCCAAAAAAATTAGTATGACTGAATAGGTATTTTAAATACCTTTCAAAAGAAGTATCACTTGCTATAAGGTCCCATTTAAAATTATCGGTCACAGTAGCTCTGTAACGTCATCTGTCACTATTACGTCACCTGTCATAACTAGTTAAGAAGCTTACGTCCGTTTATTTCCTCACTCCAAATTTCACTATTATAGGTATAACCGTTCAAAAAATACGAGGGGGGTACGGACTTTTGACTAGCACTGTATATATATATATTATATATATATATATATATATATATATATATATATATATATATATATATATATATATATATATATATATATATATATATATATATATATAATATATATATATATATATATATATATATATATATATATATATATATATATATATATATATATATATGTAGAAAACATAAGATGTAGATCTTTGAAACACACTCAGTGAACCAAAGATCCAAGGTTATTGGTTTAACGACCACTCGTACGAAATCAAATAGATGAAATAGAGAATGTGGAAAAATCCCCTTACGAACAATTCACACATCCACCATTTCGGGCTGGGAAAAATTTTTCGAATAGAATCAAAGATCCAAACACCAGTTCTTAGAAATGTGTTTCGCCCTCTTCAACCTCTCTGGGCTCGTCGGTAAAGACAAGAGGTTGAATATCTTTAGACACATTCTAATCAAAAAACAACATTCGAGACCTAGACATAGAAGGTGCGTAAGTCTACGGCAAATCCGACAATGACAGTCTCAAGTTTTAATTCCCTAATTACTTAAAGTAAGTAAAATATATGTTTAAAAACATAAGATGTAGATCTTTGAAACACACTCAGTGAACCAAAGATCCAAGGTTATTGGTTTAACGACCACTCGTACGAAATCAAATAGATGAAATAGAGAATGTGGAAAAATCCCCTTACGAACAATTCACACATCCACCATTTCGGGCTGGGAAAAATTTTTCGAATAGAATCAAAGATCCAAACACCAGTTCTTAGAAATGTGTTTCGCCCTCTTCAACCTCTCTGGGCTCGTCGGTAAAGACAAGAGGTTGAATATCTTTAGACACATTCTAATCAAAAAACAACATTCGAGACCTAGACATAGAAGGTGCGTAAGTCTACGGCAAATCCGACAATGACAGTCTCAAGTTTTAATTCCCTAATTACTTAAAGTAAGTAAAATATATGTTTAAAAACATAAGATGTAGATCTTTGAAACACACTCAGTGAACCAAAGATCCAAGGTTATTGGTTTAACGACCACTCGTACGAAATCAAATAGATGAAATAGAGAATGTGGAAAAATCCCCTTACGAACAATTCACACATCCACCATTTCGGGCTGGGAAAAATTTTTCGAATAGAATCAAAGATCCAAACACCAGTTCTTAGAAATGTGTTTCGCCCTCTTCAACCTCTCTGGGCTCGTCGGTAAAGACAAGAGGTTGAATATCTTTAGACACATTCTAATCAAAAAACAACATTCGAGACCTAGACATAGAAGGTGCGTAAGTCTACGGCAAATCCGACAATGACAGTCTCAAGTTTTAATTCCCTAATTACTTAAAGTAAGTAAAATATATGTTTAAAAACATAAGATGTAGATCTTTGAAACACACTCAGTGAACCAAAGATCCAAGGTTATTGGTTTAACGACCACTCGTACGAAATCAAATAGATGAAATAGAGAATGTGGAAAAATCCCCTTACGAACAATTCACACATCCACCATTTCGGGCTGGGAAAAATTTTTCGAATAGAATCAAAGATCCAAACACCAGTTCTTAGAAATGTGTTTCGCCCTCTTCAACCTCTCTGGGCTCGTCGGTAAAGACAAGAGGTTGAATATCTTTAGACACATTCTAATCAAAAAACAACATTCGAGACCTAGACATAGAAGGTGCGTAAGTCTACGGCAAATCCGACAATGACAGTCTCAAGTTTTAATTCCCTAATTACTTAAAGTAAGTAAAATATATGTTTAAAAACATAAGATGTAGATCTTTGAAACACACTCAGTGAACCAAAGATCCAAGGTTATTGGTTTAACGACCACTCGTACGAAATCAAATAGATGAAATAGAGAATGTGGAAAAATCCCCTTACGAACAATTCACACATCCACCATTTCGGGCTGGGAAAAATTTTTCGAATAGAATCAAAGATCCAAACACCAGTTCTTAGAAATGTGTTTCGCCCTCTTCAACCTCTCTGGGCTCGTCGGTAAAGACAAGAGGTTGAATATCTTTAGACACATTCTAATCAAAAAACAACATTCGAGACCTAGACATAGAAGGTGCGTAAGTCTACGGCAAATCCGACAATGACAGTCTCAAGTTTTAATTCCCTAATTACTTAAAGTAAGTAAAATATATGTTTAAAAACATAAGATGTAGATCTTTGAAACACACTCAGTGAACCAAAGATCCAAGGTTATTGGTTTAACGACCACTCGTACGAAATCAAATAGATGAAATAGAGAATGTGGAAAAATCCCCTTACGAACAATTCACACATCCACCATTTCGGGCTGGGAAAAATTTTTCGAATAGAATCAAAGATCCAAACACCAGTTCTTAGAAATGTGTTTCGCCCTCTTCAACCTCTCTGGGCTCGTCGGTAAAGACAAGAGGTTGAATATCTTTAGACACATTCTAATCAAAAAACAACATTCGAGACCTAGACATAGAAGGTGCGTAAGTCTACGGCAAATCCGACAATGACAGTCTCAAGTTTTAATTCCCTAATTACTTAAAGTAAGTAAAATATATGTTTAAAAACATAAGATGTAGATCTTTGAAACACACTCAGTGAACCAAAGATCCAAGGTTATTGGTTTAACGACCACTCGTACGAAATCAAATAGATGAAATAGAGAATGTGGAAAAATCCCCTTACGAACAATTCACACATCCACCATTTCGGGCTGGGAAAAATTTTTCGAATAGAATCAAAGATCCAAACACCAGTTCTTAGAAATGTGTTTCGCCCTCTTCAGATATCTTGTAGATATATATATATATATATATATATATATATATATATATATATATATATATATATATATATATATATATTTACTCCCAGCGTATGAAGTGAGCCACATATCAAAAGAAACTGCGGTTGAAGTGAGGTCCTGTACAAAGTGAGGTCCAGTATACGGACCTCACTTAGTCAATCAATATAAGACTTTTTCGTAGACATGTACTGATAGCAAACACTGTTTTTTTACAAAAAAAAGTGGGACCTCACTTTGTATGGTCCACATAAATTTTTAGTTCAGAGATTTTCCGCATAGAGGCGCTGACTTTGGCGTATATTTTCTAACCATGTATATTCTATACCCTGTTGAATAACTTACGATACACATAGTGAGGACCATACAACTGGCAACATCTGTTCAACCAATCTTTAAAACAGTGGATCGTCAATCGTCGCATAAATTCAAACAGTACAAAAATGTTTAATACTTTAATCCTTTTTGAGAGCGTAGGCGCAAAATTTCGGTCGAGTTCTTTTTAAACGCATTTATTTTTTTCGATTCCTGAGATAACTAATAGGTATTTTTAAAAAATTTAAACGCAAAATAGAAGACTACATTATTCCCGAGGGCAGAAAGTCCCTTATAATGAACAAAAAGTTTCTTTTGTAATATATATTTAAAATTAAAAATCAGACTATTTTTTTTCACCCCTGTGACTTATTAAAATAAATATTATAGAAGTTCTCAAGGACTTTCGACCATGGATAATACAATAATATTTCTTTCTGCGTTTAAATTTTTTAAAAATACTTAAGGTTTTCTCAGTATTCGAAAAAAATGAACGCATTTAAAAATAATTCGAGCGAAATTTTTGCGCATATGCTCTCAGAAAGGCTTAAAATACTATAAATTTTTGTAATCAGTATTTCAATAGTTATTTATGATATAAGTGTTAAAAGTACACGTTTAAGGCACGCATGTGAAAGTTTGCAGAATGAGCGACAGCGAGTTCTGCAATTCACATGAGTGCCTTAAAAATGCACTTTTTAACACGCATATCATGCAAAAATTTTTCTACAAACGTAATTACAGGACAATATCTACAAAAACTTTTACTTGAACTTGACTGACATTCCATTTTTATATTTTTTTGACATTACATCAAAATTGCCTATACATCAATACGAATTGCAGTGCCATAAAAATTTTAAAGCACTAGTGCCTTAAAGCAGCGCCGGATAAAGGGGCGGGCGAGCCGGGCGACCGCCCGGGGCGCCAGAATTTGGGGGCGCCAAATTTTGAGAGACGCTGATATATAAATATAATATTTACCCCCCTCCGTGGAGGGGGGTAAATAGACGTTCGGGGCAGACGTTCGGATACAATTAGCGTCTCTTTGCAAAGACAATGACGTCGACATTGCAAAGTAACAAGCCACTTACTCAACACACACACTACTTACACATGACACTAGGTACCTAACTGTTCAAAATTACCGTACCTACCATGCCAATGGCCATTAGTTGTCGAGGCATTAGCTAAACAAAAAAAAATATAATATTTTTTACATTCACTATTTTTTTGGACTTTATAGATTATCTTTGGGCTAAGATTACTCCTAAGACAATTAATATTAAATAATTGTAACAATAAGAAAACTATTTCTAGCTCACAAAAATTCTCTAATAAAAATAATGCAACCTAAAAATTGTTATGGCTTTTAAAGGTCATTTGTCAGGTAATACCTATCACTTTTATGGTATTACAATGTTATACATACATACTTAAAATACACGAAGATTAGATTTACGAAGTATCAACAAATTTATGAATAGTCAGTGATATTATTATACTGCTGCTTGTCATTATAGCCTCAATGGTTAAATAGTTTTGTCTTCCTGTTCTGTAAACTTTGCTTTATCAACATTGTCGTGTGTCCTTGGGTGTGTAATTTGAAATAAAAAAAAAACAAACCAGGTATATCTATATGAATTAGAATTGACAAGTTCTTTTTCATAATATGAATATATAGAAATTTATTTCGAATACTTTGTACGCGTTAAGATGTTTCACTTTTTGCATAAAAACGGCACGAACGACGTATGAAAAAAAAGGAATAATAGATTTTTGTATATATCATAAATTGAACGAGTAATTCCAAAATGATTTGTTATTTGAAATATCTTAGTGGCGTACTATGTTTTTCTTTAAAAAAATTCACACCATTTCAACAGTAGATATAAAATTATTAATTTTATGTCAAAAAATGCGCAATAATTACCTCTTAAAACACATCAAATTTCATTTGCATATCTGAACCGGTTTTAGAACAATAAAGAAATCGTCAGTTTGTAAGAAAAATGTCAACACCCCATATCTCGGAAACGAAGTATTTGCTGACATACGCTTATAGAGCAAACTGTCATTATTTTTTCATATAGAATTACCCTTTAAAGTTTGTCGCATTTATTTAGAAACATCCTGTTTTTTCTTGACCACCCTGGATTTCCATAGTTTTTCCTGTATTATTTCACTTGACCATTATTTTCAGTTCTTTCTGTTTTTCCAGTCCTGCAGGTTTCTTTTCTAATATTGCTTCGTCCATTTTATCTCCAAAAGATTTTCGGGGTCTGTCTCTCTTCCTTCTTCCTATCGGGCTCCAATCTGTTATTCTGTTTATCAACGATTTTGGTCTGCTCTTCTGCCATGCCCGTACCAGGTTAATCTCTTTTGTTCTATGTTGTCTATTATCCCTTGAATTCATTACCATTATTTTCTTAATCTCTATGTTATTTATTCTATCCCTTCTACAGCTTCTACTTAGGTATTCGATCTCTGTTGCTCTTATTTTGCATTTGGTTTTCGTATTTTTTATTCAATTTTCACACCCATTATTCAGAATACTTTTTGTCATGGTGTTATATTATTTTCTTCTTTTTGTTTTTATACTGATGTTCTTATCCCACAGTACCGGGTTTAATTTTAGTATGCAGCATATTGTTTGTCCTAGTAACTCGATACCTAAAACCATAGTTTGGTTCTATAGGTATCGAGTCATAGAGATAATAAAAAGCTCATGAGATAATAAAAAAAAATAATGAATGATTTTATTTGAATTTGCATAGATGATTGTAAGGCCAAGGATATCACAACGGCTCTAAAAGGAAGAGAAAAAATAAAGATGTACAAGCTCGCGTTTGCAAAGAATATCCGCATGCTATTTTATGCTAAGTGGATCACTCCCTCAATTTAGTTATTGGGGATGCAGCTATATCTTGCGCACAATCAACATGTTTTTTGGTCGTGTAGAAGATTTATACACATTAAATTCTATAAATGAGTCAGATTAAATAAATTATTAGACGAATTTTTTACTAAGCAACAACATTTTTGTTTAATTTAGTAGTATTTTGTATTTTGACAACGACACCCGATTTGGGCGTCGAAACGATAATAAAATTATTTTTTTCAATTTATTTGTGGCTTATTTTCCATCTAAATAGTTATTTATACACATTTTTTACTGGTTGTTGATAATGTGCATTTATCTTTTACCTCGCTTCTTCGTCGCTTGAATGTGCTCGCTATGCTATGCCCTATGTTGGATAAGTTATAAGTAATAACTATCCTACTATTTTTTAAATAAATATATTTTTACATAGTTCTTTATGGTAAAATTTTGATTTTTTCCTATTTTTTTATATTTGCATTAAATTTGTATATTCTTATATGAAGGGGCGCCAAATTTTATTTTGCCAGGGGCGCTCAGAACCCTAAAACCGGCCCTGCCTTAAAGTAGCATTTTTAACGCACGTATGGAGTTCTAAAAATTGCATTTTTAACACGGTTGTAGAAAAAAGCCTTTAAATGAGGTGTCACATGATGTACTTACTTTCCTATTTAAAAAAATCAAAGTTGTGCCTATCACCTGAAGAAGAGGGATCGCGTAAAGTTCGAAACATTGACGCTATAATATACTATGATTATTTTAAAAATCGACCTATCCGAGCGTTTTTCTTATGTGCTAAAAATAAATAAGTTAATAAGGGGGGTAAAACTTATTCCAGCGAACTGTATTTGTAACAACCAAGGTAGGGATGGCGGTTGTTGAACAAAAAACCGGTTTTCGGTTATACCGGTTTTTTACTTACGGTTTAACCTGGCGGTTATAACTGGTCAAAAAAAGCGGTTGTTCCAAAAACCATTTTTCGGTTTTTTTAATCAGAAGCAAATACTCGATAGGTTATAATGTTAATATAATGTTATATGTTACATTACATTTATATTGCAATTCAGTTTGCTCAATTTTCCTCCCGAAAAATTCCCCAACCAATTCAACCTATAAAAATTTTCCATGTGCTTTCAAATTACCCTAAAAATGTTCGAAAGTACCCCAATCTGGCATCTCTGATTCGTCGCTCGTTGTAGACGGCGTCGGTGTATATTGCGTTGTCAATTGGGATATTCCCAAAACTCCCAAAAGTGATGATCCTACCGATCTACCGACATGTCCCTAGGATCTATCGAGTTTAAAAAAATATCCAAATGACATATTTTACTTAAGAGGAAACAGTAGAGATCAACAGGTAGCGAAAACGCGTTCCAAGATTGCGGCTGGAATTTTGAATATTTTTTCGAGATATGTGGCACACGTATTCGTAATATAATAAAGAATGGCGGTACAGAGCCCAATTTAAAAAATATATTAATATGTGGAAATTACTCTGTAATTAAATACAATATTAAAAAAACGAGCCTGTACCGCCACTAAGAAGAACAAAAAACTACACTTTCTTCAAATAAACTTTTTTATCCGATGCCTAGATTTTGTGTCATTTTGGAACTACTAAAATTTTTTATTTCATTAGTAGTTCCAAAATGACACAAAATCTAGGCATCTGATAAAAAAGTTTATTTGAAGAAAGTGTATTTTTTTGTTCTTCTTAATGGCGGTACAGACTCGTTTTTTTAATATTGTATTTATTTACAGAGTAATTTCCATATATTAATATATTTTTCAAATTGGGCTCTGTACCGCCATTCTCTATTATATTACAAATACGTGTGCCAAATATCTCGAAAAAATATTCAAAATTACAGCCTCAATCTTGGAACGCGTTTTGGCTACCTGTTGATCGCTACTGTATCACCTTAAAAATAAATTCGATAAACCAATTCATCATTTATTGCCATCAAAAAATTTCAGTAGGTAGTATTTTTTAACACGTTTGTATAATACCTTTCATTTCCTAAGAATTATGTATTATTTAAAAATTACATAATGGAGATTCCTAATCGTATTTCGGTATTCACATTTCATACAAGAGTCTCAAAGTACTCAAGTATAAACAATTTTTAGATGATTTTGGGAATATCGATTTCAAGCAGATTACTTACCTTTTTATGTAAATATTCATGTGTTTCATAAAAGCTGATGTGACACTTTCGTCCAGTTCTTTATTAGTAAATAAAAGTTGAATTATGGTTGTTTGGGTTAATAATTACTTCGCATATTATTTATAATACATATATAGTAGGGGAGCAAAGTATGCTAAATGTGCAGTCACTCGAGCGCTTTGGGGACCTATTGGGTTGTGATTATTAGGTTCTAAAACCAAAAAAGTTAAGTAAAATTTTCTACTTTAGTGGGGACTTTCCATATTTTAATTTAATTTTCCATTTCCAACACCCGTTTTCTCCGATTATAGCGCCACCTATCCGTATTTAGAAAAAACGTTTCGAATAAAAGTTGCTTATTTTTACGCAAAGAATCCAAATCTGAAATAAAAAAAGGAGTTCCTATTTAAGATTTTAAAGTAACCCACCCCCCCACCTCCGTGGGGGTCGTGTTTGGTACCATTCGATAGATTTCAGAAAAAATATTCAGAAATTGTAGTGTATTACCTATAAGAAGTTACCGTTAAGCCGGGTCCAGACTATGTAACAAATCATGTTAAATAACAAAGTTTTGTAACTTGTTACAAAATTTTAAATAAACAAGTTTTAAAACACAGTGTTGTATAACATTTTTCTGGTTATATAGCATGTTTTATGTTATCCAACAGATGTCGGTAAACATCAAAGAAAGTTATAAAACCGCACCGCGACTGATCTACACCTAAAAACATGTTATTGAAACATTTCTCTGGCATAGTACCTACGCGAGCAGCAACCGTTGGAGTCATATCGCCTTGTTCATTCTGGAGTGATTGTGCTAGATTTTTCTTTACTCTGTTCACGTAGGGTTATTTACGCGATGAAATTGTGGAAAGAACTGACTACTCATTTAATTGAGCTATTTCGTAAGTAACGAGTATTATGGGATTGCTATGGGATGAGCTACATTTATTGATTTAAAAAACAAATAAAAAACACGATGAATAGACTGAAATAGAAGTGAAAATAGATACAGAAACTGTAGTTAAAACTAATGCACGTACGCCTATAACTCAAGCCAACAAAAGAAAAGCAGTACGCGGAACCTTAACAGCAAATCGGTGCAAATCAACTCTAAATTTGACATAAATACTATTCTCTACAGAGCAGAGTGTTCAGACATAAAACCTGTAACATTCACTTCATTCGCTACACAGATGCAGACTGCTTCATCAGCTACTCAAACAGGCACTCAATCATACAATATATCTGAGCCTTTCTATTCCGTCCACTACACCTCCATCCGCTACTTCTCCAGCTACACCAATTCAAACAGACAGTGACACTCAATCATGAACAGGTGAAGACGATAATACTGTGGAATTAAATTTTACAGAAATGTTATACGTCCTCTCTGAAACAATGAGTAAAAAGTTTAAAAAATATACTTTGCTAATAATATAACTGTTAATCTTTCTCTTACTGGAATTGCATCTCGAAATGTCTTTCCTGCCTATTTTATGGCCGATTTCATTTATAAGAAATTCAAAATCAGAACTTTCTATTCTTAAGAAGTTTTTAAAACTGCCATCACATTTAATGTCTCCTGTCGATGGGTCTATGTTATCTCTTTCCAGATCAGCTAAAAGAGCTGTACCACTACCTATATTTTGCTCGAGCTGCTAATGAAGGACACATCCAAAATATTAATTTAACACGCCGGTGTCGCCTCCACAATATTACACAAGCTGCTGTTGCTATGAAGAGATCCTCCATACTTATATGACGCAATTTTATATATTACCTAACCTACCAGCTATCCATCTAAAATGCTGCAAAATTTATGCGCATGTTGTTGTTTTGTCTTTTGTTATATAGTCTGGATACTCATGCTATATTATAACAAGTTACATAACAAAGTTGTACAACTTTGTTATTAGCATGTTTTGTTACATAGTCTAGACCCGGCTTTAAAAGTTCCCCGTTTCAGGAAAAAATATTGTCTAAGAGCGATAGCCTAGTGACCTAGTGGGTAGACCTCGGATCTCGGATTCGTAAAGCAGAGGTTTCGATTTCAAATCCGGGGTGTGGATCTCCGATTTTTTTATTTATTGTTACTGCATTCATGTCTGTAGACAATGTTGCAATCTATTATGAGCACAATAAAAAAATATAGTAATAGAATAATAAATAAATATTTCAAAAAAAAAACAAGAAAAAAAATACAATCACTGGAAGCGAAACTAAACAATACGGAAGAAATATAACCACTGGATTCGGAACTGGATATGGAACTGGATAATATTAGAAAACTGATATTATAATATGTAAGCACTACGAGCCTAGTAGGCCCATGGCTTGATGTACTATTCTTTTCCACTCCCTTTTGTCAGTCGCTTTTGTTTCCCAGTTCCTTAAGTTAATTCTTCTCATATCTTCTCTAACTTCATTACTCCATCGTGACCTCCGTCTTCCTCTTCGTCTTTTCCCTGCCAATGCACTAGATAGTACCATTCTGGGAATTCTAGATGGAATCATCCTCTGCACATGGCCCAACCATCTAAGTCTTTGCGCCTTAATTACTGCTAGTATGTTAGGATCTTGATAGAGCTCAGTTAGTTCCTTATTTGTTCTTCTTACCCATTGTCCATTTAAGTTTTTCCCACCGAAGATTTTGCGCAGTATTTTCCTCTCCCAAACTAATAACAACTCTTGATGTTTTTTTGTTGTGACCCATGTTTCAGAAGCATACGTTACTATCGGCCTTATTACGGTCTTGTAAGTTCTTAGTTTTGCTCTTCGTGATATATGTTTACTTCTTAACAACCCATTAAAAGCAAATATAGCGCGATTGCCCGACATAATTCTCTTTTATATTTTTTCTTCACAG
This sequence comes from Diabrotica virgifera virgifera, assembly GCF_917563875.1. Classification (NCBI taxonomy): domain Eukaryota; kingdom Metazoa; phylum Arthropoda; class Insecta; order Coleoptera; family Chrysomelidae; genus Diabrotica; species Diabrotica virgifera. The sequence continues at coordinate 127,411,459 of NC_065447.1, read as the reverse complement.
TTAGGATCTCTTGTGAAGACAGTTCTTAAGTACTCAAATCTCTCAAATTCTTCGAATTTATACTGTGTTCCCTTCGCTGTTGTCATTGTTATGTATTGCCCCCGAACGAATTGCTTATTTGTCCATTCCATATACTTTGTTTTTGCTTCATTTGTATACAATCCTTTGGTTGCTGCCCTCTCCTCGAGTTTCATGAGTGTTTCTATAAGTTCTATTTTGCTCCTAGCCAAGATTACCAAATCGTCTGCGAATGTCAAGCACTGATGCTTTTTGTGGTAGATCAGACCTGTTCTATTAATGTTTGCTTCCTGTATAACCTTTTCTAGTAATATGCTAAACATTATAGACGATAATGGATCACCCTGTCGCAGTCCTTGTTTGACCTCAAAGCTTTCTGTTATAGTATTGTTTATCTTGACTTTATCATACTGATATATCACACTGATATTGTTTAAAAACACTAATCATATTGATATAAAATGCTAATCAATTTTATTTATTGTTATAAGAATCAAAGGTAAATATGATTAGGCGAATGAAGCCTTAGGTTTCGCAGTCAATATCCCAACCACACACACATGTTGCAATCTATTTCAATACGGGTTATAGTACAAACTATATAGTCCAGAAAGCCACTGCGCATCCGCTAGGAAAAATATTCTAATTCGGATTTTTTGCACAATCTTACTTAAAAAGGACCCCTTTTAACAAATTTGCATGTTGCCAGGACCAAAAGTTGGTCAAAAATTTTTTAAACGTTTTTTTTTGCTTTTTTCCTAAAATAATTTTTTTTTGCATGGAACAAATTTTTTTTAGGTTTTTTGGATCATTCCAAACAGAAAAGGTCTTTAGTGACTTTTCTCTAAAGTTGATAGTTTTTGACATATAGGCGATTAAAAATTGAAAAATTGCGAAATCGGCCATTTTTAACCCTCAAAAACTATGTGAAAAATTGAAAATTTAAATGTTGTCAAGGTAGGCAGATATTCTTTAAACATCGATTGATGAAATCCCGAAGAGTTTTTTGCAATACAATATCAAAAACCCCTTTGTTTTTAATTGCCAATCAAGCGTGCGCGACACTATTTTCCACCGTTGCATGTGTATACAGTATGGTGCAAATGAAAGGAATAAATTCGTTATTTCGTAAACCGGTGACTTTAAGGAAAAATCCCAAAACAGGTCGGTTTTTATTTTTAAGTTATAATATTGTGGCATATATAGTATACTAGTGACGTCATCCATCTGAGCGTGATGACGTAATCGATGATTTTTTAAATGAGAATACGGGTCGCGTGCTGGCTCATTTGAAAGGTTCTTCAATTCTCTATTCAGTAGTATAAACATGTACATAATTTTTTATAAAGGGTGTCCAAAAATTTTTTATTAAATTAAATCATTTGGCAAATTGACAAAAAAATTAAATTATTAGACGCCCGAGAATTGAAGAACCTTTCAAATGAGCTAGCACACGACCCCTATTCTTATTTAAAAAAATCATCGATTACGTCATCACGCCCAGATGGATGACGTTACTAGTATACCATATATGTCACAATATCATAACTTAAAAATAAAAATCGACCTGTTTCGGGATTTTTCCTTAAAGTCGCCGGTTTACGAAATAACGAATTTAATCCTTTCATTTGCACCATACTGCATACACATGCAACGGTGGAAAATAGTCTCGCGCACGCTTGATTGGCAATTAAGAAACAAAGGGGTTTTTGATACTGTATTGCAAAAAACTCTTCGGGATTTCATCAATCGATGTTTAAAAAATATCTACTTACCTTGGCAACATTCAAATTTTCAGTTTTTCACAAAGTTTTTGAGGGTTAAAAAAGGCCGATTTCGCAATTTTTAATCGCTTATATGTCAAAAAATATCAACTTTAGAGAAAAGTCACTCTAAAGACCTTTTCTGTTTGGAATGATCCAAAAAGCCTAAAAAAATTTTGTTCCATGCAAAAAAAATTATTTTAGGAAAAAAACAAAAAAAAAACGTTTAAAAAATTTTTGACCAACTTTTGGTCCTGGCAACACGCAAATTTGTTAAAAGGGGTCCTTTTTGAGTAAGATTGTGCAAAAAATCCGAATTAGAATATTTTTCCTAGCGGATGCGCAGTGGCTTTCTGGACTAATACATTTAATATCAAAATACTGGGATATATTTTTTTAGTTGAGGACACTTGGTCACATTGCATTGTTTCAGGATAAGGTGAAATATCTTCAATAAATGGAAAAAAGCATGTATGTCATATATTATAATACTTTCTATACTCTTAATATGTAGTCTCGTATAAATTTGTAGTGACATGATTTTAGGTATAAGAACAAGAAGCTTGCAACAATTTTCAGAGAAAATAAAAAACTAAAACTATTTTAAAATGATTATTCGAAATAAAACATATGCACATATTCACTGTATTTGCCATCTAGTGGAATAACTGTAAAATTAAGTCAGTAAAAAAGTACATTAAGTTTAATTAAATTAAGTAAATCATCTTGTATACTAAAATTAAGGTTGGAAAATTGTCGTTTCAAAATGAAAATCGACAGGGGCAACAGTACCTATACTAAAATACACTCTGTATAGATAATTATGTCAATGTTAATAATACTGGATAGAGAATTGAATATCCTTTCAAATGAGCTAGCACACGCCCCTCTTCCCTATTTAAAAATAAGGGGTGGGGGAAATGGAAGGGAGGGGTTGACAAATGACAGATATGTATGTACCGTAAAAACTGTGTTCCCCTTAGATCAAAAGTCGGGCTTTTATATTTATATGTTAAGTTCAATATAAATTTCACATAACTGAACTATCACTGTATCCTCCATTTTGATTATTATTGTTCTCAACTAACGCTATTTTCAAAATTCTTGCTTTCCTATCCATCTTTAACGTAAATTATTAAAAAATATAAAACTATTTCTTTATTAACGCTAGTCTCCGATAAGGCTACCGTGATTTAATGCTGAGGTACTAAAATGTTATAAAATTAACAAACAGTACGAGCAAGAACAAAGAGTCCACATCCTTCTTATAACTACAAGTGACTGAAACATCGAAACAATAATAATTCTTACTGTGTTATACAGAAAAAGGCAGTAGAAACGATTAATCTCATATTTATCGACAACACTGTATGGTCCTCACTTGATGAGCTGTAAGGAAATATACACGTAAAGTTGTCCTCACTTTGTGCGCATAACGAAAAAGTATATACAGTCTCACTTTAATAGCTGCGTATAATGGCCTCACTTGGGTGGCAATATACTTGAACAATACGGGGCACATATACGTAATTTTTTTTGTGTATACTCGTCATTTTTTAATTGCTATTTACTTGTCAAGGTCACTATGAAGAGTTGAAACGATTATGTCTACGTTTTCTACCGGTCCTCACTAAGTGCGCGTAATGTCAGGACCTCACTTTGATATCTGTGCATAAATATATATATATATATATCTATATATATATATATATATATATATATATATATATATATATATATATATATATATATATAACAAGGTTGAACTATTGGGGTAGCAGCAATCTCAAAGAATACTCTTTATAATAGTTCCAAGCTTTTGAAAATGTTTATTTTCATCATCAGGGAAACTACAAACATAAATAGACAGTATTTAACAAATAGGCTAACTGAAATCAATAATAATTGCTATCTTTGTGTTACCAAAAATCCAGAACACCATAGTTTCCTCTCACTAAACCATGTGTCGAGGATCCTCAAAAACACAAAAACAACAAAAAATTGTTCTGAGAAACGCAGAGTCAATACTTTCACTAAAAACACTGCACATCACAAAACAATCTTACTAAAGAGTTATTTATATGTTATGTACTTACATTATTTGAGGATGTTGAGCCTAGTTGTTAAACACTGACATATAAAACGAAATTTTGTCCTGGTACAAATCGCAAATATAAATTAAAATTAAAAACTATATAAAAAATTGTTCTAAAAATCGAGTATAAATTGAAAAAAGTTAAAATATTTTAAAAATTATGTATGTCAAATGGCATTTTTGAAAATGTCTAACAAATGTTATATCGATTTTTATTCAATTTTGTTTGAATTCATACGGAAACGTCACCACCACTGAACCAATTATAATTTTTTAATAAATGTTTTATAAATTTTGAAATAGGAAAATTCCGAAATGAGAATAAAACAGTTTTAATTAATGCAAAGTTTTTTAATAGTAGATGTCTTTTTCTATTATTATGTGATTTATACTGAAAAAATCTATAAATTATATATTAAATGAAAGAAGAATTTGAATTATTAAATTTAAATTGGTTATTTTTATCTAAAGCGAGTAAATAAGAATAAGTGTCACTGAGATGCCTTACATCTGATTTTTTGTTTATTGAATTTTCTTCTTGAAAGATAAAAGCCATTTCCAAAAAGAGTCTTTTGTTTTTAGAAGCTAGTACTTTAGTATATTGATAATCCATTGTATGACCCTCTTTGGAAACGTGTTCTGCTAAAGCACAACGTTCAGGATGTAGTCTAGAATCACTTTTATGTGATATTATTCGAGATGATAAAGTTCTCGAGGTGATACCTGTATAGCTCATATTACAACTATGACAAGGTATACTATAAACTATATTTGAACAAGATAATGCAGGAGTTTTATCTTTCAGTCTAGTAAAAATTGAGTTTATAGATAATGTGATACTATTAGCTATTTTTATGCCACTAATTTGATTAAAGATTCTGCATAGCTTTGGTGTGATGTTCTTAATGTAAGGGAGTGAAAAATATTTAATGTTAATGGGTTCCTGGTTTTCTGTAATATTAGTAAGATTATTTAAATTTTGGTTGTTAATACTATTATTATTTGTGTATGAGATGTCAGATGTGTTAAAAAGTAATTTCTTTATAAGGGTTTTTGGATAGGAATTGTCAATGAATATATTAAATAATATCCTTAGATTTGTATTATGAAATGAGTTGTCTGATATTTTTAAAACCCTTGATTTCATTTGTTTTATTAAATTATCTTTTTGAGAAAATTTATGGTAAGACCAGTAATTCATATACCTGCCTGAGCTTATTGGTTTTTGGTACCAGTCAATCATTAAGGTGTTTGTAGTAGTATTACGAATAAATTTAGTACCTAAGAAAGGTAGAGTACCATTTTCATCTTCTCTTTCTAAGGTAAATTGAATGTAAGGATCACAACTGTTGAAAATGAATAAGATTTCATCCAAGGCATTGGAAGGTAGGCTAAGTATTATGTCATCAACATATTTCTTAATAAAACAAAGGTCAAAAGGTAGTACTGGTATTACTACGTCTAACAAATCGTCCATCACATAACATGCAATAATAGGTGAAATTGTCGCTCCCATAGGAGTACCAAATTTTTGTGAATAATATTGATTATTAAAAGAAAAATATGTGTTATTAAATAAAAAGCTAATTAAATTTAAGAAGGTGTCTTTCTCAATGTTACAGAAGTTACGAATAGAAGACCATTTTTTATTAATAGCTCTTAGAGCTGCATCTAAGTAAACATTACTAAAAAGGGACACGACATCTAAGCTTGCAATAACATAATTAGGTGGAAGTTTAAAGTTATTGAATTTGTTAGCAACTTCAAAAGAATCTTTTACGTAGTAATCATTATTAGTGTCATAAGCTTTAGTCAATATATCAGTTAAAGAAGAAGCCAAAAACTGTGTAGGAGCATTAATACAAGCTACTATAGGACGTACTGATAGTGTAGGTTTATGTATTTTAGGGAGAGCGTAAAATTTTGGTGAAATACCACTATAACACATAAGTTTCTTTTTGTATTAGGATCTATTTGGTTTGTATCTACTAGTGATTTTATTAATTTATTACATTTCTGTTGAATAGAAGAAGTTGGGTCCTTTGGTAAAATAGAATAGGCCTCTCTATTATTTAGTATATTTGAAGATAATTCTAAATATTGTTCTTTATATAAAATTACTGTTACATTACCTTTATCAGATTTTGTAACAACAATATTAGGATTATTTTTTAGAAAAGATTTAGTTTTAACTAGTAGTTTATGGTAAAAGACAGATGCGTTACTTTGGTACCTCCAATAATTGTGAATTTGATTAGTAATAATATTTGTAGATTTAGCTATCAGTACATTCCTTACAAGTGTATCAGATATAGACGAGGTTATGTTGTCGATACAAGATAATATTTTTTAATAGGAATATGTATTCCTAGTATAGGTTCAATACTAAATTTGGGGCCAAGAGCTTTTATAACAAAAGACTCTTTTTGGAAATGGCTTTTCTCTTTCAAGAAGAAAATTCAATAAACAAAAAATCAGATGTAAGGCATCTCAGTGAAATTTATTCTTATTTACTCACTTTAGATAAAAATAACCAATTTAAATTTAATAATTCAAATTCTTCTTTCATTTAATATATAATTTATAGATTTTTTCAGTATAAATCACATAATAATAAAAAAAGACATCTACTATTAAAAAACTTTGCATTAATTAAAACTGTTTTAACTATTCTCATTTCGGAATTTTCCTATTTCAAAATTTATAAAACATTTATTAAAAAATTATAATTGGTTCAGTGGTGGTGACGTTTCCGTATGAATTCAAACAAAATTGAATAAAAATCGATATAACATTTGTTAGACATTTTCAAAAATGCCATTTGACATACATAATTTTTAAAATATTTTACCTTTTTTCAATTTATACTCGATTTTTAGAACAATTTTTTATATAGTTTTTAACTTTAATTTATATTTGCGATTTGTACCAGGACAAAATTTCGTTTTATATGTCAGTGTTTAACAACTAGGCTCAACATCCTCAAATAATGTAAGTACATAACATATAAATAACTCTTTAGTAAGATTGTTTTGTGATGTGCAGTGTTTTTAGTAAAAGTATTGACTCTGCATTTCTCAGAACAATTTTTTGTTGTTTTTGTGTTTTTGAGGATCCTCGACACCTGGTTTAGTGAGAGGAAACTATGGTGTTCTGGATTTTTGGTAACACAAAGATAGCAATTAATATTGATTTCAGTTAGCCTATTTGTTAAATACTGTCTATTTATGATTGTAGTTTCCCTGATGATCAAAATAAACATTTTCGAAAGCTTGGAACTATTATAAAGAGTTTTCTTTGAGATTGCTGCTGCCCCAATAGTTCAACTTTGTTTCCTAACTGTTCAGCAAAGATTATATACCTGTTATATATATATATATATATATATATATATATATATATATATATAAAAGTCAAAGGTAAAATTCTCGTTGAAAAGAGTACACTTTGGCTTTCATTTCCAGCTGCACATCCAATGAATTTTACCTTTGACTTTGATATTAATTAGACAGCTGTGATCATCCTTCAGTCCTTCAGTTATATATATATATATATATATATATATATATATATATACATTATTGTGCACCACATAAAAATTTTGTTGGAGTTTTGTTTCCTTAAACTTCCCGAAACTTTTTTGTACGTTGCAATTAAATTATTATTGTGGCTCCATTATTTAAACACAATGTCTGTAAAACTTTTTTGCCCCTTAGTACTTTTTTGATAAGCCAGATTTTATCAACATATTTTGCACATTTCTCAGATCAACTACATATTTGTAAATGTCTAAGTAAGCTTATAATAGAGACCTGATAATAATATTATGAAAATCATATTTTAGTTTACTTAACCTGCAGGAAAACGGATTATGATGTAGACGCTATAATTTTGAGCTTTACCGCCTTTATAGTGAGCCTAAGTAGTGGTAGATCTATCAAAATAAACCGGCTGCGGTGACTAGGCCACTTATGGCCACTTAGCCACGAATTAGATGAAGCTGTCAAAACACATTTATAACCAAAGAGTGGATGGAGTGAGAAGAGGCAGGCCCAGAGGGCATTTTAAGGACCAGGTGGAGAACAACTTACGAGTATTAAGAGTACGAAATTGGAAAACCAAGGCGAAGGATAGTAAGAAATGAAAGCTGATTCTGGAACAGGCCACGACTCACCATGGGTTGTAGAGCCAGTGATGATTATGATGATGATAATGATGATTAATCTTACCTAACCATTTACAAGTATGTGGTGGACTTTAAAATGTTCTAAATATCTCGATAAAAACTGGCTTATCGAAAAAGTAGTAGGACACAAAAAAGTTTAAAATTGTGTTTAACTAATGGTACCACAATAATAGTAACATAAGTATTTGGGGGGTTTAAGGGAACAAAACCCCATAATATTTTTATGGAGTGCACAAATTTCACTGCTTTTTTTAAATATGTTCCTGCCATAAGAATGACACATTTTCAAGAAAAATCTCTAATAGTTTTCGATATATTGAAAAAAGTGGATTTTAATTTTGTAACTTATACGGGTTGTACTTAACTTTATGTTCACATTTGTACTTAGGTAATTTAGGTTGAACAGAACTATTTTTGGTCCCGGAATATGTGATTTAATTTATGACCTGCCTTTTTGTTACATCCTGTATAGTATAATAAAATATGAATATGAAAATATTGAAAAAAATATTGTGAGACTTACTTGTAGTTTGCGCTTGTATTATTTGTACATGGGGATATATTTAACAAACTTGGCAAAGGTTCCAAATCAAGCGGTAAAGAAAAAGATGCCATTTCTTCGTTCCAACTGCATGAAAGATCATCTGCCGAATTTGATACCTGTAACTATAATATATACCCATTATACAGGGTGCTTCATCTTATTCGCCTCGGTCTCTGTACGGAAAACCACTTGATATTTTAAAAAAATTTCTCCACAGAAATATACAGGGCCTTTAATACTACAATCTAAAAATAATGTGAATTATACAGGGTGCTCCAAAAAAGAGTGGTATATCAAAGTTATATTTTTTCTTATGGAATGCCCTATATCCGATGGCATTACTGAATTGACCTTAAAAAATAAGCTATACTTTAATAAGGTTTCCCTATGCCTAAGTACAGGGTGTTTTGATTTATTTCGATTTTTATGAAAATGTAAGGTTTTAGAAAAAAATAAATATCTACGAATCTAAGAACCAGTAACAAATTCTTTCTTGGATCTTAATAACAAACTATTTAGCATACTTAAACAGATGCTTACTTCAACAAAATTTCTTACAGGGTGGTCAAAATATGAGATTGTTTTATTAACAAATTTAAGCTGTAATAACTTACTTATTTTAAATGGAACACCCTGTATCTTACTAGTCTATCGCGTAGAAAATATACTTAGCTTTCAATTTGTATTAGGGTTTCCTATACCTATCCTTTTACAGGGTGGTCAAAATATTAGATTGTTCTATTAACAAATTCAAGCTGTAATAACTTACTTATTTTAATTGGAACACCCTGTATCTTACTAATCTATTGCGTAGAAAATTTACTTAGCTTTCAATTCTTATTAGGGTTTCCTATACCTATCTTCTTTCTTTTTTTAAATATTTAAAGATTTTCTAATTTGTAAGCTTTAAAAATTAGAATTAAGTACCTATCTCGTGGTTATGTATCACAACACGGGCAATATACTTAAATATCTTGGTCAAGATACTTTCGTTAATAAAATTCACATTTTTATCATTTAATGACACAGAGTGTTCTTATTTTAGATGACATACTCGACATTCTATTCTTTATAATGGAAGATATTTAAAATCTCTTCAATTCCATGTAAATATTCTCAATTCACATGTTATTCTGTAAATATAAATTCCCATGTTATTCTGTAAATACCCATTTTTACATATTTTTGTACAATAGGCTCGTTTTCGTCATAGTAGCCATTGCATTTAACGGAGCCGGACATTAGGGCGCGGCCACATAGGCGCGACCGTTTAGGCGCGGCCGTTTAGGCGCAGGGACATTTAGGCGCAGGGACATTTAGGCGCAGGGACATTTAGGCGCAAGGACATTTAGGCGCAAGGACATTTAGGCGCAGATACATTAGGAAAATTATTGAATAATAAAGTAGAATTAGTTCATTTCAAGCACAAGTTTATTATTATTCTATACAATAAAGGTCACAATCATATTCAACACAAACTATTCGTATAGGTATGTACATAGCAAGAGTAATCCGCACTTAGTAAAACCTAATTAATAATTAATAACAATCTATTGTAGCAATAATAATATTTAAAATAATGATAATAACAGTACTATTATGCGTTCATCTCGTAATTATGAGAGATGCCCCTAAGAAATTCAATAATGTTTCTATTTTCGTAGTCTCGTACAAGATTCTTTATTCTTACGTCGGCAAGAGTATATTTGGATCTTTTCGTTGGAGGTTCATTACCAGCAACCAGTTGCTCAAAAAACATGTCCCTACCTCGCTGTACTGTTTTTAAGCCATCAATCAATTTCCAAATACTAGGATGATTCATACTTAATTCTATTTGTAGTCGCCTATGTGCCGCCTCGGCATGATTATTTGTTCTGTCTGTGTCAGACAAAACACGATTGTGAACGGACCATAATTCTGGGCCAAAAATGGCAGGCCGCCTTCCATTCCCGCGGCGATTTGGACGTCCAACATAGGTATCTTCAAACCACTGCAGCAACGGTTCTAATTCTGGAGGCAATGAATGGGATAATTCCTCAATGGCGTTATCCAAATCATGTACTGGAATAAACGCTAACGACGTTATCATACGCGCGTGCAGAGCAAAATCAGCATCATTATTATAACGACCCATCAAACCACATTCGCCCAAATGTTTTCTTAAGTTTTTCGTAAGGTGGAACAAACAACCCAGCATCTGAGCATTTGGAAATGCATCTCGAAAGGCATTTATGGCTGCCAATTCAAAATCGCAAGAAATTTTATTTGGATTTAAATTTGTCCCTATGTTTTTGAGCAACTCTATCATTCTTCTATAAGTGACACCTTGTTTGTTTGGCAATAATGCATATGCTACAGGATGAACTCCACCAAATCTTTTGGCCATTATTACATATATTTGTGAAAAAAAAGGCGGTGCCGTTGAAAATGTGCCATCCACAAACCAATGCTGCGATGGTACCAATATCTGTAACAAAATAAACACTAATTGGTGTGGTACTTGACAAACTCGTGCCATATAATTAGCTCACGCATATACGAAGTATATATAGTGAGGTTTACGAGATAAGTCCACTTTTATAATTTTTAGCGCACTTACTCGTGTAATTTTTAAGTTTTTTTGAAATATCTTCTTAATTATTAAATATTTTAAAATAACTTAAGTAGAAAAAATCTGATGTGGTCCAACACATGAGCTCACGCATATTGAAAAAAAGGACAAAAGTGTACCTATCTCGTAAAAAATGTTAAACAAACAAAAGTTACTTCTCTTTATAACCTACATTTTTTATACTAAAGTTTTTTAAAAATATTTAATAATTACCAAGATATTTCAAAAAAACGGTAGAAATTTGACCATTCCAAAGCACACTTTACTCCTGTCATTTTTTCATTTTTTTTTAAATATAAAGGTAATTTTTTAATTTTTAATTTACCTCCCGACAAAAGACAAAAGGATAGTCCCATTAAGAGACGAAACCTTAACAGTTTTTCAAAATATCTCACCTCATCGATATTCTTTGCTCGGCCAAATATTAAAATTCTGTCTGCGTCTGGACCGCTATCGGCTAGCAAAAAATTTTCTGCCGCTCCATTTGTTGAATAGGTTCTATATTCTTCGGGAATAATCAAGTTTTCTATCCGTAGAGGAACTGGAGGTGCGGCATTTATTAGATTCCTCTTTCTTCGTATCATTTTCTTCAACGATGTACTTTTAGGTAAAGCTGCTTGGGCGGCTTGCGACAAGTTAACTTCATTTAGACAAGTATTAATAATTTGAGATGTTTGTTCCATTGTTTCTTCAGCACGTATTCTCATTTTTGTACGCACAACATCAGCCTCAACCTTAGCCGCATTACTATCATGTGAATGTTGATGAATTTCCTTCACAATCACATTTTCCAATGTATGAATACGTTTTTTACAACCGTTGTTTTTTTGCTCACATCGCCAAAATTGTTTTGTTTCACATGCACTAAGTCTATCAAAAATATAACAATAACCATTGCTATGAAATTTCTTGTTTCCTTTCTGCGAAACTACTTCCATTTTTCACAAAACACCACAATAATCACAAAAAATATCACAAACAGCTATACTGTCAGAAAGCTAGCACACTAGTAACTAAATGAGAGCATGTTTACCTGTATTTATTATAGTATTTATATACCTGTAATAATCCTACGGCGGCCAATCACGATGCTAATTACCTGTAAGTACCATTGTAATCTACTGATGGGGGTTGTAAATATTTAAACTGTATATTGCCTTCTAAGAAAAAAAAATATACAATGTTTATTGTGGGATTGTTTCTTTTAGAGGACAAAAGAAACTAAGTGGTTTTTTTTTTCGGGGAAATATTATACTTGTATAATCCCTCTGGCCATAAAATGTCCCAAAAGTTTACACCTTTTCGGGCAGAGCCGGATTATATACAAATTTTGTTTACCTGCATACCTTATATTATTATATTTTAAGTAGGTATATTCATTCTACAAGTTCCACTTCTGAATACCCCTCTTAACTTAATGTATCTGCGCCCAAGTGTCCCTGCGCCTAAATGTCCCTGCGCCTAAATGTCCTTGCGCCTAAATGTCCCTGCGCCTAAATGTCCCTGCGCCTAAACGGCCGCGCCTAAACGGCCGCGCCTATGTGGCCGCGCCTTAATGTCCTGGACCGTGCATTTAATTGTTTGTAATTGCGATTCAAAGAATCAAACAAAAAGTGGTGTTCTTAAATTTACTTAATAACCGTTGGTTTAAGATATGGAAAATAATTATACGGAATGAAATATAATTTAAATATCTTCCAGAATACGGCATCTAATATAGGGTATGCAGTTTAATATAAACATATTATTCAATGTGACATTTAGGCCAAAATCAAGTAAAATAATACAACACTGTGTGATTACATGATAAAAATGAAAATTTTATTAATGACAGTATCTTGTCTAAGTATATTGCCGGTGTGGTTGGTGTGTTGTACATAACCACGACATATTTACTTAATTCTAATTTTTAAAGCTTACAAATTAGGAAATCTTTAAATATTTATCAAATGAAGGGGGATAGGTATAGGAGACCCTAATAATAATCGAAAGCTAAATAAATTTTCTACGCGACAGACTAGTAAGAAACAGGGTATTCCATTTAAAATAAGTAAGTTATTACAGCTTGAATTTGTTAATAGAACAATCTAATATTTTGACCACCCTGTAAAAAGATAGGTATAGGAAACCATAATACAAATTGAAAGCTAAGTAAATTTTCTATGCGATAGACTAGTAAGATACAGGGTGTCCTATTTAAAATAAGTAAGTTATTACAGCTTGAATTTGTTAATAGAACAATCTCATATTTTGACCACCCTGTAAGAAACTTTGTTGCAGTAAGCATCTGTTTAAGTTTGCTAAATAGTCTATTATTAAGATCCGAGAAAGAATTTGTTACTGATTCTTAGATTCGTAGATATTTATTTTTTTCTAAAACCTTACATTTTTATAAAAATCTAAATAAATCAAAACACCCTGTATTTAGGTATAGGGAACCCTTATGAAAGTACAGCTTATTTTTTAAGTTCAATTCAATGATGTCATCAGATATAGGGTATTCCATAAGAAAAAATATAACTTTGATATACCACCCTTTTTTGGAGCACCCTGTATAATTCACATTATTTTTAGATTGTAGTATTAATAGTCGTGTATATTTCTGTGAAGAAATTTTTTTTAAATATTAAGTGGTTTTCCGTACAGACACCGAGGCGAATAAGATGAACCACCCGGTATACTTATATACACGGTGGAAACCACATATGGAATATGATTATTTCTGTGGCTGGGACACGTCAACTTTTAAATTTAAGGGAGTAGGCGCAAGATCTTGGTCCAATGCTATCTAAATGAATTCATTTTTTTCGAATCCTGAGAAAACTAATAAATATTTTTGAAAAATTTAATCGCAGAATGACAGATTACATTATTACCGAGGACCGAAAGACCCTTAGACTAAACAAAAAGTTTATTTTGAATTGAATTGATATTTTGAATTTGAAATTTTCTCTTTTTTCACTCCTGTAACTTATTAAAATAAACATTATAGAAATTATTGGGGACTTTGGGCCCTCGGTAATAATGTAATCTTTCATTCTGCGTTTAAACTTTTCAAAAATACTCATTAGTTTTCTCAAAAACGGATTAAAAAAATGAATGCATTTAATTATCATTGGACCAAGATTTTGGGCCTACCCCTTCAACGTACGCCTTTCAAATATAAATTTAAATCTACAGGGTGATTCACGCAAGTCTAGCATAGTTAATCATTTTATTTTTATTGACACACCCTGTAATATTATACTTTATATTTTTAAAAGCTACTTATAACAACCTCATCTCAAAAAGTATATATGATTATGTTGGGTCTGATATGAATAATACAAGGTGCAGTTTTGAAATTATGTTTAATTTTCGTCAAAACATTACCTACATAAAATTTTGAAATAATTAATAATCTATAACGCTTAATATAATGGTATATTTTGTAAATTAAACGTAAATACAGACGTAATTTTTCTAACCTAAGTGTTAATATATTGGTTTTTTATTTAACTTCTTGGAAAACATTATACATAGTTTTAAAATTGCACCTTGTATTATTCATAATAAACCCTACATAATATAAAAAATCCACTAGAAAAATAAATTCCTCTAGCTGGCTGTTTACCATAAATCACAAAAAATAATAGATTCCTTTGTAAAAGGTATATTTAAAAAATCTCTAAAAATGGTTACTACACAGAACAGAACGTTTTCGGAATTCCACTAATTCCATCATCAGCCTTGATAGAAAAGTCCCCAAAATAAGTACAAACTATTTAATTAAGATAAACCTGAATTGAAATTTTGTCGGGCAAAACGTCGAAACGCGGCTGTAAATTTGTCGGGCAAGAAATCGACATTCTTTATTAATTACATTATGAGTACTTTAAATTGAAAATTAAGAGTTTTGTAATAACAAAATAGTAGAATCCGACACCCGCAAGATGTCACTCTAGCAGGATTTTTTTGTTATTACAAAATAATTCTTAATTTTAAATTTAAAGTAGTTATATTTAATTAATAAAGATTGTCGATCTCTTGTCCGACAAAGTAGCCCGCACAAACCTGTTAGAAATCAGGTCCCAGTGTATTTAGTTCATAATTTGGGAAATTAGTCTGCAGATCTCGATCTGATGGAGGATTTTTAAGATATAGACGTACAAACTCGGAAAATTATAAGCTTTACTGGGTATTTAAATTTCCGGAGTTACTGGTTATCTGGCACCATGTAGAGGTTAGGACCAAAGAAAAGTACTAGTAGTCTAGGACTTTTTCCTAGCTATCCAATGACTACTTTTAATTTGACCTTGAACTTGATCTTCAAGGTTATGGCAAGGTCACGCGTTCTTATTCGAGTGGGAATCTATGTTTCTAACTGCAACAATGAATAGAGTGGATATATCTACGTTTGAATATGACCTTGAAAATCTTGGTCAAGGTTATTTGGTTAATGGGTTATAGATTCCAAAGTAATGTAATAAAAGTTTAGGATTTTTCTACGGCTTAACGATACCGACCTTGAATTTGACCTTGACTATGACATTCTTGATCGTATCAAGGTCATGAAAATTTTTATTCTCATGACCCTCCTGCGGCGAAATAATTTTGGTAGGAACATTTTTTTTATTAACTCTATTGAGTACAACAATCTGCCCATTGGGCATTAAGCATTTGTTATGGTAAAAAATACAGACATATAGAGAGTTACTCCAATGAGTAACCTCTTTACAATTCTAAGATTAAAATTTTAATAGTTTGAATACACTTATTATGTTCAGTTGGACAAGTCGGACGGCAATCGCCGTTTTAGTCTACGCACTTCAAAGACGTCCCGCACATTTAGTTGTCGAGCAAACGCATTAGGATGCACTAGCACTCGTTCACAGTATTTAGCACTAAAACGTTGTATGGCTTCTTTCACGGATTCTAGGGGGATGTCGTGTTGAATCACCTCGTTGGATACATAGTATGGCGCATTGACTATGGCACGCAGCACCTTGTTTTGGAATCTCTGTAAGATGTTTGTATTGGAGACGCTAGCAGTGCCCCATAGCTGAATCCCATAAGTCCATATGGGCTTGAGGATGGACTTATAGAGTAAAATTTTGTTATCCAAAGATAGTTTTGAATTGCGTCCAATGAGCCAATGCATATTTCTCAATTTAAGTCCAAGCTGTTTTCGTTTGTTAAAAATATGTTTTTTCCAAGTTAGACGTCGTTCCATGTTCATGTTAAGATATTTAGCGTCCTCGGATTGAGGAATTAAACAATTATCAATATATACAGGGGTGCATGTTGCTCTACGTAGCGTGAATGTAACATGTATTGACTTAGTTCCATTAGATTTGATGCGCCACACTTTCATCCATGGTTTTTGGCAACGTTGCGCTGAGTGTGTGAATATTAATTGTATTTTGCTCCTGCATTAAACCCGTTTTTCGCGAAATGCAGAGTAAATCAATTACAGCAAACGCATAAAGTGTGAAGTTAAGTGAGTAATCTTCGCGCTGAACGAAAAATAATAAACTAAATATTGAAATTGTGCTCCAAATTGGCAAAAAATCAAAGGTAAGCGTAACACATAAACAAATAAAACGTCATCGATATTACGATATTCGAAGTGGATTCTTGTTTGATTGGAACGCGGTGTTGCCAAGTCGACAGGGAAGTCCTGTAAGTAGGGAGGAGCGAAATAGTATATACTGCTCAATATAATTTTATCAAAAAAAAAAAAGAAAAAAAAGTAAGACGCTATACTGAGAAAGGTTAAGTTTCCGCGGAGATAGTCCGAACGAGACCTTTATCGCAGTAAAACGAACCAGTTGTAATGAGCAGGGAAGATAAAAAATACGAAGAGCTGTTATTTCGAACAGAAAGTGACGGTACCACGACAGACGAAAACGACAAGAAGAGAAAAGAGGAAGAATTGGAACGGGCTTTTAACAAAAGTCGAAAAATAAGCAGATCTCCCTCCTACAGAAAGGAGAAAATGGAGGAGAATTTACAAAAAATTATAGAAATGATGGCAGGAGTAAGTCTAAAAATCGAGGAACAATCAAGAGAACTTAGCGAGATGCGTAGAGAGCAGAAAGAATATAGAGATGAAATAAGAGCTACGCCAGGAGAATGTAACATTAAGAGAAGAAAACACGAAACTAAAACAGGCAGTTTATCAAATAGAAGAACGGCTTGAAAGTTTAGAAAATCAAAAAAGGCGGAAAAATATAATTATACAGGGATTGAACATAGATACAAATGGGCCAGATATCCTAAAACATGCAATGAAAAATTTTATGCAGGCAGAATTAGAAGTAGATGTACAAATAGAGAAGGCTCTGAAGTTAGGAGAAAAAGTATGTCTGGTTGAGCTTGAAATGGAAGAAGATAAAAGAAAAATCATACGAAACAAAACCAAATTGAGAAATCGAGAAGAAGGTCTAGTTTATATCAACGATGACCTATCAAAGAACGACAGAATTGTACAGAAACGTGTCAGACAAAAAGCGCAAGAACTAAGAAAGGAAGGGAGAAAAGTGAAAGTAGGGTATAAGAAAATATATGCCGATCATGAAATATGGCGCTGGGATGGAATGAACCAAACGTTGGTGGTAGAGACCAAAGCAAAAAACTAAGCAATAGCAATGAAAGGAAACAAATGACGACGAAAAATGCAAAGAATAGGATTACGAACTATGGAAATAAAACAAATCAAGACAACAATAAAAAAGAAAAGCCGAAAAATGACAAGATACAGTTTGCAACAGAGATAAATAAGACGGAAACGACGCAGGCAATGGACAAGGCAATAAGTAAAGATAACAAAAAGAAAACTAAAGTCAACTTGGGTACATGGAATGTAAGAGGCACATACGAAACAGGAAAACTCAAAGAATTAATTAGAGAAATTAAAAGATATAATGTAGAAATAATAGCTTTACAAGAGACAAAACAATTGGAAACAATAGTAGAAATAGAAGACGTGGTATTTTTTAAAAGCGGGGGAAAAACCAGAAGGTTAGGAACAGGTTTTATAATACAGCGAAAATGGAAGGAAAGAGTAATGGCATTCCAACCAATATCAGATAGACTATGCACAATAAGATTAAAAGGGGACAAACGAAACATAAGTATAATAAATGTACACGCACCGATTGAAGATGCCACAGAAGAAGAAAAAGATGAATTCTACGAGCAATTGGAAAGAGAATATGATAAATTACCAGGGTTTGACATCAAAATAATAATTGGAGACTGCAACGCCAAAGTAGGAAGAGAGAATATATACGAACACATAATAGGGAAATATAGTAAGCATGAGGTGTCGAACGATAATGGCCAAAGAATAATAGGCTTTGCAACAGAAAGGCAAATGGTGATACGAAGCACACAATTACGCCGAAAAGATATATATAAAGGAACGTGGATTTCCCCTGATAAGAAGACAGTAAATCAGATAGACCATATTTTAATAGAGAAGAAGCATGCAAACAATGTAATAAATGTAAAGAGCATGAGAGGAGCGGACTGTAACTCTGACCACTACCTGGTGAGAGCAGAATATAAAATCGAGCATAACATAAAGCGAAACAATAAAACAACAGAAAAAATTGGAAAACAATTTAACATAGGACTACTAAAAGATAACAACACACAGAAGAAGTATGAACAGGGAATAACCAACAGACTAATCAGGGAACAAGAAACGTCAAGCCCAGACAAACAATGGCAAAATATCAAAGAAGCAATCTTGGACACAAGTAAAGCAATCCTAGCGAAAACCAAAAGAAAACACAAAACAAAAGATTGGTATGATGAAGAATGTCAAGAAGTAGCAGAAGCAATAAGAAAAGTAAGACTCAAAAATCTCACAAATGACGAAGAAAGCACTAGAGAAGAATACAGAGAATTGAGAAAAATCATGAAAAGAAAATGTAGAAGCAAAAAGAGAAAATACAACGAGAACAAACTGAAAGAAATAGAAGAAAAATTTCAAAAAAAAAGAAATAAGATCATTCTACCAGGAAGCAAAAGACATGGAAAGAGGATATCAAAAAAACAACCCATATATGAGAGATGATAAAGGGATGTTGCTAAATGAGCCTGAAAAAATAATGGAAAACTGGCAAAACTATTTCACAGAACTGCTAAATAACAGCGAAGTACAAAAGGAAACAAACCATGAAATTGAAGATGATCAGATAGCAATAGAAATACCCACAGAACAAGAAATAAAGAACGAAATAAAGAGCTTGAAAAATAACAAAAGCCCAGGAATAACAGAAATATCGGCCGAAATGATAAAATCAGGAGGGAAAAGACTACAGAAAGAGATATATGATCTGATAAAAAGAATATGGGAAGTAGAAAAAATGCCAGAAGAGTGGACCATAGCAAGAATATGCCCTATACATAAAAAAGGTGATAGAATGCTATGCGAAAACTACAGAGGCATCGCACTATTAGAAATAGTTTACAAAATCTTGGCAAAAAGTATAAGAAAAAGGCTAAGTCATTATTCGGAAAAAATACTGGGGGAATACCAGGCAGGTTTTAGAAACAACAGATCAACGACTGACCAAATATTTGCCTTAAAAGAAATACAGACTACCTGTTACGAACATAAAACAGTACTATATGCTTTGTTCATAGACTTTAAGCAGGCTTACGACACAGTAAATAGACAGCAGATGTACGAACTGATGAAAGAATTGGGGATACCAAGTAAAATTGTCAGGATGATAAAGATGACGATGGAAAACACAACAAACGAAATAGCTTGGAAAGGGTATACATCCAAAAAGTTTGAAACCAAGGAAGGATTACGACAAGGAGACCCACTATCAATAATGGCATTCAATCTAACATTGGAAGGAATAATCAGGAAAAGCAGAATAAACATGCAAGAAACGATATTTAAAAACGGCCACCAATGCATAGCATTTGCAGATGATCTGACGCTATTAGCAACAAGCAAAAAAGAACTACAAAAGTTAATGAAAAACATAATAACAGAAGCCAAAATATTTGGACTTAAAATAAATGAAGAAGAGACAAAGTATATGATAATGGGAGAGATCCAAAAAGAAAAAGAGAATAACATCATACTACAAATAGATGGAGAAAAAACATACTCGTTTAAAAGAGCCAAAGAAATTATTTACCTGGGAGCCAAAATAGATGAAAATGGTCATGAAGAATGGGAGATAAAGGCAAGAATAGCTAAAGGAAATAAAAAATATGGAGCATTACGCACATTATTGAAATCCAAATACGTATCAAGAAAAACAAAAATAAGAATTTATAAGACTGTTATCAGACCTACAGTAACATACGCAAGCGAAACATGGGTGCTCAAAAAGTCAGAAACAGACCTGTTAGAAAGATGGGAGAGAAAAATGCAAAGAGCAATATATGGAGGTGTGAAAATAGGTCAGTGGAGAAGAAGAACCAATAAAGAATTGGAAGAACTATATCAAGAGCCAACGATTACGACGACAATCAAAGCACAGAGAATACGATACTTGGGGCACATAGAGAGAATGGGAAGTAAACGAATGCCAAAAATGGTACTTTCACGAAGACCAATACAAAAGAGGAGGAAAGGCAGGCCAAGGAAAATATGGAAGGACAGTGTATATGAAGACTTGAAGAAAAGTAACTTGGAGAGATGGAAAGAACTAGCATTGGACAGAAGGAGATGGAGAGAGGTTGTGAAGGAGTGTATAAAAAGACTGAAGTGTATTTAAATAAAATTTATAAGTTATGTAAGTTATATTAAGTTATTTACTATATTATTTATGTAATCAGAAATGTAAACATTTTAGCCCTAGGCCTACAAGGCCTGTTGCGCTTAATAAATAATACTTTCATCCATTGCTGAATTCTATTTAGGTTTGATTGAAGATTTCTTGACGCCGTTGATGGATCTGTGTGGGATGCCAGGATAGCAGTGTCATCTGCATACGTAGGTAGAAATATGAGCTTAATAATTATTGGTAGGTAGCATCTGATTGATTTAAATCTAAAAATTCAATTCAAATAAACTACACATAGGAAACAATACGTTATCTAAAAGAAAATAACAATAAGGTTTGATATTGAGTAAATCAACGTTCGGGAGCCATCGAATGAGCTATGTTGGGAGTACATCTGAGAACATATCTATACGAAAAGAGGGCGTGCGAAGCCGCCCTCGACGAAATGGCGAAATGACGAAATGGCGACTAGACGACATTAAAGCCCAAGTAGGGAGAAACTGGCACCAAATAGCACAAAACAGAGAAGAGTGGAGAGCTCATGGGTAGGCCTTTGTCCAGGAGTGAATGCAAACATGCTGAAGAAGAAGAAAAAGGAGAAATCAATGTTGATTTACGAAACTGACAATTGATAATCGCTGCATTTAAAGGAATATTCACCTTTATTTTTAGGGTCCTATTCGACGAATGAATATTTATATAATCTTTTTCAGAGTCAAAAATATTGCCCCTTTTGAATAAAACTTCTCATTACCTTGATACGATCAAGAATGTCATGATCAAGGTAAAATTCAACAACGCAACCATGAATAGAGTGGATATATCTACGTTTGAATATGACCTTGAAAATCATGGTCAAATGGGGCCCGTTTTAACCCGGGAGCAGTCGCGCCGTTAGAAAAATCCATCATTTTCCGTGATAACTTAATGAAAAATTTTGCAACATAACTTTCCACTTGTAAGTGCCTCGAAGAAGATTGTAGTAATGCGTAGGATTTTTTTTATTTTTTAATTTCATTTTTATTTTTTTTTGTGGAATTTATGGCTTTGGTGGGATCCAATTATTAGTTTTAAAATTGTTAGAAATAGATATTTTTCACATAACAAGCAAACAAAAATATTATAAAATTGAACTTTGTTTTAAATTCGTATTGTTAGATTTTGTTCTACGCGCGACTGCTTACGTGACAGAAGTGAGCGCCACAGCACAGCAAGTGAGTATACCACCTTTATATTTTACAATATTGAAAAAATTTATTATAAAAAGTTGTTCGCAATTAAAAACTATTTTTAAATATGCAATTATATCATTCCAGTTGAAATATTGTGAACTATAAAGGTACTTAACTCTTAGAGAGAAATATATATTTTTCGACATACCTCGTATAAAGTTGGTAAAGTGAGATATATTACGATTGAATCTTCGTTTTGAGATAATGCAGCGCTTTTTATAAAGAATCTGATAAGAATTTTATAAAGAATTTGTTCGTAAAATTAAAAAATTAATAATAAAATAGTTATTATAATTGTAATAAAATGATGTTTTTTATCGGTAATTTGAGAAATATTTGGAAAAATTAATTTTTTATTTACAAGGATGTAATTACCAATTAAAATTAAAATCGTATATTGTTAAATATAAAAGTACTTTATCGTTGAGTTAAATTCCTATTTTTTGACTTACCTCGTATAAAATTGATAAACTTTGATGGTTTATCTGGCTTATTTTGTATCTCAGATTTAAGACCATTCAGAGCATTTCATGAAGAATAATTTTTTTCGTAAAATTGATCGTATTGTTTCCCATATGGTTCGAAGCCACGCAGACATACTGTATAAGTGCTCAAAAAAATTGATTTTGAATTTTCAAATTGTAATGTCTGACAGGGCCGTAACTACCATTGGGGCAACTGGGGCAGTGCCTCGGGGCCCGCGGCGAAGGGGGCCCCGCGATTGTAATCGCGTTATACTGCCTATAGGCATAATAACGCGATTAAAAACCTACATTATAGCCGAAGAATGTAAGTAACATTATATGTAGTATATTTTTTATGAAAACAGAAAATATGTTATATTGATGGTAAATATTTAGCTTAAAATAATGTGATTTAATTTTTTTTTTTGTGTTGGTCAACTAAAATAGCAATATGTAGGTAGGTACAGGAAACTTCAGTCACGAAGTACATTAAAATGCGTTTTCAAGTGGTTAAATATCAATTTTCCCGGACTCCTTCTGCTGGGTGATTAACCCCAGACCCCCCGGTAGGGGGCCCCAGATCACGTTTAGGGGGCCATCGTACTTATGGCCCTGATTTAATGACATAGTCGAATTCAGCATAATCAAAAAGCAAATAGAAACTTTTTTGAACAAAGTAAAATGATGAATTCACCGATATCTTTTAAAATGATTCAATATAAAACAGTTTTATTGTTTAAAGAATTAATAAACAATTAGAGGCATCTGTGAGTAGAACTTTTCACTTTAAGATAAGATATATAAACTAACAAAAAATGTTTTAGAAAAATATAAGCTTGTTTGATTTTTTCCGAAACCGAAACAATGCAAGTTTTTCTACATTGACTTCCCTAAAGGGTAAGTGTTATAATTTCCTTATCTTAACGTTTATCTGTTGAGAGATTGTCCAATGATTACACAAGAAAAGTCGTCAATAATTGTTAAATAAATGCGTACCAAACTGATGCAACTATAACCGTAAAACAAAAAAAAACATAAATAACATTCAATGCAAACAAACAATATGAAATTACTGGCTATAAGATTGTATCGAAATACTAAAAGTAGGCAAAGAACAAGAACAGAAAGAAAGAAAACCCATTTTTAGATTTAAAAATATTGTTCTTAAATTCGGCAAATTGCAATTCTAATATCTTTCAATAGTCACGTACAAAGCATTATATAGGTTATTGTCGTTGCCATAAAATTTCGGTAGGACGGAAGGAATTAAGTTTCTAGATATTATGAGATGATTCACTTGGCAAATACGTCTAGTTAGAAATTTTTACGTTTTTAAATTTAAACAGACAACGTAAAAATAATATAACAATAACAGATTTGTACATAATATCAGATGACAAGATGGGGCCCTTAAGCGATTGGGCCCCCGCAAGCTTCATGCTGCGGGGCCCTTTGTTACGCCCCTGATAGATTCCAAAGTAACGTAGTAGAAATATGAGATTTTTCCAGGGCTTAACAATACCGACCTTGAATTTGACCTTGATCATGGAATTCTTGATCGTATCAAGGTCATGAGAATTTTTATTCCAAAAGGGCAATATTTTTGACTGAAAAATATGATATAAATACTCTTCCTTCAAATAGGACCTTAAAAATAAAGATGAATATACCTTCAAATGTAGCGATTATCAATTATGTCAATTTCGTAAATCAACGTTGGTTTCTTCTTTTTCTTCTTCTTCTTCAGCCTATTTGCATCCACTCCTGGACAAAGGTCTACCCAAAACTCATAAGCTCTCCACTCTTCTCTGTTTTGTGCTATTTGGTGCCAGTTTCTCCCCACTTTGGCTTTGATATCGTCTAGCCATCGTTTTTGTGGACTTCCTTTACTACGAATGTGTTCGAGTGGTCTCCAATGTACAATGTTTCTCGTCCACTTGTCGTTGTTTTGCCGTGCCACATATTCTACCCATTTTAGTTCATTGGCGCAATTCTTCCAATTACATCTTCCATCCTCGTCCTGCTTCGCACGTACTCATTTCGTATATGTTCTCCCAGAGACACTCCCAACATAGCTCATTCGATGGCTCTCGAACGTTGATTTACTCAATATCAAACCTTAATGTTTTTATCCTTTTTCAAACCTTTTTCTTTTATATAACAGTAGATGAATAAAAAAGACCAAATACATGATAATAACTAAGAAAACAAACATACAAACAAGCATATATTTGGGAAATGTATCGATAGAAAGGGTTGATAAATACAAATACCTAGGAACCTGGATTTCAGAGAAAAATGATCAAACAACAGAAATAAGGACCAGGATAGAAATAGCAAGAAATGCGTTTGTAAAAATGAAAACAGTTCTCTACAACAAAGACCTTAGCTTAGAACTGAGAGCAAGAGCTTTGAGATGCTACGTGTTCTCGATACTACAATATGGACTTGAAAGCTGGACATTAAAGCAAGAACACATAAATAAGCTACAGTCATTTGAAATGTGGTGTTACAGAAGAATGCTTAGAATAGCATGGACACAGAGGAAAACGAACACTGAAGTACTGCGAGAAATGGGTAAAGAATGCGAAATAATAAACACAATAAAAATAAGAAAGTTACAATATCTGGGACACGTAATGAGGGGACCGCGATATGAAATGCTAAGACTGATAATACAGGGAAAGATAAGAGGCGGAAGGAGTATAGGAAGAAGGAGAGTGTCATGGTTAAAGAATTTAAGGGACTGGTTTAGATGCAGCTCTATAGAACTCTTTAGAGCAGCGGTGGATAGAGTAAAGATAGTGATGATGATATCCTACCTCCGATTAGGAGACGGCACTTGAAGAAGAAGATGAATAAGGCCGATTCTCGATCACCGTGGGAAAATTCTGGGCATACCGATTCTCGCTCACTCTGATCCAGAATCGGCATACCGATTCTCGCTCACTCTGATCCAGAATCGGCATACCGATTCTCGCTCACTCTGATTCGGAATCGGCATACCGATTCTCGCTCACCGTGGGAAAATTCTGATCCAGAATCGGCATACCGATTCTCGACCATCGTGGTACCTATCCATCAGGGTCCTTGGCATCTATGGCTCGTTGAAGGTACCTATCCATCAGGGTCCTTGGCATCGATGGCTCGTTGAATGTACAAGAAGTAAAAGAAGCGATCAACAATGACCAGAGAGTCGTAAGAAGATTGTTGACTTTGAAAAGGCAAGAGGCAATGTATGCACCAACATGTGAAGTACATGACAATGGTCATTCTGAACGTTTATAAAAATGTGAAATGCTATACGATCATCATCATGACAATGCCCATTCTGAACGTTTGTAAAAATGTGAAATGCTATACGATCATCATATATAGGGCTGAAAATATAATATTTGTACAAAATTACGAAAAATCAAATATTTCGAATTATTTACAAAAATATTTTAAATAACAAGTTGTTTATCAACATTCCGGATGTGGATGGCTGATAAGGAAAGAGCGCAGACGATATTTTTGCAACAGGAAATCGCTAAAGATATGACAAACCACAATGCTAGAAGTCCGGGTGTAGTCAGATGATGACATGTAACCACAGATATTAGTATTATAAACTGTTATCAGTTTCCGGTAACCACAATAACATATTTTTACAGGAAATGTGTTATCGTGGTTAACGGAAAATATATGTTATTGTGGTTAGCGGAAAAATATGTTGAGACAAAAACAACCACACATAGATATTGCCAAAACGACATTACAGCATATCTTCTTTGCTAATGATCCGATTTTGACGTATGGGGTGTCAAATGGAAGCGGTGGCGACACAAAAGCCAACTGTCAATTCTTCTTCTCTCAGCGTTCAACATTAACTGTCAATTCTTCTTCTTTTCCGTATAGTGCCTAACAGAACGTGACGTGAATGACGTGTCATTTACGTGACGTGAATGGCGTTACGTGAATAACGTGACGTGAATAACGTGACGCGAATGACGTGACGTGAATGACGTGACATTCGACGCAGAACGTGACATTTGAACGTGAATGATGTGACATTTACGCGACATTCGACGCTGGAGGTGTGCTCCAAAGTTGGAATTTATTGAGACATTTCACGCAGAACATGATCAGTACTAGTATGAATCCCATCGAGTACATACATAGGGTAATGGAATTTCAAAGTAAACTCAACCTGTTAAATAAAGATATTAAATCATATGAGGATTTAAAACAAATTAATAGGCAATTCGATAGACTGCATATTGAGGGGCAAACGTGGAGGTCTGAAGAGCAGCAGCAGCAGCAGCAAGGTCTTTACGCCTTTAGAAAACTACCACAAGCTACATATCCGTTAAGACGTATTCAGCCTACACCATGGCGGCCAGCAACAACACCAACAGCGAGAATATGAAAAGTGAAATAGACAATGTCTTTGCAATGTCTTGTGTAATAATTAGCATCTGTATTTATCTTAATTTTAAAAATTATTGTTGAGTTGAAATTGTAAAGAGAAAATTCGAATCTTCATGTAATATAAGACTTGATCAGTAAATAAGGTGTTTAAATAAAAATTAAAAAAATCTCTAAATTATTTATTTATACATAGAAAAATTACAACGGTATTACAGTAGAAGAAAACCAGTGTCGTAGACGATTCACATTTCTTTCGGTGCATGAAAATAGTCCAACAGCGTGGTAGGGGTTTGTAGCAGGACCAACGTTTCCAGTAGCAAGAGGCGTACCATCAAACTTGCAAACATCAATAATAAGGGGAAAAACTCCAAAAATGTGACATTCCTTGCTTAAAAATGCTGCCTTTTGTTCTCCTAGGACATATATGTAATCATCGGCATACAACAACTTGGTTTCAAGTATTTCATTTAGTTTGGACAATTCTACTGCTCCATCAGAATATCGAATGCCAAACAGTTTTTTCTCCACGTATGATGCAGTCTTCTTATCCTCATTACTTAGCACATTGAATGGTTTCGGAGGTAAAAAGATGTAATGGCTTCGTTTAAATCCTATTTCGATGGTAAGTTCTTTGGGAACAAACCACCCGTCCACATCGAATCCCTGAATATCTACGAATGCTACTCTCATGATGACTGCTCGTGTACTACTGACACCTCATGCATCTAATTTAGACTTTTTACAATTTCGGTGAGAGGGAAGTACTCCCTTACACAGTCGTGAATAATAATACAATAGGCCTTGGTGTTGTCGGGAAAACCGTTATTCGCTTCAATATCGAGTTTTACGTCAACGGTGGATGCTTTCATGCTTTCTTCTTGTTTCGAACAATCGATAACAAACAATGCACGATTCTTAAAAGCTAAGAAATCGAGTAGAGGTCGTTTTTGTTGGGAATGTATGTAGCTTGGGTAAAATTCGGTATAGTTGAAATAGGCCTCGTTGTAGTCAGTTTTGCTAAAATCCAACTGCATTCTCTCGTTTGGCCAGTATTCTCCATTTAACGATAATCTAATACTTTGGATGCTGACATTGTCAAATAATGTGGGATCAGATGTGATCGTGTTACGTTTACCTGTTTGAAAGAAAACAATGACATAACGTGGTCTTTCAACGGATGTGCTAGTTTTAACAGCCCAAACTTCACGCCTAGCACCTTTGGTAATGGCAGGCAATTCGTGTAATTCCCACTTTCTAAATGGAATAACTATAGGCTGATCTTGTTGAATGGATTTCATAAGTTCCAATTTAATTTCGTCATTTGGAAATATGTGCTTCACTCTGAGTTCAATGTTGATAATTTTAATCTTAACGGTTGTAACAGTTGTAGTTTTGTCAGCGTTTTGTTTTTCTTTAATAACTATGCAATCGTTGTCATTTCGAGCTCGAACTAGTCTTATTGTTTGACGGCCACACGTAATCAATGGATAATCATTAAAAATATTGAAAATATGCTTAAGAGACATCTGTATGCCGAAGGAATGATCTGCAGCGATTAGAATTGGATCCTTAGGGTAATTCCATCCAGCCATAACCATATAATTAGAAACTTCTTGAGTATAACATGTCATAGCACGTACAGTACTTACGATGCCAGGATTCCGCACTGTTTCCATCTCCCTTGCGCTTTCACTGTACGTACACGAATCGAAAAGGAAGGCACCCACATTATTTGCTAGTTTGACATCACCATTTCCAGTTATTTCGAGTGATCCTTTAATGCATAACAGGGTTTCGCTCATTGCAAAAAACGAGTCAACTTGATTAATGCTAAATTCAACAATATCATTGCCGTTGAATGATTTGATGAATGGTGCATAAGTTCGGTATTCAGCCTTTCGAATTGATTTATCAAATATTGGCTTACAATAAATATCAAATATTGGAGGCATTATGATGTTGTTGTTGTTTGAACGTGCTCGTTTTCCATACATTGTTTTAAACAATTTGTTTGTGGCACAACGGGTAAATACTACAAATTTTGAGGAGTTTCGTCAATTGCGTACCCAGGATTTGATTGTATGACAAATTCGTAGATCGTGTGAACAGGTCTGTTACCGTCGAAGGCTCCGGTACTAATGTTGCATTCAAAGCGTATGCTAGATACTTAAATAATCCTAACAGGATGATTTTAAGAATGTATCCGTCCAGGATTGAGTATTGCCGGAGAAAATCCCAATACTGTACCAAGACTATCTGGTTGCTTAAACGAAATCTTGTATTTGCTGAATAATTGACACTGTAACGTGTTGTGGTTAGGTTTTAGACTAAATATCGTTTCCGGTTTAAGCTCATTGTCAGCACCCAGTTTCTTTTGTATGTATTCTTCAATATCGGCAATTTCATAACATCCATCGGGAAAATCAAATTTTGTCAATTGGTTTTTGTCATTGTAGTAATAAATCTTGTTATTTTCAATGTTTGGTATACTGTTGTATGAATGGAAGGCACGAAGAGCTATTTCATAATCTTTGTTCGGATCCAACACGATTGGTGTGGAAGGTTGAAATGAAAATGTATAATTGGTACTAAGTACTCTCAACAACTGCGACATGATGACTGATTCATGTCAATAGATTAATAGGTTTATATAGTGGAATAAAAATCAATTTTATGTTCGCATATTTTTTATTTGTTCTAAAGCAAGTTTACATAAATTGCAAGATGCTTGAGAATCGGCTGGTCCATCCCAGTGAGTCCTCCAATCAGGTCTGTTGTAATGCACGAAACAGGGAAGTAGTATCTGCAGGTTAAATTCTTGTCGATATTCCCCCGGCAATTTATGCCATATATATAACAATTCTATAGGTTCTACAGTTCGTATAATATAATCTAGCGGTATTAATTGTAGTTCTTCTTCACTGAATTCTTCAAAACGTTTTTTGTGAAACATATGATCCATAAGCAGTTCCATGCCTTTAATATGCTCCATTATATAAAAACTTTAAGCATAAATGTCCACAAATGATTTGATTATAAGTTTGTTACTGATGGTTATTATAGAAAATTTTCGTACGTGCCCCCAGATATTTCACAAGTTCTTTGGTCGGCTTCAAATTACCAAATGAATCGAAATACTCTACGTCGTCGTTTATCTTTCTATATCCTACCCAATGTGTTCCGTTATGTATTGACACATCCAAGTTAACTATTGCACATTCTCGTTGTCGAGGACCGTCTCTAGGCAGAGTGTCATTCATGAAAACTCCTCGAAAATGTGGTATTTTAAGCATTTTTGCATAATGTGCAATATCCAAGTCGTACAGCGGACGATTGGGTAGCTTTATTGGAAGTTTTTTTCAAATACAAGCCAAATCCACCTCTGGGTTTCTTACGCAGGTACAGACCTGAGTCGATGTGTTCCATCGCCTTGTTATGACGTATGTCTTCATCCAATTTCTTTTGGGCATTCTTTGCGTCAACCACAGTCTTCGCCACCCCTGCTGCACCGCCGGCTAAAGCTCCCAAAGCAGAAAGACCTGCAAATAGAGGTATGAGGGGCAGGAAACCTCCAGATTTTAGTGGCAATTCTCGTGGAACATCAATTTCTTTGCGACCGCCTTTTCTTTTCGTTTTCATTCCACCGGTTACAAGTAAAGCAGCACTTTTTTCACCAAAGCTAGCGTCCTTAGACTTGAATCGCTCCCAAGCCCTATCTTCCAATTCTTTATCAGCCTTGTGACGTTCTTCGAGAGATGTATGATACGAATAAGCGATATCGTGCTGTTTACAAGCTGCGTCTAATAGATTAATTCCTGGATCTCCGCGTGCAAGACGTTTTTTTAGTTTTGTTCCAGGTCCACAATACTGATAACCACCAGGAATATGAAGCTCAAACGGTAGTTTATTAATTAGAGTGTTCAAGAAACCTTCTCCTTTGACAACCAACATTGGACTGATGACATGCAAGTGGTGGCATCTATAATATATTGTTATACTTATGTACTACACTTGTCACACGATGCAGGTCGTTCAACAAGAGCAGACGCTGCCAATTGATAATCTGGACATTGTCCAGAAAGTGACAACCAGTAAACATGGAAAATTATTACCAAACTCATTCAGAGCCATTATTTGTGGTCCAAGTGGATGTGGAAAAACTAACGTCATGCTATCACTTTTATTTAATCCAAATGGTGCCAAATTCAAAAATGTCTATGTTTATTCGAAATCCCTCTTTCAACCGAAATACCAACTACTGCAAGATGTAATAGCGCAAGTTAAAGGTGTTGGGTATTTTCCATTCAAAGACAATGATGAAATTATTGATCCCAACGAAGCTCAGTTAAAAAAGAAGAGGTGAAAAAGGAGGAGGAGGATGAGGAGGATGTGTTTCTTGATGCACCCGATGTAGCGACACCTGATGAAAACATTATTCAAGAGTCAATCTCCGGTTCTAACGAGATTCCGATGGATGCCACAGAAGAATTTATCGGCCGCTATCTTCCAATAAGTCACAAGTACATAAAAGAATATTTGATAAAAGACGATAAAATCGATAGAAACTATGGTCCATTTTACGATACTATTAGTGGCTGGATATTGGGAAAATGTCGAATAAACTTTGACAAAAACAATGGAGACATAGTAATAATTCGAAAACGTGATTTTGAAGAACGTAGGTTAGGTGGTACGCCAGGCCTATATCACCTGTTATTTTATGTCAACCCAAACCCAGAACAGTATAATGATGAGGATTTACAAAAGTATAAAACACTGTTGATTAACACAGAGATTCATCTGGACACCTTAGGACGTCTTAAAGGTTCCAGCGGAGAAAATACCAAGCTATTATTAAACCTCTATTCAAACCACCTGATACAACAATGAAAAAGCATGCAACTCGATTACAAAAAGAACTCGAACACAGAACGCAAACAGTTCGGTCAGCATCTTCATCTACGGTGGAACAGGGTTGGATGACTCTCGTTTAACATACAGAACGGAATTGGATGACTCTCGTTTAACATACAACGCTGCACCCTTAGAGTATATTTATTGGGATGACGTCAATGAGTTAGTTGATGGGCTGAAACTCTTGGTGGCTTCGAAAGACGCAGGCAACACATCTCACGACAACGAAATCGTGGCTATCATCAATAAACTAAAAGAAGCTAATATAATAGAGTAACTGGGAATGACAGCATCATTTCCATTATGAGCGTCGACAAATTCGGTCATCATTCTCGTGGTGGTGGTGGTAGCACTCAAAAGGTGACGCGAGTTACATTTCCACATACTTCTGACGGAAATATTAATACCGAACATGTAAAAATTTGCAATATCAAGGATCCATCGGAAAATGGTGATGCTGCAACGAAAAAATACGTTGATACACAAATAATAGAGTTGCGTAACGTACACCTGCCATTAATTCAAGCACATGGTGCGATATTGGAGCAAAAAACTAATGATATACAGGATTTAGCCATCGGCCTTAATGAAGTAAGAAAAGAGGTTCATAACACCACAGTCCCACTTCTCGAGCAAAAGTTACAAAAAATAATCAAATATGATTTGAATACAGTAAAAAAGGATACGGAGAATAATGTAAATAAGTTGTTGCAGCAAAAAACTAATGATATACAGGATTTAACCATCGGCCTTAATGAAGTAAGAAAAGAGCTTCATAAAACCACAGTTCCACTTCTCGAGCAAAAGTTGCAAAAAATAATCAAAGATGATTTGAATACACTAAAAAAAAGATTCTGAGAATAATGTACATAAGCTGTTGCAGCAGAAAACTACTGATATACACGAAGGAATTGAGGCTCTTACGGTATTCGAGTTGACGATGAAAAATGAGATAAAAGAAATGAACGCGGCATTACAGGGTGTAGTAGACAATCTTCATTCGATGAATATGGATACTCGCCTAAAAGCAATTGAAAGTCGTATATAAGAATGTCTAAAGAACAGGTGGTGAACGAATTGCATAAACAAGCACGCAAAAACTATCCTCGTCGACGAACAATAATCAAAGGAATAGATGACTTGTGGCAAATGGATTTGGCTGAAATGCGTCCTTATGCACACCAAAATAAAAATTACAAAGTAATACTAGTTGTAATTGACTGTTTTTCAAAGTTTGTTTGGACACGCCCTCTAAAGACTAAAACAGGTGAGGAAATTACTCGGACATTTTCGGACATTCTCGCCCATACTCGACGACTTCCGAAAAATCTAAAATCAGATCAGGGAACCGAATTTTACAACAGAAGCTTTCAAAATTTAATGAAAAAACATGAAATTAATCATTACAGCACCTACACGGTTAAGAAGGCTGCCATTTGTGAAAGAGTTATTAGAATGTTGAAAGCAAAGTTGTACAAATATTTCAGTTTACATGGATCATACACATGGCTGGATGTCCTACCGATAATCACCGAGGAATTCAACAGTACGAAGCACAGTAAAACAGGATACAAGCCATCTCAGGTCAACAAATCCAACGAAAAAGTCATTTTACACAAAAGTTATAGTTACTTAAAGATTGCCGGCCCACGAAAATTTAAAGTTGGTGATATTGTACGTGCATCAAAGGCAAAACATTTCTTTGAAAAGGCCTACACACCCAATTGGACTACAGAATTATTTAGAATTGTACAAGTGAAGATAACAAATCCTATAACGTATTTGCTAGAAGACATGCACGGTACACCGATTAGCGGTGGTTTTTACGAAGAAGAATTGCAGAAAACGAAAAATCCCGACATTTACTTGGTTGAAAAAGTACTTAGACGAAAAGGCAACAAGATGTATGTTAAATGGTTAGGACTGCATAGCAAACACAACAGTTGGATCAATAGTTCAGATGTAGTTTAAGGCTCTACCTTTTAATCCGCCGCGTAGCAATACATTTTTTGGAAAAGATGACAATTAACCGCAAAGAGTGGGGGAAGGGAACAGTATAAATTTCAATTTAACATTTCAACTTTCATTAAGAAAAATTTGTGTCAAAGACTCTTTGTATGGACCAGTTGAAGCCTTTAACGCATATTGCGCTATTTGTCCAAATACTTTGTTAAGTTTAGCTTTAAGAGAATATGTATTTTATTATAAAATTAGACTTGTAAATGATTTAACAGATTGTATGTAAAAAATAAATGGTATTATTAAATATGTTGTCTTTTATTTTTATTAAATAAAACCAAAACATATATGTGTTCAAAGTTTTATTACTATGAATTACATAAGGTATACAATTGATAATAATTGAACAATATACAAAATTATATACGGATAATAAGCGAGTTTTCCATTTATTATCAGTTTATTGTTTATTCAATCATTGTAGTGGCATAGTGACCCCAAGGTAAAGTGTCATATGAGTCTTTTTGCAAACATCGTTTATCGTCATGTGGACTTAATGCAATTTTTTCTTGCATAATGGTAAACATGTTGTGTGCGTAGGAACGAAATGTTGATAGTGTAACGCTTTTTGTGGTAAATTCTTTTAGACACTCCACGTAATCCTCAAACGTAATAGCATTTTTCGCTACCGAATATTTAACTCCCTTAGATTTTTTTGTAACACCCAAGTTATTTACAAGTTTTTTAATAGCAGCATCATCCATGGTATTTTTGTATTTTTGCCACAAGGTCTGCCTCGATCAAGAAGGACGACCTGTGAACTTTAGAGGAGAAGAGACACATTGGTGTTGGAACTTAGATCACGAGGGAAATGGGATTAGTAATAAGACCATCTACTGCTCAAAGAACATCGTTAGTTGTGCAGCAGTCTAAGCGGCAACATCTTACGTTCGCAAACAAATTGTTTTTAGAATCACTTGGTTTTAAACTAAAAAAATGACAACAATGTATGGAAAACGAGCACGTTCAAACAACAACAACATCATAATGCCTCCAATATTTGATATTTATCGTAAGCCAATATTTGATGAATCAATTCGAAAGGCTGAATACCGAACTTATGCACCATTCATCAAATCATTAAACTGCAATGATATTGTTGAATTTAGCATTAATCAAGTTTACTCGTTTTTTGCAATGAGCGAAACCTTGTTATGCATTAAAGGATCACTCGAAATAACTGGAAATGGTGATGTCAAACTAGCAAATAATGTGGGTGCCTTCCTTTTCGATTCGTGTAAGTACAGCGAAAGCGCAAGGGAGATGGAAACAGTGCGGGATCCTGGCATCGTAAGTACTGTTGTGACATTATCGAGGAACAAGGTGGACAAAGACAAGAAGGCAAAGGCCTAAAGTTTGGTGCTATAAATATGTGTGGCAATAAAATGGAAAGAAGAAGAAGTAGTCAACACATAAGGGATGAACGAAGACTCCGTTGCTCAGAATCGGTTAGAGATGTAGGTGTGGTTCTTTACATTTTCTTATTAGCTGGGAAATAAAGACAAAAATAGACAAACACAAAAAAAGGGCAAATAGCTACTAGAGCTAAACTAGGACACAATGGACAAAGGAATTAAATTTAAAAAATTAATCAATATAAAGCCGAAAGGGCGCCACTTTGATCTTTTAGTTTTGAAAGGGAAGACAAAGAAAAACTCTTTAAATAAACCAAACAAATTAAAAGGTGACTAAATAAAAATAATCATTTCAAGATAAATATAAATTCATATAAAGATATGTAATAAAGATAAAAAAGATAAATAAAACCTACCTTATTATTTCTTACTCAGTTGACCAGAGAGAAGGGAGATGGTTAATTAGTAACAAGCCAACATTATTAAAAATTAATACTATTTATTAAACAAAAAAAATTATTAAAAAAAGAAATTAAGGTTGACCTCTTTTTGGTTTTACATTTTTTATTTTAAGAGGTATTGTCTACAAATACAAATAAATACAACATCAAGTAGGTACCTTTGTGTCTCTGCTTTAATGTCCTCCAGCTTCCAACTCAAAGTCCAGATATACGGTCGTAGCACTTTTCACTTCACTACCACAAAAATACAATACTGATGTGGTACAATTTCGAATTTACAGGAGTATGTAGTTTGAAAAGTTCAGCAATGCTTTACTTGTTTTTGTAACTTACATAACTTGTTGTGACGTAAAAGCACACTTCATTTCACCATGATTATTAATAAGAACTGCTTGACCAATATGAATTGAATTCCAAAAGAAAAGGAGGTGTCACAGGAGTGTGAATAAAAGTCATTGACTACCGACCATCAAACCCCGTAGCCAAATCGACGATCTCCATACTTGCACCTAAGTGCAAACTCTTCCAGTGTTTTACGAAGGCATCACTGGACACTGCACAATCAAAAGTTCGACCTCTCTACATCGTTGGCTGATCGATAATGCTCATCTTAGCTACTTCCTCATCGCTCCTACCCCAGAAAACATACCACCTCTCCTCCAGTTCACACCTCATGATCCAACCAACCAATCAATAAAATATTGTCCTTTTCATGACAAAATAATTGACGAATCCAAAACCAATTACAGAAACAAGAACAGCCCTGAAAAGCACCATTTCTCCCAAATATATCACAAAACGTTAGTCCAGCCAATCAAAAATGAGATACCGTGATTCCAGAGGACAAATATTAACCAATCCTAGCAAAATGCTAAGCCCTGCTTTTTTTGCATGACACAATATTTAGCGAATTAAAAACAAATACACTAACTCTGCGTTAAGATGCCAATAAATTATAGCCATTAGTTAGAAAAATAAACGATGTAATTTGGACGATCTTTGGTGTTTATACGTCGCAATTAGATGATTCAATTCCATTTCGGCTTAACAAAAGATAGCCAATTAATCATTCCGAATGGGACTGACTTAAGTAAGAAGAACAACAAACAATCCACTTATTTCACTACTTTTAATTTCTCAATGTTTATTCTGGATATGACTTGACATGGAAAAGGAATTAACTTTATAGCGAACGTTGAAATTGCCCACAGACACTTGTGTAAACACCAAAATATATCTATCTACGCTAAAGGGTAGAAACATTAGGATTCTACTTAGGAATTTTTGACGGCGTAATTTTTTAACGAATATTACGTGTATGATATACAGGGTAAAATGAAAGATAATGTTTTCTGCAACAGCTGAAAGCTAATAAAAAATTGAAGTGTTTTCGTATCGTTACACAGCCTCCCCCACGATTTTAATTTGGTGTAAACCACAGCTTGAAATCGGAATAGGAACCATACAAAAAAATGGAACGATACAAAAAAAGAAGAAGACCAATTCCTTGCAATCTCAAGACACAAAGTTACCTAACTAAAATAAAATCAACAAAAGCAAACTCAATCAAAGCAAACTAAATACAAAAGAAAGCTCAACAAAAGCTAACTTAATACAAAAAACATTTGTTATAGTGCGTCCACTAATAACAAAAGAACTCAAACCAAATCAACTATATACAAAAGTACCATGGAATATTTCATCCAGGACAAATAAAATAATTTTCGAAAATCACAAAGCAATGTGCAAACGAATTTGACACAAAGACTATATTCTCGAAAATTGAAAACAAAATGCCTCGGAGTATCTCATCCGGGACTTACATAAACCACAATCAACAAAAATAATTTTCGAAAATCACAAAGCAATGTGCAAACGAATTTGACACAAATACTACATTCTCGAAAATTAAAAACAAAAATGCCTCGGAGTATCTCATCTGGGACTTACATAAGCCACAATCAACAATCTCACAGATTTTTGGTCCGGGACATACATACCAGTATACCAGAGGTATGCAAAGCAACACAGTCGAAATCAACAATGTCACGGATTTATTTTTGTATCACGTGACTTACACACCAGCGGTGTGCTAATCGACAAAATCAACACAATGGATCCAACAAATACACACGCACTAGGCATAGCTAGTGGTATGCTGACTTGATTTACTTTGTCTGATCAGGACGAAGCATTTTTTAATCAAGTACATCAACACAACATAAAGGGAACTTACTGTATAACAAGTACATGAATGTACGTTCAAATATTTTAAGGTGAATTTGTTACCAGTAATTCCATACAAAGGGCCTATTCCCAACAACACCACTTGTACGGGAACAACCAAGAAAAAGTGTATATCCCCTACCAACACCACTTGTATGAAATCAACAAAAAAAGGGTATACTTCCACCAACACCACTTGTATGGAAATAACCAACATAAAGGGTATATTCCCACCAACGCCACTTGTATGGGAACAACCAACATAAACTCAATCGAACTACGTATAACGAGGAGATGTACGCTCAAAAACGATAATGCGAATACGTTACACGTAATTAAAAAAAAACAAATGCTACTCCCACCAACACCACTTGTATGGGAATAGATTAAACAAAAAAAAGTCAGCGAGATAGCGAGACTCAACACGAATAAGAAGAGGAAAAAGTAACAGAAAAATATTGCCATCTCTAGACTCAAACAAATCAACTTGAAGGTTGAAAACCGAAAATAAACAAAGA
Organism: Diabrotica virgifera virgifera; assembly: GCF_917563875.1. Lineage (NCBI taxonomy): Eukaryota > Metazoa > Arthropoda > Insecta > Coleoptera > Chrysomelidae > Diabrotica > Diabrotica virgifera. The sequence goes on along the minus strand of NC_065447.1, from coordinate 127,372,897 downwards.
CATTATGGCTTACAGCCATGATCGACACATAAATAGTTCATTAGTCAAAGATGAACTGATATTCCAACGGGAATAAACAAGAAAAGAAATATGGAAGCAGTCTTTCTCAAAAACAAAAGCAAAGAGTCTTCACAAAGGAAGATAAAAATCCTTGACATTCTCAAAAGAAAAAGAAAAATCATTACAATCCGTAGTTTAATAAAAAACGTGATTTTGGACGTAAAACATACCAAAAATATAGCAGTAGAGACTGAATAGCAAAACATTCTTAGTACCTGATTGAATTCAACTAGCAAAAAACAAATCTCAATCTCAATGGCAACAAAATGGGCAAAACAGAAGAAAAAGAATGTGTGTGTACTTTGTACGCACGTAAGAAGTTATACTTCTATTATATGATTATATGATTATAAACGAAATTAATATACTTTTTATTTATATTTTATTTAAATATTAAATTAATTTATACTTACTACTTCTCAAACATTTTTATTAAAACAGTGCCAAAAATTAAAATAATAAAAAAATACAACACACACAAGTACATTAAAAATGCCACAAATGATTTCTGAACATTAATTGTCGGAAAAATTTTTAACTAAATACGTATTTTCTGAAAATAAAATTATATAATAAATATACTTACAATCATAAAATGTATAAAAAAAATAAAAAAATAAAAGTCTCTATTGGGATTCGAACCAACTTACCAAGCGGCTGGTATTTGCGTTGTATTGGGAGTCACCCGCATTAAAACTTCGCCACAGAGACAGCTTGTCATTACGTGCGAAGATCGTCTAACTAAACAGATTAACCTTTTGACATTTTTAACTTATGTAAATCAAATTATTTTGATTTTGAATAGAAATGATTTAGAACTGAAAAAATACAACAAAACATAGAGTAAGAAAACAATATATTAGGTGAATATTATTTAAATAAAAGTATTACATACTACTTATGTATTTTGGTACGTTCAAGGTAGGTATCGGAGCCCGTATAACGACTAATAAATTTCGCAATCACTTGCGTCGTGCAAAGTGGCTATGTTCAAATATCATAACAAAATTTGATCAACTATTTATAAAACACTTACCAGTGAAAGATTCTTTAGCTTTGAATAAGCGAGATCTGCGGCACTCATACTAGTCACAGTTTGATGAGCTTTCACATTGGCATGCAACAATCATCTCTTCTATGTAAATAAGTCCAAAAATATAATATGAAAACTATTTAAAAAGGCAGTATAACCATTAACTATCTTTTTGTTTGTTTGTTTCTCTTCCAACAAATTTTAAAACGCAACAAGCATACATTATAACCAAACCATACAGTCCCACAGCTGTGCCACAGCTGCCATATTGGATATAATTTTTGTCATGTCATTTGAACATCCAATCAGAACAAAGTTATAATGCGCATGCGCCCGGTCGCTAGTTTTTCCCATATAAAATTTCACCGTCATTACGCCCGTAAAGAAGTATAACTTCAAAAAATATATACAAAAGAGAACAAATGTTTATCTTCCTTAAAAGTTTAAGAGTTTACCAGCGGACGAATCCAAACCTCATCGACCTAGCCGTCCCTCTCATAAGCTCAACAGGTCACCTAGCGGGCAAATCCCAGTTCATTGCCCTAGCCGTTCCTCTCATAAGCTTACCCCATGGCGGACGAATCCCAACTCATCATCCTAGCCATGAGAACTAATAAGGTCAAAACACAGTTGGACAAGAAAATAAGAAACCATTAAGAAATTGACTATCACTCTACAGATGATAATTGAATCCAATACGGTCGCTATAAAATAACAAAGAAAAATATTCACCATTCATCAGCAAAACTACACAAGAGATAAAAATAAAATAAAGAATAATAAAAATTTTTATTGGGTCATTCAACTGTAGTACTAGAACTATCAAAGTGGTTTAAAAACTGGGTTGACAAAAAACAAACTCAAAATGGGCTATACAAAAAAAAATTGGTCTAATAAATATAATTAGGACCACAAAAAAATGTCAACTCAAATCAACAACAATAATCAACAACAAATATATCCTGAGATACAACAAATCAGAGAGTCACGTCCCCTGTATGTTTCAGAGAGCATCTCAAAAAAACAAAAAAAATTAAACCACAAAGAAACATTCAAGCACCAATAAACAAATATCTACCACGATATATTATGACCTCAAAAAGACACTAAATTAACTGATAGAAAAATCATAACGGTTTCACCGCTATAATTAGTTAACAAATTGCAACTAAAACAATGAAATAAACGACAATTATCGTCAGATTCTTGTATCAACAAAATAATTGAAAAACATACGGATGTAAAATAGATTCCAAAAATTTCTCTCAAGCTCTCGTACTATCAATGAGAGTCTACGAATTCTGATGCTATCATAAACAGAGCTCAATTTACGTACGTGACGAAATATTTATATAGGTATCGACACATTGAACTAATTGACAAAAGCAAACATATTAGAATAAAAATAGACCTACTAAAAGGTAATACACGATCTCTAAACGAAACGTTAATTTAATTCGATAAAAGCACAAAAATAATGAACCTCATATTAGTATATCAAAAGATTAAAAACAATAAAGTAACAAGACGAAATCAAAGGTCAATTGGGTTTGACAAAGGGAGACAAAAAATTAAATCTGAAAAACCGTTTCAGTTTTTTGAAAAATTAAATAAAAAATTAATAATTAAGCAGTCTTTAGCAATAAAAAAAATTTTAAAAAATCTAGATATAAATTGACAGTAAATCTAGAATTAAAATTTGCTGAAATTTTCAATATACCTTATAAGATGCATAACAATGTAGGTACAAGCCATTTACAAAAATTCTTTGTTACGCATAATAAATTTAAACAATTAAAACAAACATGTGTACAACATTATACAAGTAAATATGAAAGACAATTAAAAACAAATATTTATTATCCCTTCTCTTAGTCGTAAGAAACAAACAATTAAGGTAGCATTAAAAAACAATAAATTTTGAAAATAATAATAACTATTTTCACAAACAGAAAGCAAAGAGGTAGAGGAAACAGAGATTTTTTGTTAAATTAAATCCAACGAAACTGTATAACTCTCTGATATCCCTCGTAACATAATAGACCGGGCAGTATCGTCGCCCCCGCTAGCGCAATTATTCCGATTCGATTTTTTTGCACAAACTTACTCAAAAAGAGGTCCTTATAACATATCCACAGGGTGCCGGGCGGTGCCGTGGTCGAAAAATTTTTTAAACAATTTTTTTTAAACAAATTAACAAAAATAATTTTTTATTTCCAAAAATTTTTTTAGATAATTTGGGTCATTCTCAGCAAAAAAGGTCTCTTGTCATTTTTCTCTAAAATTGACTGTTGTCGAGTTACACGCGATTAAAAATTTGAAAAATGCGAAAATGGCCATTTTCAAGGCTTCATAACTCGATCAAAAATGATTATTACGAAATTCAAAAAGTGACAAAATCAAGATTCAAATACCTTCTTCAGCGTTCTGAAGAGATTTTTGTCATTTATTTATTACAAAGCTGTTATTTTTAGTTATTAACAATTAGCGCTATAGTCTAACTGTATCGTCGCCCCCGTTAGCGGAACAATTTCGATCAGATTTTTTTGCACAAACTTACTCAAAAAGGGGTCCTCATAACATATCCACAGGGTGCCTTGCGGTGCCGTGGTCGAAAAATTTTTAAAAAAATTTTTTTTAAACAAATTCACAAAAATAATTTTTTCATTTCCACCAATTTTTTTTTAGATAACTTGGGTCATTATGAGCAAAAAAGGTCTCTTGAAATTTTTCTCTAAAATTGATTGTTGTCGAGTTATATGCGATTAAAAATTTGAAAAATGCGAAAATGGCCATTTCAAGGCTTCATAACTCGATTAAAAATGATTATTATGAAATTCAAAAAGTGACAAAATCAAGATTGAAATACCTTCTTCAGCGTCCTGAAGAGATTTTTGTCATTATTTTATTACAAAGCTGTTACTTTTAGTTATAAACAATTAGCGGTATAGTCCAACTGTATCGTCGCCGCCGTTAGCGGAACTATTTCGATTAGATTTTTTTGCACAAACTTACTCAAAATTAGGTCCTTATAACATATCCACAGAGTGCCGGCCGGTGGTCGAAACATTGTTTAAACAATTTTTAGACCACGGCACCGGCCGGCACTCTGTGGATATGTTATAAGGACCTATTTTTGAGTAAGTTTGTGCAAAAAAATCTAATCGAAATAGTTCCGCTAACGGGGGCGACGATACAGTTGGACTATACCGCTAATTGCTAATAACTAAAAGTAACAGCTTTGTAATAAAATAATGCCAAAAATCTCTCCAAGACGTTGAAGAAGATATTTGAACCTTGATTTTGTCACTTTTTGAATTTCATAATAATAATTTTTAATCGAGTTATGAAGCCTTGAAAATGGCCATTTTCGCATTTTTCAAATTTTTAATCGCGTATAACTCGACAACAGTCAAGTTTAGAGAAAAATGAACAGAGCCTTTTTTACTCACAATGACCCAAATTATCTAAAAAAAAAATTGTCCGAAATGAAAAAATTATTTTTGTGAATTTGTTTAAAAAAAATTGTTTAAAAAATTTTTCGACCACGGCACCGCCCGGCACCCTATGGATATATTATAAAGACCTCTTTTTGAGTAAGTTTGTGCAAAAAAATCTAATCGAAATAGTTCCGCTAACGGGGGCGACGATACAGTTGGACTATACCGCTAATTGTTAATAACTAAAAATAACAGCTTTGTAATCAAATAATGACAACAATCTCTTCAGGACGCTGAAGAAGGTATTTGAATCTTGATCTTGTTACATTTTTTTTATTTCATAATAATAATTTAATCGAGTTATGAAGCCTTGAAAATGGCCATTTTCGCATTTTTCAAATTTTTAATCGCGTATAACTCGTCAACAGTTAATTTTAGAGAAAAATGGCAGGAGACCTTTTTTGCTCAGAATAACCCAAATTATCTAAAAAAAAATTGGTGGAAATAAAAAATTATTTTTGTGAATTTGTTTAAAAAAAAATTGTTTAAAAAATGTTTCGACCACGGCACCGCCCGGCACCCTGTGGATATGTTATAAGGGCCTCTTTTTGAGTAAGTTTGTGCAAAAAAATCGAATCGAAATAGTTCCGCTAACGGGGGCGACGATACAGTTGGACTATACCGCTAATTGTTAATAACTAAAAATAACAGCTTTGTAATAAAACAGTGACAAAAATCTCAGAACGTTGAAGAAGGTATTTGAATCTTGATTTTGTCACTTTTTGAATTTCATAATAATCATTTTTAATCGAGTTATGAAGCCTTGAAAATGGCCATTTTCGCATTTTTCAAATTTTTAATCGCGTATAACTCGACAACAGTCAATTTTAGAGAAAAATGGCAGGAGACCTTTTTTGCTCAGAATAACCCAAATTATCTAAAAAAAATTGGTGGAAATAAAAAATTATTTTTGTGAATTTGTTTAAAAAAAATTGTTTATCGACCACGGCACCGCCCGGCACCCTGTGGATATGTTATAAGGGCCTCTTTTTGAGTAAGTTTGTGCAAAAAAATCGAATCGGAATAATTGCGCTAGCGGGGGCGACGATACTGCCCGGTCTATAAATAGACAGAAATTTGTATAAAAAATTAACTACGATAAAGCTAATAAGACTATGCTTAAGGCCCCTAGCTTGGGCGACATATTTATGTGTGACGGTCCCACGAATAGGGCGCCACTTTGATCTTTTAGTTTTGAAAGGGAAGACAAAGAAAAACTCTTTAAATAAACCAAACAAATTAAAAGGTAACTAAATAAAAATAATCATTTCAAGATAAATATATATTCATATAAAGATATGTAATAAAGATAAAAAAGATAAATAAAACCTACCTTATTATTTCTTACTCAGTTGACCAGAGAGAAGGGAGATGGTTAATTAGTAACAAGCCAACATTATTAAAAATTAATACTATTTATTAAACAAAAAAAAATTATTAAAAAAAGAAATTAAGGTTGACCTCTTTTTGGTTTTACATTTTTTATTTTAAGAGGTATTGTCCACAAATACAAATAAATACAACATCAAGAAGGTACCTTTGTCTCTCTGCTTTAATGTCCTCCAGCTTCCAACGCAAAGTCCAGATATACTGTCGTAGCACTTTTCACTTCACTACCACAAAAATACAATACTGATGTGGTACAACTTCGAATTTACAGGAGTATGTAGTTTGAAAAGTTCAGCAATGCTTTACTTGTTTTTGTAACTTACATAACTTGTTGTGACGTAAAAGCACACTTCATTTCACCATGATTATTAATAAGAACTGCTTGACCAATATGAATTGAATTCCAAAAGAAAAGGAGGTGTCACAGGAGTGTGAATAAAAGTCATTGACTACCGACCATCAAACCCCGTAGCCAAATCGACGATCTCCATACTTGCACCTAAGTGCAAACTCTTCCAGTGTTTTACGAAGACATCACTGGACACTGCACAATCAAAAGTTCGACCTCTCTACATCGTTGGCTGATCGATAATGCTCATCTAAGCTACCTCCTCATCACTCCTACCCCAGAAAACATACCACTCTTCCTCCAGTTCACACCTCATGATCCGACCAACCAATCAATAAAATATTGTCCTTTTCATGACAAAATAATTGACGAATCCAAAACCAATTACAGAAACAAGAACAGCCCTGAAAAGCACCATTTCTCCCAAATATATCACAAAACGTTAGTCCAGCCAATCAAAAATGAGATACCGTGATTCCAGATGACAAATATTAACCAATCCTAGCAAAATGCTAAGCCCTGCTTTTTTTGCATGACACAATATTTAGCGAACTATAAACCAATACACTAACTCTGCGTTAAGATGCCAATAAATTATAGCCATTAGTTAGAAAAATAAACGATGTAATTTGGACGATCTTTGGTGTTTATACGTCGCAATTAGATGATTCAATTCCATTTCGGCTTAACAAAAGATAGCCAATTAATCATTCCAAATGGGACTGACTTAAGTAAGAAGAACAACAAACAATCCACTTATTTCACTACTTTTAATTTCTCAATGTTTATTCTGGATATGTCTTGACATGGAAAAGGAATTAACTTTATAGCGAACGTTGAAATTGCCCACAGACACTTGTGTAAACACCAAAATATATCTATCTACGCTAAAGCGTAGAAACATTAGGATTCTACTTAGGAATTTTTTGACGGCGTAATTTTTTAACGAATATTACGTGTATGATATACAGGGTAAAATGAAAGATAATGTTTTCTGCAACAGCTGAAAGCTAATAAAAAATTGAAGTGTTTTCGTATCGTTACACTGTACGTGCCATGACATGTTATACTCAAGAAGATTCTAATTATATGGTTATGGCTGGATGGAATTACCCTAAGGATCCAATTCTAATCGCTGCAGATCATTCCTTCGGCATACAGATGTCTCTTAAGCATATTTTCAATATTTTTAATGATTATCCATTGATTACGTGTGGCCGTCAAACAATAAGACTAGTTCGAGCTCGAAATGACAACGATTGCATAGTTATTAAAGAAAAACAAAACGCTGACAAAACTACAACTGTTACAACCGCTAAGATTAAAATTATCAACATTGAACTCAGAGTGAAGCACATATTTCCAAATGAAGAAATTAAATTGGAACTTATGAAATCCATTCAACAAGATCAGCCTATAGTTATTCCATTTAGAAAGTGGGAATTACACGAATTGCCTGCCATTACCAAAGGTGCTAGGCGTGAAGTTTGGGCTGTTAAAACTAGCACATCCGTTGAAAGACCACGTTATGTCATTGTTTTCTTTCAAACAGGTAAACGTAACACGATCACATCTGATCCCACATTATTTGACAATGTCAGCATCCAAAGTATTAGATTATCGTTAAATGGAGAATACTGGCCAAACGAGAGAATGCAGTTGGATTTTAGCAAAACTGACTACAACGAGGCCTATTTCAACTATACCGAATTTTACCCAAGCTACATACATTCCCAACAAAAACGACCTCTACTCGATTTCTTAGCTTTTAAGAATCGTGCATTGTTTGTTATCGATTGTTCGAAACAAGAAGAAAGCATGAAAGCATCCACCGTTGACGTAAAACTCGATATTGAAGCGAATAACGGTTTTCCCGACAACACCAAGGCCTATTGTATTATTATTCACGACTGTGTAAGGGAGTACTTCCCTCTCACCGAAATTGTAAAAAGTCTAAATTAGATGCATGAGGTGTCAGTAGTACACGAGCAGTCATCATGAGAGTAGCATTCGTAGATATTCAGGGATTCGATGTGGACGGGTGGTTTGTTCCCAAAGAACTTACCATCGAAATAGGTTTTAAACGAAGCCATTACATCTTTTTACCTCCGAAACCATTCAATGCGCTAAGTAATGAGGATAAGAAGACTGCATCATATGTGGAGAAAAAACTGTTTGGCATTCGATATTCTGATGGAGCAGTAGAATTGTCCAAACTAAATGAAATACTTGAAACCAAGTTGTTGTATGCCGCTGATTACATAAATGTCCGAGGAGAACAAAAGGCAGCATTTTTAAGCAAGAAATGTCACATTTTTGGAGTTTTTCCCCTTATTATTGATGTTTGCAAGTTTGATGGTACGCCTCTTGCTACTGGAAACGTTGGTCCTGCTACAAACCCCTGCCACGCTGTTGGACTATTTTCATGCACCGAAAGAAATGTGGATCGTCTACGACACTGGTTTTCTTCTACTGTAATACCGTTGTAATTTTTCTATGTATAAATAAATAATGTAGAGATTTTTTTTTGGTTTTTATTTAAAGACCTTATTTACTGATCAAGTCTTAAATTACATGAAGATTCGAATTTTCTCTTTACAATTTCAACAATAATTTTTAAAATTAAGATAAATACAGATGCTAATATTACACAAGACATTGCAAAGACATTGTCTATTTCACTTTTCATATTCTCGCTGTTGGTGTTGTTGCTGGCCCCCATGGTGTAGGCTGAATACGTCTTAACGGATATGTAGCTTGTGGTAGTTTTCTAAAGGCGTAAAGACCTTGCTGCTGCTGCTGCTGCTGCTGCTGCTCTTCAGACCTCCACGTTTGCCCCTTAATATGCAGACTATCGAATTGCCTATTAATTTGTTTTAAATCCTCATATGATTTAATATCTTTATTTAACAGGTTGAGTTTACTTTGAAATTCCATTACCCTATGTATGTACTCGATGGGATTCATACTAGTACTGATCATGTTCTGCGTGAAATGTCTCAATAAATTCCAACTTTGGAGCACACCTCCTGCGTCGAATGTCGCGTAAATGTCACATCATTCACGTTCAAATGTCACGTTCTGCGTCGAATGTCACGTCATTCACGTCACGTCATTCGCGTCACGTTATTCACGTCACGTTATTCACGTCACGCCATTCACGTCACGTTAATGACACGTCATTCAAGTAACGTCATTCACGTCACGTTCTGTTAGGCACTATACGGAAAGAGGAAGAATTGACAGTTAATGTTGAACGTTGACAGAATAAGAATTGACAGTTGGCTTCTGTGTCGCCACCGCTTTCATTTGACACCCCATACGTCACAATCGGATCATTAGCAAAGAAGATATGCTGTAATGTCGTTTTGGCAATGTCTATGTGTGGTTGTTTTTGTCTCAACATATTTTTCCGTTAACCACAATAACATATTTTTTCCGTTAACCACGATAACACATTTCCTGTAAAAATATGTTATTCTGGTTACCGGAAACTGATAACAGTTTATAATACTAATATCTGAGGTTACATGTTATCATCTGACTACATCCGGACTTCTAGCATTGTGGTTTGTCATATCTTTAGCGGTTTCCTGTTGTTGCAAAAATATCGTCTGCACTCTTTCCTTATCAGCCATCCACATCCGGAATGTTGATAAACAACTTGTTATTTAAAATATTTTTGTAAATAATTCAAAATATTTGATTTTTCATAATTTTGTACAAATATTATATTTTCAGCCCTATATATGATTATCGTATAGCATTTCACATTTTTATAAACGTTCAGAATGGGCATTGTCATGATGATGATCGTATAGCATTTCACATTTTTATAAACGTTCAGAATGGCCATTGTCATGTACTTCACATGTTGGTGCATACATTGCCTCTTGCCTTTTCAAAATCCACAATCTTCTTACGACTCTCTGGTCATTGTTGATCGCTTCTTTTACTTCTTGTACATTCAACCAGCCATCGATGCCAAGGACCCTGATGGATAGGTACCTTCAACGAGCCATCGATGCCAAGGACCCTGATGGATAGGTACCACGATGGTCAAGAATCGGTATGCCGATTCTGGATCAGAATTTTCCCACGGTGAGCGAGAATCGGTATGCCGATTCTGGATCAGAATTTTCCCACGGTGAGCGAGAATCGGCCTTTTTCATCTACTGATAACGTATGGTTTCCTATCTGTAGTTTATTTGAATTTGTAGGTTTCGTATAATATAAATTGGTAAATTAACGAGCCAAGGAAGGAACGCTAAATACTTTATTTATTTTCAACCTAACTAAGATTCACACGTCACCAGGGGCGTGCAGTCCATGGAAGCAAGGGAAGCATTGCTTCCCTTGGTTTCCGTAGTAATGCCGTACCAACTGAGTAACTGAGATAATTTAAAAAAAATTGAACAAACACATAATAAGCAGGATTTTAAGTTGCATACGAGAATATTTAATTATGTAGTACAAGCAGCAAGTACCTACCTAATAAGAAAAGACAAACGTATTTTACTCTATTTTTGTCATACAGTAAATAACAAAGCAATGAAATAGGTACTCATACTCGTATAAGCAGCGCTGCATGCTGCATCCTTCCGTACTCGGACCATGATCGTATTTCTACGGTGGTATTCGGAGTTATATCGGCATAATAATCTGATTTTTAAGTTGCTTCTCTTCAGCGACTCCAGCCTATGTAAAAATCATCGGGGTTACACAGTGAGCGGTGAGTTCAAATTTGGGGTATATCTTTAGCTTATAAGCAGTTTTGTCAGTTGCATACGAAGATGTTTTTGGTGAATTTAAATGGGATTTACCAGCATTTGAAAATGACGGGCTTCGTTGACTGATTTTTTGAAAGTATGAAGATGGATTTTATTGAATTATTTATATAAATAAATACATAGAATTATTTATATTATAAATACTAAATATAAATATTATTTATATAAATAAATTATAAAATATGTATTAGTGTTTTGGAAAATGGTGAAAATGTGAAAAGTGGGATACAGAAACCATAAATAGCTCGAGAGGATTTTTGGATAGTTTAGATTATTTGAATTTTATTTTATAACTTAGCTTTTTTCAGAAATATTTCTATTCTCAGATAATTTATTTAATGTATTGCAATGCAAGATAAACGAGATTGGTTTCTGTGTAAAAAAATTAGCGTATTTAAAGATATTATTAACAAAAAGAGATGACTTTGAAAAATGCTCAAATAATATGATGGCAATAAGTTTTGAGCCTAAAAGGAAACGACTAGGTACGCACTGATAATGTTTGAGATGTCGAATCGTGCTACCGCCGACTCGCCGACTATACTATTTACCAGATTTTAGATCAAATATGCCAACGAATGGAAAATAGGTTTTAAGAATTTTGATGACCGAGACTTTCTTTAGCTGTGCAGTTTTAATACATTAAGAAAAACACATTTTCCTGAAAAACAAACAAAATCTTTGATGCGTCTTTATGGACAATATTTTGACTTGATTTCATTACCTTCAGAACAGCTTTATATGAGACTGAGGATATTGAGTATTGACACAAAAAATATTGCCAGTGAGTTACTAATATTTTTTTCCACCTACCTCTACAGAAAGTATACATTTCCTGACCTGATTGTAGGGAGGAAAGTCGTACCTACTTTTCGTCCCTAGGGAGACAAAGTACTTTTACTCCCTAGGGAGTATACAGTATACCTAGTAGTATGTATACCTTTTATAAAGGATTTTTCTTGTTTTCTTTTTCAATTAAATATAATCTGATTAAAGAAATGTCACAATATCCACGTCTGTACAAGGAAGTTATAGACAAGTTTTCGAAAAATGGTAGAAGAATTGAATTACATTATAAATAGATGTTTTTACAATTTTTTTATAAATTGCTTCCCCTGTTTCAAATTTCACCGCACGCCCCTGCACGTCACAGCATAAATGAAATTCAAAAGTCTATTGTATAAAAGAGCAGTCTCTCGCGCTGGTGAGATTTCAATCGCTGGATGAGGAATAACGAATTCGCGGCTGAATCTCGCTTTTATAGCACCGGTCTCCGGGTGGCTCGGCAGTGGGGAAGCTCGACTGTGGCCGCCCCATCTCGCTGGAACTCGGGACTCCGCGCGTTGAGTGCACATGAAGGGAATACAGGGGCGGCCTGCTACAATCTCCCCCTCTGACTGCGCGAAGTCGTCTAGACGAGCTGTCAGAAACTGCAGGACGATCCTGTGGGTCAGGAGTAACACAGGAGTCAGTAGAGCCTTTCTCCTTCCTAGGTCTACCGCGTTTGTGTAGCTTCCTTACAGCTGGAGGTGAAGGTTCAGTGTCACCCTTGTAAAGAGTGAGGTCAGAGGCGTGATATACCCCCAATGGAACGTTCGGCTCGTCCGGACTGGCAATGGAATAACTACAAGGACCTCGTTGGCAAACTATTTCATATGGACCGTCCTTGCGGGGAGCTAACTTAGCAGAATAGGCCTTCGCAGCATTTATAAGGAAACGGCAGCGTAACAGAACCCTATCGCCAGGTTTGTAGATTGGACTAGGCCTGCGTTTCAGATTCTCGTACCCTTGGTTGTGGTCTTGCGTCGCTTTCGTAATCTCTTTCGCGAGTACAAGTGCGTCGGCTAATCGCCGCAATTTTGGTGAAATTTTGGCGATGAAATTCTCATTCTGGACAATCGAACTGAGATCGTCCGTAACATCGGATGGCGCCCGTAGTTCTCGTCCAAAGGTCAAATAGGCAGCGCTGTAACCTGTGCTGTCACATCTGCTTGAATTCATAGAGAATCATATCACAGCTAAATGTTTACTCCAAGTACGGTGCTCCTTTCCAACTAAGATGGAGAGTTGGGTCTTCATATCCCGATTTTTCCTCTCCACTGGGTTTGCCTCTGCATGGTACATGGGAATAAACGAGTGCTTGATACCCAGGCAGAACGTGAGCTTCTGGATGACAACGGAAATAAACTGAACGCCGTTGTCGCTTATTATTCGACGGGGTAACCCATAACGTAGAAACACGTCATCCAAGAGGACGCTGGCACATGCTTCAGCTGTCGCTTCTGGAAGCGAAAACAGTTCCACCCAACGACTTGCGGTATCCTCTACAATAAATATTAGGTATTACCATCATACGCCTTCAGCTTCAGCAGATGTATAGCACCCTCCAACTTCCCTACGGCTACTCTAATCCCTAAAAGTTAATCTCGTCCACCTCAGCCTTGTGACCGGGGGTCGATAAGGGGCCCCAAAGCACCGTGCGGGGGGCTCCGCCGTCGAACTCCGATCACAAATTTCTATTCGAAAACTTCTTCGACATACCCACTGCGAGTAGCCGTCATGTCTTACCCCACCAATGCACCTTCCCACTACACATCCATTCCAAATCCCGCGTAACAGGGGAGGCAGCAGTTACGCGGAAACTCCAGGTAGCCTGTGAATACAAACTGCCACTGCGTCCGGAGGCAACCGTGAAAAAAGCCTAGAGGAGTAAACCTCAATAAAACAATCCCCACTATCACGGTGGAAGGCATCGTGCCAAAGATATGAGAGATGCGAGGGTTAGAGCATCACAAACGATCCCTTCGGGATACCTGGCGACCTCCCGAAGTAACCAAGCCTTGGCGTGGTAAAGGCGCACTGCCGCGCCTGACGTATAGTACGTCCCAACTCGTGGGAATGTATATGAGTACCAATAAACAAAATCCTGAACAGACGGGGGTGAGTGAAGACGACCATCGGCGAGACACGGACAATAAAAGGGACATGGAAAATGAAAATAGGAAAAAACAGTCGCCCGACGACTTGAAATGGGAAGAAGGAATGAACAGTTTTGAGAGGGAGCTCATAAACACATTTAAAAAGAAACAGAAGATGAACAGGTCAACTGCCCCAAAACAGTCGACACTAGTAGGGGATGAAATGCTGGAAAACAGTGAAGATGATGACGATGAGATAGGGGAGGAAAGATCCCAAGAGGAAGTGGAAAAAATAGAAAAAGAATGGCAAAATATTCAGGAGAATGTGTTAGCCTCTTTCCTGCTTGATGGTGAAACCATGAATAAGAAGAAACGGAAAGGACACAGTCTAGAAAGAATAATGCCCGGTTGCACCAACAGATCTTAAGCTTAAGTCGAGAATATCATAAGAATTAATATAATATAATTATAATATATTACAATAAGAATACCATAATATAATAATAGATATAATTGATAATAAGGTAAGAATCTAAAATTATGGTGCAACGTAAGTGATACTCAAGGAGGCCCTATCTATAAGTAGAGCTTAGCTAAGCTGGAGCTTAAGATCTGTTGGTGCAACCAGGCATAAATGATCTAAAGAGGGAGAGACTCGAAGAGAGTATTAAGTTTCCTAACGAAACCAAACAACAAAAAATAAACAGGAAACTCGAAGAGTTAAATATAAAACTAATAGAGATATTTACTAACCTAAGCGAAGAAAAGGGGGAAAAGGTGGAGATGGACAAGGAATTTAAAAAACTGTTAGGGGTCATAAAATCCACCAACAACAAAAAAGAAGACGACAGTATAGCCGAAAAAACACAACAAGAAGTAAAATGCGACCACTGCAAGCTAAAAGTGGGACAAGAAAGACAGAAAGAAGAGCAAGAAAAAATTAAAAGGGCTCTAAACATGGGGGGAGGAAAAAAAACTTCATGAGTATATGTAATAGTAAATGGGAGGAGAAAGCATATATAAAGACAAAGTGGAAACAAGGGGGTTACTAGAAACGGTCGAGAAGAAAACATGTCTGATAGTAACAAAAAAGGATGCGAAGGACAAGGGGGTAGAAAATATAATAAAGGACGTGGGAGAGGACTTGGCAGAAACACTAGAGGAAGTGAACGAGGGAGAAATCAAATTCCTTGAAAACTTTAGGAGGAAAGAAAATAAAAAATAATTTGGTACACGTTCGTCGCTGGAATAGGAAAAGAAAGGGGTGGCGATATATATGACCTAGCAGAAAAGGCTATAACCAAAATTAAGAAAGAGATGGATGAAACACCAGAGGTTGTACGGGTCGTAGCCGGTAACGACCTTAACAAGGAGATCATAAGGAAAGCCCTCGAATATGTGGGGCGGAGGGAAAATATCTCATGGGAGATGATAGTAAGAGGGAAGGAACTCGAGGCAGAGAAGAAAGCAGAACAAGAAGAAGCCCTCCTTATAAAGATGGGAGGCAAAAAATATAACGAAGTTCTTAGCGAAATGAGAGAAAAAATCGACATTGGAAAGATCGGTCTAAAAGTGGACAAGTTAAAAAGAACGAATGGGGGAGATCTACTTGTAAAGTTAAAGGGAAGAGGGGCTGCGGAGAAGTTGAGGGCTGAACTGGACAGCAAAATGAACGGTATGGACACGGCAATCAGAAGAAAAGAGACATTCTTCACGATTACTAGGTTGGACCCCGGGGTTGGTGAAGAAACTCTAAAGGAAATGATAAAGAGCTATACAGGCGTTCCTGAGAGAGAGATAGATGTTAAGGCTCTACGAACGAACAGATATGGGGAGCAGGTAGCTACGATAGCCGTACGCCCCTCCAGAGCGGAAGAGCTGAGGAGGTACGGCTCAATAAAAATGGGATGGGTCGTGTGTCCAATAATGGAGAGGCACAACCCAGTTAGGTATTATAAGTGCCTAAAGTTTGGGCACAACACTTATGATTGCAAGGAAGAGAGCAGAGCGGCGTGCTGCTATAATTGTCTCCAAACGGGACATACAGTTGCAAGCTGCGGTAATAAACCGTACTGCTCTGTATGCACAGAAGAAGGGCATAGGATGGACAGGATGGCCTGTCCGTCGTACCGAGCCCTTGTATACGGCAGGGGAGGAGAGGGGAACCCCTAAAACACGCAAAACAAACTTAAAATGGACTGCTTGGAAAAAGAAGGTGGGCCCATATACAGCCCACCTAGGTGTTATTTTATATCTATAAAATTTATTTTATTTACTTTATCTGTTTTACTTATTTTATTTTATTTTATTATTTCGATTTTACTAAACCACTTTTATTTATTGAATTCTTTACTTTTACATATTTTATCTATATACCGTATCTGTTTATTTTATTTATATTATTTATTTATTTATTTTAGCTTTTATGCTTTTTAACTTTTTCGAAAGACGTGAGTCCGACGCAGAAACGACCTCTGGGAACTGAACCAAAGTGGACCTCAAGGATCAACCTGGTATACGGATATTGCAGGTGAACGTGGGCAGGGCACGCCGAGCTCACGACCTTGTTCACGCAAAAGCCTGCAAGCTAGAAATAGACTTGCTCATCGTCCCGGAACCAAAAAAAAAATAACATCAGCCGGTGGTTGGGTCCAGGATAATGGGAAGAACGTGGCGGTACTCTTTAGAAATAGGGGTTTGGGAGTGCGTGGTATTGTCAGGGGAGGAAATCATATCCTCATCAAACTGAGGGATTTCAGCCTACTGGCATGCTACGTGTCCCCAAACATCCCTATGATAAGGTACAAAGCAATCGTAGACGAAATAATGAGCGCCGCCACGAACGAAAAAGAAGTGTTAATCGCCGGGGACATTAACGCGAAATCGAGGTTGTGGGGTGCTCCCATAAACGACAGAAAGGGGGAAATATGGAATGAATGGATAGCTCAGGCTGGCCTCCAAGTATTAAACAATAACAAACCAACATTCGTAAGAGGGGTCAGCCGAACACACATTGATATTACGTTCGCGAGTGAAGGGCTATCCAGGAGAGTGCACGGCTGGGATGTCCTTGACGATCAGTTATTCACCTACCACTGGTATGTACAATACGAAATAAAGGTTAAAGGGGGAATAAGGCGGCCGATGGGGCACACGGAAATTTACTTCAACAAAACCACGTACCTATCGGAGGTCAGAAAGATAAATGAAGGAGAGATTTCTGACCTTGGCCGAATGAGAAGAGCACTGGAAAGTGCAGCACCGTAAAGAGAAAGGATAATAAAAAATCCCCCTACTGGTGGACGGATGAGATAGAAAGTCTCCGGGAGAGATGCCTCAGAGCTCGAAGGAATTATACTAGAAGCCAGGGCAGCCTCGAGCTCAAGGAAATATATGAAGATCTAAAGAAAACGTTAAACAAAAAAATAAGACCAGAGAAAAAAAAGTGGCAGGCCCTGATAAAAGCATTGGACGAAGATATATGGGGCGATGCGTACAAGATCACTATGAAGACGCTGAAAATAATAGCCCCATATAGACTCTACGAAGACCAGCGGATGGAATCAGCTGAGCTCCTCTTTCCTACCAAGGATCATCAAAATTTCATCAAGATATTTCCAACGATGGTAGAGGAGTTCACGGAAGATGAAATAAGAACCGCTGGTCAGGAGATGAAGACAGGGAAAGCTCCCGGACCTGACGGGCTACCACCAGAGACAATAAAAATGATAGCAACGGAGAAACCAGGTTTGATCAGAAGAATATACAACAACCTACTGCAGAAGCAAGAGTTTCCCAGGGACTTAAAGGAGGCGAACTTAGTTCTACTCCTAAAGCCTGGGAAATCCCCCGATTCAGCAGCCTCTTATCGGCCAATACGCCTTCTGGACTGCCTTGGTAAGTTCTACGAAGGGCTTATCAAGAAGAGGCTGGAAGGCGTGTTGGAAGATCACAGAGTGTTATCAAATCAACAATATGGATTTCGAAAAGGTAAATCGACAGTCGACGCCGCGACCTGGATAAGGGACGCGGCTAAAGCAAGTAAGAAAGATGGGTGGTCCTTGTTCTGTTGGACATAAAAATGCTTTTAATTCAGCAAACTGGGGTCTCATAGTAGACCGAATAGTCGAATTTGGGGCTCCAGAGTATGTGTCCAACATAATAAAGGACTACCTATCTGAAAGAACCGTATGCATATCAAAGAAAAAGAGATGACCGCGGGAGTACCCCAGGGGTCAGTCCTGGGACCCTTACTTTGGAATATATTATACAATGGGGTACTAGAAGTAAACAAGCAGAGAGGAGTAAGAGCGATTGCATACGCGGACGATCTAGCCTTACTGGTCGAAGACGACATGAATAGGGGAATAATGCAAAAAGTAAATGAAGCAATACAGAAGACCGCGGATTGGATAGAGAGAAATGATCTAAAGCTAGCAGTAGAGAAAACAGAAGCCATTATCTTGAGGGGACCAAGAAAGACAGATGACATAATATTCGAATACAAAGGCTCCGTAATAAGACCCCAAAAGACGGTTAAGTACCTTGGAATTATTTTCGACGACAAGCTTAAATTCGGACAGCATGTACAAGAAGCATGTCGGAAGGCAGAAGAAAGGACCTCTACACTAAATAAATTTATGCCAAATATAGGGGGTCCTGGATCCCAGAAGAGAATGGTAATGGCACAATCCATCTTATCCATAGTTTTATACGGAGCCCCCGTGTGGCACGAGGTCCTTCGAATGAAAAAATATAAAGACGTGCTTCTAAGGACACAGAGGAAACCTCTGATCAGGGTGTGCAGCGCGTACAGAACCGTATCAACAATTGCCTTACAGGTGGTGGCTGGGTCTGTCCCGGTGCACATCCTGGCCAGAGAAAGAGTCCGAATGTACCAGAGGGGCAACGGGGCAATAGGTTCAGGTCCACAAGAAAGGAAAAGAAGTCTAGAGATGTGGCAAAGGGAATGGGCAGTCGAAGTCGAGAGGGCGGCCTGGACGAGATCCCTGATTCCAGATGTGGTGAGGTGGTACGAGTGCCGGCATCGGCGCGTCGGCTACTATTTCACACAATTTTTGACGAGACATGGATCGTTCAGGAAATTTACTCATCGTATAGGAAAAACCGTGGACGATCTATGTCCTGAGTGTGGAGTGGTGGATGATGCGCAGCATGTCGTCTTCGTGTGCCCTGCATACCAGGCGGGGCGTACCGAGCTGCAGCTGGAACTGGGATCCCCTCTAGGCGAGCCTCACGATCTAATTGATAAAGCTATCAATAGCAAGAGAGACTTCGACCTGATCATTGCCTTCGTCACGAAGACAACGAAGCACAAAGAGGAGAAAGAGAGGCGACTTCAAGCGGGATGACGGTCTATTTATTTATTTTTTATCGTTTTATTTTTTTTGTGTCGTAGAGGGCAGCCAGTGGGGGAGGATACTTTACATCCAACCTACGCTGTCTGTCTTATTTTAATTAGTTTTATTATTTATTTATTTTATCTTGTTTTACTAATTTTTTATTATTTATACTCAATTACTCAAATTTTATTACTCAAGTGTGTTGCGTGTTGTAAGCGGAAGTCAGCAGGGGGAGGACTTTTTACATCTGATCAATGCTGATCGCCTTGTATTGTTTTGTTTTGTTTACCTTCTGTTTTGTCTTGTTATTTAGTCTGTTTTTGTCTTGTCTCAGGTAGCGGGGAGGACCTTTACACCCAACCTCACTGACTGCTTACTTTTAACTGTAGAATGAATGGGTATGGGTGTGAGTACGAATTGATGAAAGCACGAATAATTGGAGTTGCTCGTAACTTTCGACTGGTATCCTTTTGCTAGTTCGTGTTGGATTGGGGGCACCCCGGTCGCCCCACCTGCACATGGGCTGCACGGGACGGTCGTCTTCACCGGCCGGTCTTTGTGCGGACTTTGTGCGGGGCGGGGCGGATGGGAGGCCACTTAATCTACAGAGCTCACGCAGAGAGTGCCCGGGGGAGTTATGAGTAAGGTCGACGGGTCAGAAATGCTCGCCAAGAGCGGTTCCAGACCTGTCGGCTGGAGGAAGAGGAGGTGAGTTTAGTCGGTAGGCGTTTCGGCACGGTGAAGCGTGACGGACTGAACCCGACACACCTGGGACACCTTCCCAGACGGTCTTTTGAAGATTCTCACCTCCCAAAAAAAAGGTATTACCATCATCGGAAATTAATTGGTAATGGACCAAAAAGGTCGATAGCCAGTACCTCAAAACGCTGGTTACTCGCTGAAGTCTGCATTAGTCCAGCTGGTTTTCGGTTGGCGATTTTGTATCGTTGACACTCCAAACAAGCGGCTACATGCTTGGCGATGTCCTGTCTCATTTTGCTCCAGTAGTACCGTTTAGAAATTCTGTGATAGGTTTTGTCGATCCCATAATGGCCGGCAGTCTTGGCGTTGTGGTGTGCCTCTAGGATGTCTGATATGTCAGAGAGAGGAACTACTATCTTAGCGTTGTCCTCCTCTTCTCCCTCACCATAACGATAGAGCCCTTGGTGCATGAGGTAGCCACGGGTAAACCACTTACGATCGGTCTCCTGAAAATTAGGGTTCTCCAGCGCTGATATGATGACCATAAGTTCAGGATCGGAAAGCTGTTTCGATCTCATATCCTTCTCAGTTTGACGAGGAAGGTCTATAACTACGTTGCAGATGCGGCAGTCCTCGGAATAGGTGGCGCATGGCGGTCTGGAAAGGAAATCCGCTACTACGTTGACCCTGCCTGGTGCATACTGAACCTTCAAGTTATACGGCTGCAGCTGAAGCGCCCATCGAGCTAGTCGTCCGGTAGGAGGCTTCAGGCTCATGAGCCACTTCAATGGCTGGTGTGATCAGTAATCAAAATCGCCTCGGACGCCTCTATGTACCCTCGGAATTTGGATACGGCCCATACGATGGCCAAAGCTTCGCGCTCCGTGGTCGAGTAATTCTTTTCCGCATCGGTCAACAGTCGGCTTGCGTATTCTATGGGGTGCTCGTTCTCACCCTCCCCCTGGACTAATACTGCCCCGAGAGCATAGGAGCTGGCATCTGTCTTTATTACAAAAGGGAGGCTACCATCAGCTTGTCTTAAAATGGGTGCGGTCATCAGACTTTTTTTAAGCTCCGCAAAGGCGTCCTTCTGGGCCTTTTTCCACTTCCAGACAGATTTCTTTTTCGTCAGGTTCGTTAGAGGTCTAGCCTTCTGGGCAAAGTCTGGTATAAACCCTCTATACCAGGAACATGTCTGTATGAAAGAGAGAAGCTGCTTGACGTTCTTAGGCTCTGGTAGTAACAAAATTGGATCCACTTTCGCTGTGTCCGTACCGATACCAGCCTTGGTGATGATGTGCCCTAGGTATCGGATGGTATCGCAGCTAAACTTACATTTTCGGCGCTTGGCCCTCAGTTTGAATTTCCTTAGATGCGTGAAGATTAATCTTAGATCGGTTAGGTGTTTGTCGAAAGATGCTGACTTCACTACAATATCATCTAAGTACACCAGAATGGATACTGAGTTTGCGTCGCCTCGAGTATGACTGGTACCTCAGCTTCTCTCTGGATCTGTTCGCACTGCCTGCCTCGTTCTAGTAGCTCTGCGAACGTTTTAATAGAATCTCTAGGCACCTCTTTCCGTAAATGTATACACAGGAGCCCATAGATAATGTCGATCTGTGTTTCTTCGTCGTGTCTCTGTGACGGGAGCTGTGAAAGTAGTGCCCTTTTTTTGGTTATGAATTCATCAATCGGAACGTTTGGGTCTTGCTTCACAGAGAATAGGTCGACATATATTTGCTAGAGAGGTTTACTAGGGGAAAATGCTCTCCTGATTAGTTGGGCAGCCTCTTTCCACGTGTTTACCTCACTTTTGACGCCTTGCCACCATACTGCTGCGGTATCAGTGAGCAATAAGGGTAACCCTGTTAAGGCGTCGGCGTCGGAAATCTTCTCAATGTCTTTGTATATGTTAACGGTAGTTATAAAGGCTTCTACCGTTGTGTGGCAGCGTGAGCCATTAAAACGAGCTGTACACTTGCTGAAGCTACCGCTGTTGCTATTCGTATTGGTGTTAACCGTCAACGTGTTAATTAATTGTCTAAATTGGTCTTCTGACATCGTGACGGTCGCCATTCTTTCTAGTAGTCTTGGACTTCTCCTCACTTCTCGCTCCGCCACTGTGCTATCGTCTGAGGTATCCCAAATGGGGTGGACTACGTGCTGATAGTGAGTACTCTAGCGAAACCGGCAAACAAAGCAACCCTAGCGAGTGTTTTATCGTACTTTCTCTATTTAATAAAAGGAAGACAAAGCCAAGCTCAGAATGAAGCCAAGCTCGATTCGATCCTTTGAAGTTTAAATCTTCATAAAATTCGACAAAATACAGTCCGAGGAACGAATATCCTGTCAAAATTTTACGAATATGCGCGAGATCTGATACTATTTGTTTATATTTACTGATTAAATTTATTTCGAAAGAATGACACGGACACTGCCTGTGTAAGCGAATGCCTGTATCGATTCTTTGGGTTAAGAAATTCGACTAGTCAAAGTCAAAGTGACGAATGATTTGTCTAAAATTCCTAACCTTCATATCACGATAATTCTTTTATTAAGAAATCCGACTAATTAAAGTCACTAACGACGAATAATTTGTCTAAACTCCTTAACAATGATAATAAAATGTTTCTTTTATCAAGAAATCCGACCAATCAAAGTCACTGATGACGAATGATTTGTCTAAAATCCTTAACAATTATAACAGAATATTTCTTTTACCAAGAAATTCGACTAATCAAAGTCACTAGTGACGAATGATTTATCTAAAACTTTTATTAAGAAATCCGACCAATCAAAGTCACAGATGACGAATGATTTGTCTAAAATCCTTAACAATATTGAAATAATTCTAAAATCGCTAAGTAAGTAGACTAAACAAAGCCAAGGTTGCAACCATTTTACCAGTCCCCGCAAGAGCACTCGATATCCGGGATTCTGATGTATGATAGCTAAACGACTGAACTATTGACTTGTCGAGACTTGAAGTAGGCTTTACGTTGAGCGCCAGATGTAGGTTTCGTATAATATAAATTGGTAAATTAACGAGCCAAGGAAAGAACGCTAAATACTTTATTTATTTTCTACCTAACTAAGATTCACACGTCACAGCATAAATGAAATTCAAAAGTCTATTGCATAAAAGAGCAGTCTCTCGCGCTTGTGGAGATTTCAATCGCTGGATGAGGAATGACGAATGACGAATTCGCCGCTGAATCTCGCTTTTATAGCATCGGTCTCCGGGTGGCTCGGCAGTGGGGAAGCTCGACTGTAGTCGCCCCATCTCGCTGGAACTCGGGGACTCCGCGCGTTGAGTGCACATGAAGGTAATACAGGGGCGGCCTGCTACAAATTGAATTTTTAGATATAAATCAATCAGATGCTACCTATCAATGTTTATGAAGCTCATGTTCCTACCAAAATTATTTCGCCGCGGGAGAGTCATGAGAATAAAAATTCTCATGACCTTGATACGATCAGGAATGTCATGATCAAGGTCAAGTTCAAGGTCGGTATCGTTAAGCCGTGAAAAAATCTTAAACTTCTATTACATTACTTTGGAATCTATAACCCATTAACCCAATAACCTTGACCATTATTTTCAAGGTCATATTCAAACGTACATATATCCACTCTATTCATTATTGCAGTTAGAAACATAGCTTCCCGCTCACATGACTTTGAAGGTCAAGTTAAAGGTCAAAGGTCGCCATTGGATAGCCAGGAAAAAGTCCTAGACTACTAGCACTTTTCTTCGATCCTAACCTCTACATGTTGCCAGATAACCAGTAACTCCGGGAATTTAAATACCCGGTATATCTTATTATTTTTCGAGTTTGTGCCTCTATGTCTTCAAAATCCTACATCAGATCGAGATCTGCCCATGAAAACTTTTGATCAGGATACTTCAAAGAGTATTTTACAAAAGTATGAACTAAATCTAATGAGACCTAATTTCCATAATGTTTGTGCGGGGTACTTTACAGCCGCGTTTTGTTAGTCCGACAACGTAAATATATTATTGAGGTGGAACGGGGAAACACGTCCAACCTGTACTCTAAAATTTTTCAGAAAGTGGTAGACACGCTCAAACGAAGCAGTTAAGACCATTTTTAAGACTTTTGTAATCATCTCCCAAAAAGGACGATGTACTGTGGAATATTACAGTAATGTCCATGCCGGAGCCACCAAAATGTTTGTGTAAAAACCCTTTAAATATTATTAGCCCAGTAAATGAACGGGAAATACGGACGTTTAATTTTCAGGGGCAACTCCGATTACTCCGAATTGCATGAAAAGTTGGATTTAGGTTCTACTTACCCTCCACCCTCCACAAAGTTGAATTTCTACCGTTGGTTGCTTTTACTTGGGAGTGACAGTCAGCTCTTCTCAGGGTTGAAAAAACATACATTCAAGAAAGGACCGAAAATGGATAAACTGACTGATTATAAGAAACTTTCGTGCTATAGAGTTTTTTATGTAAGTCAATAGTTTTCGAGTTAGTTGCGATTGAAAATGTTTATTTTTCGACAAAAAACTACCTTTTTAGACGGTTTTTTGTAAATATCTCAAAAATTTAATATTTTATCAAAAAAATTATTTTTAACAAAAATGTAGCTTAGAAAAAAACGAGAACTGTGTATTCGTGAAGTCTTGTGCATGAGAAAATGCATTTTTAAAGTGCATCTCGAAGAGATGGAAAATGAAAAATTTAGAACTTAGGAAATATTGACGGAAATGAGTTCAAATACTATATTTGGGGGTTTTGGAGCACAGTGACCACAAATTTTATGACGGCGATGGTCTTTGAGGTACCTGGTGCCCAGTGTGGAGCTCGTCGCCTGGGACGATCGAATAATTCGCGGGACTACCGAATAATAGGAAAAAGTGAAAAATACGCTTTTAATATATTTCAAAAATTTATTAAATGACACAAAAGACGACCCCCCACTCCACCCCCTGGAGGTGGGGTGGGGGTAACTTTAAAATCTTAAATGGAAACCCACATTGGTTATTACAGATTTGGATTGCTTACGTAAAAATAAGCAACTTTTATTCGAGACATTTTTTCTAATTGTGGATAGATGGTGCAATAATCGGAAAAAAACGATTTATCGTGATACCATAGGTAAATTATAGAAACGGTCTAATATCTAGAGAAATACACTTCCAAATGAAAGACCAAAAAATACATATTTAATATTTTTCAAGAACCTATCCAGAAGTAAGGAATCCAAATCTGCAATAAAAAATGGAGGCTCCTATTTAAGATTTTAAAGTTACCCCTACCCACCTCCAGGAAGCGCAGTGGACGGTCGTGTTTTATGGTATTCGATAATTTCTTGAAAAATAGTAAACACTTATTTTTTGGTTTTTTATTTGGAAGTGTATTTCTCGAGATATTAGACCGTTTCTATAATTTACCTATGGTATCACGAAAAAATCGTTTTTTCCGATTATAGCGCTAACCATCCACAATTCGAAAAATATCTTAAATAAGAGTTAAATTAAATTAAATCTGCAATAACAAATAGGGTTTCTATTTAAGATTTTAAAGCTACCCCCACCCCACCTCGTTGGTATAGCACCTGCTATACCAACGAAGAAAGATGTATTGAAGAGAGACATTGTGTATGCCACTTCAAGTACTCAAACCGAAGACACTCAACATTTCGAAGCTAGTCCAGTCACAAAATCAAAAAGTGCAGAAGATAAATGCCACTTTGTCGTTATTAGAAACTTAACCCCAATTTACACTCCTATTCAAGTAGTTCACTACATTAAAGAGAAGCTAGGTATCAAGGAATAAATAAGATGTTATGCCCTTCTTAAAGATGCCAACACAATGCTCCGAACTAACAACTTCATCTGAGGCAAATATGAAACCGAAGCACATCAGAAGCCCAGTTAGCTTGGAAAATCCAATTACCATTCCAAGTAAAAACAAAAATGAAATTCAAAACACAAATATACTTACTGACAAGCAGGCCATCGAAATTTGCAAATCTAAAGATCCCTTCCGTTCCCAAATTAATTTTATTAAGAAAGATACTTTGGAACCATCCATAAATTTGGATCCTTAAACACCACCAAGAGTTAGATTAACCAATAACTCAAACAGTCGATATCTTCTAGCAAGATTAAGGGAACCGGATATATTAAAAGAAATTAAGCTACATCTTGCTTTCCTACACGACCAGCCTGCCTCAGTATTTTGTGATGGATATACCAACACCAGTGTGAAACTATTTTTGGCTTCCGAAGGACTACGTACCAAGACTGAGGAACTAAGAAAAATTCTTCTAGAATTTAATGATGCCTATGGAATTGGACCAGCTGAGGTGGAAGCTGATCTTGTTGCTTATAGGTCCTTTCTAAGTTCAGAAAGAATCATACATCTACAAAAATCAAGGGAATGTCACCGAAATTATTATTCTACTAGCTCTCCAAGACGAAATTTTTAAATAACATGACGTGTTCTGAGGAACTAGAAACCTCGAATAATTTTAGTGATGACAACTTTAGTATGCTTCTGATTAATATTCGTTCTATAAGAAATAAAACTGACGAATTATTTTTGTTTCTGGAAGAATTAGGATTTCCCCCGATAGTTGCGGTTACAGAGCACTGGCTTGAAGTTAACGAGCCTTTTTTTGTAGAAAAATATACCACAATTGCTAGGTATGATCGTCCAAGTTCAGCTCATGGAGGCACCCTAATTCTTTCTAGAAATAATGATTTTTCTCTGATTACAAAATATGAATTTCTGTTAAATGAAGCCTTCTTTGAGTTACCCTAGTTTATAATAAAAATCTTAATCTTTACATTATTTGCATCTATAGATCACCTGACTCCCCTGTGGAACTATTTTTTCAGAACCTGCTAAATTTGTTAGATGACTTGCCTCATAGAAGCAGAAAAATTCTATGCGGGGACTTCAACATTAATTATGATGCTGCTTGTGCTACCCAAATGTCCTTGGTCAACATATTTGAATTATATGGTCCCTCAATGCACGTTAATTCTCCTACAAGGATTACAAAAACTTCATCTACCATAATTGACTATATTGTCTCAGATTTCTCTCCCCTTGATGTCTGCTCTACAATTATTAATGCGGGATTATCAGATCATGAAGCAGTATTTACGAAGTTTAACATCTTCAGCAAACCCTCCTCGAAAACCCGACGTTTAGGTAGGATTTTTTCCGCTCGGAATTTTCATAAATTTCAAAATTTATGCTTAACTTCTGAGTGGCATTTTCCTTCTGCGGACGTGGACTATAATTTCAACGATTTTATAGAAAAGCTTGTCTCTATCTTCAATAAGGCATTTCCTTTAATTTCAATTAAGCCAAAACATCACAAACCCTGGGCTACCAAAGGTATCCGCATATCAACCAAAAATATGCGCTCACTATTGTGTATCAAGAAATTTTCTACCAACGTCTCTGTCACTCAATATATCACCAAGTACAGGGTAACCTATCTAAAACTCATCAAATCAGCTAAAAAAGCCTACTATCAAAATCGTATGGAAGGCTCTAAAAGTGTTGCAAAAGAAACTTGGTCCATAATAAACGATCTTCGAAATAGAACCCACGCAGTTCAAACATTTGCCCTTCCAGACCCGGAAAATCTAAACGAATATTTCGTTAATGTGAGTAAAAATATAACTTCTACTATTTTGCTACAAAAAGATCCCATTTCCTATCTCCCCAATTCAGGAGTGTTCTCGAATTCATTCTTTTTAAGACCAATCGATATATCTGAACTGATCCAAACTATCAATAGTATCAAAAGCAAATCATCCTGTAGTACTGATGGACTATCCATAAAAATCTTCTCAAATCTCACAGAAAATGTGTTGGAAATCCTCGTCTCACTAATTAATGATTCCTTTGAAAGAGGCAAATTCCCAGAGTGCCTAAAGATAGCCATTATTATTCCCCTTCATAAGGGTGGTGAAAAATCTAATGCTTGCAACTATAGACCTATTGCCTTACTACCGGTACTTTCAAAAATTATTGAGAGACTCATAAAAACCCGTCTTATGTCCTTTCTCATTGATAACAACATCTTATCCCAAAATCAGTTCGGCTTTTTAACTAATAAATGTACCACTG
Organism: Diabrotica virgifera virgifera; assembly: GCF_917563875.1. NCBI lineage: Eukaryota > Metazoa > Arthropoda > Insecta > Coleoptera > Chrysomelidae > Diabrotica > Diabrotica virgifera. The sequence continues at coordinate 127,344,665 of NC_065447.1, read as the reverse complement.
ATGCCTTATTTTCTGTGCTTCATGAGGTTTACCAAGCACTAAACAATAATCTTTTTACTGCCACTGTTTTCTGTGACTATGCCAAAGCTTTTGATTGTGTAAATCACGACATTTTGATTAAAAAACTAAATTTCTATGGGAATCGAGGTATTTCTTTGAATTGGTTCCAATCTTACTTAAATAATAGGAAACAACTAGTTAGAGCAAATGATACTGACTCTAGTCTCAAAAACATTGTATGTGGAGTACCACAAGGTTCAGTATTGGGTCCTCTACTGTTCCTTATCTTTATAAATGACATCACTAACTTAAAAATCGATGGAAAAATTTTTCTTTTTGCTGATGATACCAGTATCACTTGGAGCAACTCAACTATTGCATCTCTTCATTCAACTATAACTTCTGATTTGCTTACGATAAAAACCTGGTCTGACTCTAATTTACTCTCTTTTAACGTGGATAAGACAGTAGCATTATCCTATAAAAGTGCTCTTCAACCCCTGCTTGTTAATAACAGCCAGATCTCTACCGTTGATTCTGTAAAATTTCTTGGTATTTTTTTAGACAGCAACCTCAAATGGTCCCTTCATATCGATTTGTTAAGTAAGAAACTCGCCTCAGCCTGCTATGCTATAAGATCTGTTTCGAGAAAACTCAATTTAGCATCTTCTAAACTAACATATTTTTCTTTGTTCGAGTCTCATCTTCGATATGGTCTTCCTTTTTGGGGTTCTAGTACAGCTGCCCAATTAGATGTTATTTTTAAATTACAAAAAAGAGCAATAAGGTATCTGTTTGGCCTCAGAAGAACAACACATTGCAGAAGTTACTTCAAAGATCACGGAATTTTAACCCTTGCAACTTTATATATTTTAGAAACTGTTTGCTTAATTCGTAAACACATGCATGTCTTTCCAGCAAGGCCTCGTCATGACTACTCCACCAGAAATCCAAATTTTGATGTCTATTTACCGATCCCGTCCTCTGAGTTAGTAAAGAAATCTATATTATATTCCGCAAAAAAACTATACAACCATCTTCCTTTACAACTCAAATCTGCAACATCTTTCCCCAAGTTCCGTAAAATGACAAAAACTCATCTATCTAAAAAACCATATTATTCAGTAGAAGAGTTTCTTAATGACTAACTAAGAAATTACAGTAATGTACAAGTAACCAAACTTATCTATATTTGGGTGTCACATGCAGCAGCTTAAACTTATTAGTTCCTATGTCTATAAATAGTTTACTTTGTTGTATATTCACTTTGCAATTTCTATAAATTGTTGCAATATATCGATTTTGTTTTTGTTTTCTTTACTTTATTAACATACATTTTGTATTTATGTATATATTTTTTTTTATATTGACGATTTATCAAATTTCAGAAAATTGTATTTGTTATTGTAATTGTTAGATATTATTTATTTATTTTTTCTGACTTTAATTAAGCTTTGTCCATAAAATTTGTATTTTCAGTGACAATAAAGCATATTTCTATTCTATTCTATACCTCCAGTGGGTGGAGTGGAGAGGTCGTGTTTAGTGTCATTCGATAGATTTTTGAAAAATAATAGACACATATTTTTTAATTTTTCATGGGCACCAGGTACCTCGGAGACCATCGCCGACATGAAATTCGTATTCAGTGACCTCCAAAACCCCCAAGTATAAAAATTGAATTCATTTCCGTCAATCTTTCCTGAGTCCTTTATTTTCCATCTCTTCGAAATGCACTTTAAAGATGCATTTTCTCATGCACAAATTTTTTTGTCGCACATCAATTTAGTTCACAAAATTATTATTATTATTATTATTATTATTACATAACAAGTAAGGGCAGAGGAGCAAGCTCCTATTATGCCCAAAAACAAAGAAAAATAACAATGTAAAATAACTACTGACAGTTACATAAAATAAGAGAGATTAGTAAAATATCCATAGAAAATTTAACATCGTGCAATTTTTATGTATGAAATATTGTCGTATCCAGTCTGTTTTTAAACGTATTCACTGTAGTTGCTGATATGGTGTCTCGATCTAAATTATTCCAAATATTAAATATCCTGTTAGGCAAGAAGTTTACTCTGGACCGTGCTATTGCCTGCTCCTTCTTTAAGTTGTATTGGTGGCCTCTTAATCTATCATCTCGGTTTATGGTAAACATGGTATTTAGGTTTCCAAAGTTGTATTTCAGAATTCGGAAGCACAAAATTAGATCACCTCGAAGACGTCGACGCTCGAAAGTCGTTAGATGAGCCATGGTGAGTCTATCTTCATAACAAGGTCTTACGCGGCCGAATGCGAGTCTTGTAGCTTTACGCTGCACATTTTCGATTAATACCTTGTCACGAGCGAGATCTGGATTCCAAACCGGTCCTGCAAACTCAAGAGTAGGTCTGACGTATATTGAATAAAGTCTGCACATGGAATTTAAAGAAATACGTGTAAAACACTTACGTATCAGAAATAGTTTCGAGTTTGCACGTTTACACACCGACACAATATGCTCCGACCAATTTAAGTCACTGTTAATTATCACTCCGAGGTCGTTGTGGGAGGTTACCGAGCTTAAGGGATGTCCATTTATAAAGTACGGTAGTGACGGGTTGTTCTTGCCAATGTGTAGTACAACGCATTTCTCAATGTTTAGAGGAAGTAACCATTCCAAGGACCACTTCAATATTGTATCGAGATCATGTTGAAGAACATGTTGGTTAACAATAGGATTAACGTACAACTTGGTATCATCAGCGTAAATGGAAACCTTACTAGATATAATGAGTGGAAGATCGCTTGTATAGACACAGAAGAGAAGTGGTCCAAGTACCGATCCTTGTGGAACTCCGCTCTTGACAGGTTTATCTGATGAATATGCTTCCCCAACACGAACTCGGAAATACCTATCAGATAGGAAATTCTGAATCCAAAGGTTTAACTTTCCGCGGATACCAAAGTGATCCAATTTAGCTAGTAGTCGACGCTTGGGAACACGGTCGAAAGCTTTGGAGAAGTCTAAGTAGACTACGTCAACAGGATGCCGATCGTTTAAAGATGACGACCAATCGTTAACACAATGGAGTAAATTCGTGATTGCTGAACGACCTTTAATAAAACCATGTTGTTGGTGAGGAATCACATTTTCGTGAAGGAGAAACTCAGACATAGCTTCAGAAATAATGGCTTCCATGATCTTGCTGACAATAGGTACTAGGCTGATTGGGCGATAATTATTGCAATCAAGTTTATTGCCTTTCTTAAAAATAGGAGTAACCGAAGCCAATTTCCACGATGAAGGGAGATAACCCTGATTAAAGGAAGTATTCATCATAAGGGATAGAGGGATTGCTACAGAATCGGCACATTGTTTTAGGAAAAAGGAGGTTAGTCCGTCCAAACCAGGCGATGAATTGTTGCGTAGTTTCCGTAAATGTTGTTTAATTACCTCCGGTGTGAAAGAGATGTCATTAAGAGTTGCATGCAAACGTGGACACATTATTTGAGGAACGGCATCATTAGGTTCATCTGTAAAAACCTGAGTGAAAAACAGCGATAAAGCATCAGAGGATTCTTTATTCGAAGAACATAAAGACCCGTCGGCTTTTTGAAGCAATGGTATGGAGACTTTAGACGATAAAGATGTGCGAATGTACCGGAAAATTTTCTTATTATTATCACTTGCAATGATAGATTCTTCAAAATCTTTCCTTAGGTTTAGCAAAGATTGTTTTACTCTATTGGAAAATCTACGGTGAACAAGAAAATCATCAAGGGAACCTGTGCGTTTATAAGATTGCCAAAGCTTCCGTTTATGTCGAACTAAGCGTGTAGCGGCAAGGTTGATCCAAGGTTTTAATTGATTTCTAAACAGCTGACGTTCAGTTGTATGAACTGAAATAGTTCTAGTTGTAGTGTCAAGAAAAGTGTCCCACATTGACGAGGGATCGATTAAGTTATGAAAAAGGTTATTCCAATTAAGTTGATGTAAAGCGGAATTAACTTTAAAGAAATCTGTAACTGTTATAGTCTTTGTATACATTTTGTTAAGACTTTTGGATAAGTTAAACTGAATGTGGAAAGTTATCACTGCATGATCGGATTTTCCAATTGGAGAAGATATGTCTATCGTTGAAATTAATTGTTCTTCGTTTGTAATTACCAGGTCGACCGTTGATGGTTGATTATTAAGTCTAAATCTAGTAGGTTTGGTGATAAGTTGCGACAGGTTGGAATTTATAATAAAATTTTTAAATAAATTATGAGAGCTAACACCGTCAGTTAACGAAATAGCTGGCCATGAGATATCGGGAAAGTTAAAGTCACCTACGATAACAAGATTGTCAAGAAGTGATATTTCCTCAAGTAATTCAATAAAAAGATTATAAGTTCCTGGTTGGGTATCAGGGGGACGATACAAGCAAATTAGATTCATGGTAAATGAATTTCTGGTGATAGTCAGGTGAAGAATATCTAATCCGGCAGTCTGAATATCTTTAGCACAAATAGAAAAGTTATTAGTAATTAACTCCGAAAGATAAATACAGACCCCACCTCCTACGCGATTTTGTCGGTCTTTACGATAAATAGTGTAACTAGGTATGGCAATTAAAGAGTCAGGAATATTATTATTCAACCAACTTTCAGCTATACAGATAATATGAGGTGTTATTAATTGAATATTACATAGAAATTCAGTAAATTTAGCATTAAGTGAAGCAATGTTTGTATAAAGAAGTAGCCAATCGTTGAACATAGAAGAGTTTGGGTCAATGGCGAAATGTAGTAATTTTAGGAATGCCTTGGATGTACTTAATTGTCAAGTCCCGTTCACCATTGTTTTTTCTAGTTTCCAGTTCGCTTCGAAGGTCTTTCAGACGTTGTTGTTGAATTGGAGTTTTGTCGTCAATTATGGAGAAGGATTCAGTTTCTTTATCTTCTAGAAGCTTGGATTTGTTGCGTAGAATTTGTTTAGCAAAATAGTCGGAAGACATAACCACTTTTAACATACGAGGGAAACGTTGATTTGGTTTGCCAACCCTGTAAAAACTCAGCGGAGTTTCTTGACACCCAACAGAACTCAATAGATACCGATGTAATAACATTATTGTCATGATCTTTTTTAGCCTGAGATGTAGAACCCACTTCGGGGACGCCTCTGATTAACACATTTTTGGCTCTTGTAATACGATCAACAGCTTCGTTAGCTATATTATCCGCAAATTCTACTGATTTAAGAGAGTCAATCTGCTTCAATTTTTCATTTAATTCGGCCAGTTTATTATCAAATGCATCCATTTTACTGTTAATATCTAATTTGAGATCAGACAAAAGATCCTTAATTTGAGAAATGTTAGCAACGTTTGTGTTACAAGAGTTGCACAGAATACAAATACCACGAACTTTCTGTCTGGTTACCCGATCGTCAAGTGAAACCTCTGTGCAGCCCATGTGAATTTGTCGTTTACATCCATCGCACTGAAGTTTTCGATCGTTGGCAGGTATCGGTTTTAAACAATTCCCACAATTAGGTGACGTAGGCATTGTAAAGTTTTTACTGTGAATATGCTGATAAGGTTTACGAATATGATAAAATGTACTCACAAAAACTGTTCCAAAAGGCACTTTAGATTGCAAATTTTACACTGACTAATTAGCACTTTTTGTAGAGTTTATTGCACTTAATAGGATAGTTTATGTCTAATGAATTAATAATTAGTATGTTATACAAAATCAAACGATTTGTTCGGAGCTACGAAATACGTGGCGATTGACTTGCCAGTGAAAGTTAGCGGTCGAATAATTGCCTGACACTCTTTCGAATCGAATGCAAAAAGTTGCATGACGATTCATCTTACTGCACAAAATTCCTAGGTTTAATGCTTCGTTGTCTTGTCTATCTATAGTTCGAGCAAAATCAAATTTGTAGCTCATGAAAAATACGTTTTTATTCGTCCAGTTCCAAATCGAATATTTCATCGTGAAATAACCAAAAAATAAAGCACTTTTCGGGAAAAATCCATTTAATATTTTTTAAAGTGTTTAAAAAAGGCTTTATTTTAATTATTTACTTTACAAAAGTTTCTAGCATCTAGCATAGCAAAGTTGGCCCCCTTTTCTTTGTTAAAAAAACATCATGATGATCTCCCCGTGTTTACTTTCACAAATGAAATTAATCGTTACCGCTTTACAAACAGGTTACTTTACTTATCTATTTCTTATATGATATGTCAGTTGTACCCGTTTACAGTGCTTATTTTTGAAAGGGTTATAGTTATAAGGGCTTGAATTAGTCACTAATCACAAGTGCATGCAAACTTTGAACAGCCATATTTAAACCAATTTTTGTCTTACAGAAAAACAAAATAAAACTAGCATATTTATATATACTAGCAAAACCTACATTTTTCTACTCTGAGATTTTTTATATCACTTATAATTTTTAAATTATTTTGAAAAAAGGAAATTTTTCCAAAATTTTTAGAAAAATTTTTTTTACTATAAAACCAAATTTTTTTCATACACATCATATAAAAATACACAAAAATACACATACATAACAGTTAAAGTAAATGGTAAAGCGTTAACGATTAATTTGTTTTAGGGTGCTAAATAGAGGTATATTTTCACGATTTCTTTAACCAAAAAAAGGAGCCAACTTTTTTTTCATCGTAACTTGTTTATTTTTTATGCTAGAAACTTCTGTAAAAAACAAAACTATAGCCATTTTTAAACACTATTTTTCATCAGCTATAACTTTGCTTTTACTCGGTTTATAGACTTTGCTGATACACCATTTTTTGCTTGTTTTTTTTTAATACAGTTTTGCCTTGTTATATTTTTTTTTATAAATATTTTTCTTGATAAATATTTTTTTTGATAAATATTTATTTTTTGAGTTATTTGCGAAAAACTGTCTGAAAACGTAGTTTTTTTGTCGAAAAATAAACATTTTCAATCGCAAATAAATCGAAAAGTATTGACTTACATAAAAAACTCTATAGAACGAAAGTTGTTTATAATCAGTCAATTTATCCATTTCCGGGCTTATTTTACACACGCGTTTTTTCACCCCCGAGAAAAAGCAACCAACGACACAAATTCAACTTTGAAGTGGAGGGTAAGTAGAACCTAAATCAAAATTTTCATGCAATTCTGAGTTGCTCCTGAAAATTACACTCCAAAACGGTCATTTACTGAGCTATATAAAGTAACAAAATTTGTTACAGAATGTTATTAAAAAGATAAGATGTTAAAATTTTCCTGGATTTCACCTAGGGCATCATATGACTCTTCCCACGTGTGTTCCCCGCAATGTCCAGAGTGTTTGAATGTGTAATGTAGAATGAATAAAATTATTATAATTAATAAAATGTTCTTAATAATAAATAAAGTAATTAATAGGTACAAATGAAAAGAGTAGCTAAAGTTACGAAGTTTGAAAGACTTCGAGAATTTAAATACCCGGTAAAGCTTATAGTGTAGGAAACAAAGGTTGAACCTTGCAAAATGGACACAAGTCCGGTTTTATTTTTTTTTTCTGGTATACCAAGAGGTGCTTATTATAAGACTAACTTTTTCTGAAAAAAATTCGTCCCGGAACCCCTTTTTTCACCCCTTTAAAGGAGGTAATTTGTGGTTTTTTCGGAAAGTAGCCCTTCCTGTACCTTTTACAAAAAATTTCTTTTATAGAAATATGAAGAGGACTATATTTTCTACGATTTATTTCCCGACAGCATCTGTCTATCATCCACCGTTCAGCGGGGGTGGCGCCCCAAATTTGACAAGTTTTAAAAAAAGATGTTTTTAAAAAATATATATTTTTCCCTAACTGTAACGGAAATTAAGAAGAAATCCTGCGGCAATTATTCACAAATAATTGGTTGATTTTTTGGTATAGATTTCACTTACGGGTAATTGCCCTTTATTTAATTACAGGGTGTTACATTTTAAAAAACCCCTTTTTATACCATCTGAACTATTTATGCTAGAGTAAAAAGACTTTCAGCGATTACCAATGTACTGGTGCTATTTACAAATTTGTATAATGCACCCCCATTTTTCCCCGGAACTACCCAGAAAAGAAGAATTAATAAATAAAGTGATTTTCTTGGAATCCGTCACACATAATGCCCTTTATTAATACGCTTCATATATCATTTTGTGCACGTTATTATTACCCATGCATGGACACCAAAAGCGATTTCCTAGTGCAACCCCTGTAGCCAAAAAAAATAAATGAAATCGGGGGTTGAATTTTTTTTTGTTTTTTGCTTTTTGGTCCCTATTGGCATATGCCTCATCAATAGTGCTTTTCAAAAATATATATGGTTATTGCAATATCCCTGCGGAAACCACCCCTATCCTTGAAAATATACTGCAGAAACTACCCCCCCTAATAACACAAAACATTCCATGAATGTTCCTAGAATGTACACACAGGACATTGAAAACATTCCTGGAATGTCCCCAAATGCACACGAATGTCCCTGGAAAGTCCCAGGAAAGTGCTGTGTCAGCATTTTAAATATTCTTAGAATGTTCTGTTGGAACATTCCATGAATGTCTACGAATGTTCTTTGGACATTCACAGTCTATTTTTTAGACTGAATGTCTTGTTGGAACATTCCATGAATGTTCTTTGGACATTCACAGTATATTTTTAGACTGAATGTCTTGTTAGAACATTCCATGAATGTCTACGAACGTTCTTTGAACATTCACAGAATATTTTTTAGACATTCACTGAAATATATCGTCAGTAATGTGACAATACCTCCTATATGTTTTTTCATGAGGTTTGCAGGAGACGAAAAACATTTTTTAAGGTCACTTTCTGTTTTCGTACGTATTCTGACTTTTTTGTAGTAAATAGATAGTTATTTACTGCAAAACAAGTCAAAAAATATATGAGAACAGGAGGTGGCCGAAACAAGTTTTTAGTCTATCTTACAAATCTCTTGAAAAAAACAGATAGGAGGTATTGTCACATCACTGACGATATGTGGCCATACCAAATAATACATCCTTGATAAATATAAACATTTTTATTGCAAAAAATCTTTACATACATTTTTTAATGTAATTTACTGACATTCCTAAATATTATAAAAAAATGTGTCACATTTGCTTTGTAAACCTTTCTTTTGCTTTTCGTAGCCACATATTCTGTTTCCTTTCTGGTTTTTTGTAGACCACTTCTCTCAGCTGATTCTAAAAGAAAATAAAATAAAAGGTAATTTTTCTATCCTTTACAATTAACAATCAGAAGAAATATTATTTACAGGTAATAATACGCATAAATAATAATAATAAAAAAATAAATATTAAATAATATTTAAATAAATAATAAATAATATTTAATAAATAAAATAATAATAATGAACATTTTGTATTTTGACAACGACATCCGACGTGGAAGTAGAAACCTTAATAAAATTATTTTTTCAAGTAAATTGTGGCTTATTTCCTCATTAGAATAGTTAATTACAAAAAAGCCACAAAGAAATAGATTTTTCACAAACAAATAAGTATTTAGTATTCATTATATTTATTGTTTTTATTATTTACTTTAATGTCCTACTGGTACATTATTTGACAAATAATGACATTTCGAAGTCTGTTAAGTATGATATAACGCCCTTGGGCATTAAATTTAAATAACGACTTAGATATTGTCAAGTTGACAAATATCAACCTAAGTAAAACTATGGTTACCACAATTATGTTACTACTGTTACTGGTAAATGTACTTATTTAAAAACTAATCAATTCAAAATTCATTCAAATTTTTCGCATATAAAGAATAATTTAGTCAGACATTAAACGTTGAAGGCACCACAGGTATTATAATAATAACGCTTTCGGTGAACGTATATCCCTCAGGCCCTTGTTAAAAACACCATTGACCTCAAGCGTTATTATCCTTATAATACCCTTGGTACCTTAATAACTGTAACATAAGATTATACCTTAATTCTTGTTTTCTATTTCTGATGTTTTTATTTATTTACATTGAATATTAATCTGTTTTGTTGTATAATCTACTTCGCAATAATTATGTGATATATTTGACTTAAAATGAATTCAAAAATTTTTTGCAGTTGGGCAACAATGTCAACTTAGATCTCCGATGTAGATAATGAATTACAACAGTATCTATATTGTACAGACTGTATTATTAATTAGGTTATTTATTTATTTATTTATTGAAATATTCATCCACCAGGTATAAACCCATAAAGGTGTACATAAGAAAACTACATACATTGACTGAACACTTGATGACAAAATATAAAATAAAATAAAAGAATAACCAAAAATGTTTCTGTTGTTAATACACATACACAATAATAAACAAAGACCTTAATAAAGAAAAATAACATGGCATCAATTCGATAAGCTATTGCGTATTTCGCGTTTAAAGATGTTAAAACCAAGAAAAAAAAAATGCATATACCTGTGTGACATAAGCTATTGGAACAGCACAGTCTCTTAAACGAACAGATGAAAGTGAAGTTCTGTCAATATCTTTTTCTAAAAAGTGTTTTGAACATACTCCTCTATTAACAAATCTGATCTATACTTCATGTCTTCTTCGCAGGATCTTCTGGAAAGCTAAAAATACAAAATATGGTTAATGAACTCACAAAATATTATAAAACAGCTTAGAAATTGTTTATTAGTATAGTCGGTTCCCCAAACTCTGACACAACTAACTAGTGATTTTAGTAGGTAATTTTTTTTGTTTTTGGCCAATTTTGCCAAAATTACAGTAATTATTAACTATTTAGTTATTTTTTTTTTTTGCCAATTTTACCAAATTGGCAAAATTATTTACTAAAATCACTAGCCAGTTGTGTCTGAGACTCAGTAGTACTGAGACTGAGTTTAGCAAATCGACTATAATATTCTGTGTATTCATTAGTTGGTACTGCATATTATAGTGTGTGGTCTACCATCCTATTTATAAAGGCATACATTAGCAAAAACGCAAAAAGAATTACTTTAGTTTTACAAATCCTATTGTTATTATCTCTATTTACTATTTTAGTTAGGAATAAGCGAAGTTTGTGGCTTATTCACAATTATTATTAAAATAATAAATGGATATGACCAATTATTAACTTATAAAATAAAATAATAATTCTTCTGATTTATGCCTTTTATTCACTTTGTTATATCTAGGTTACTTAAAAGATTTTTTATGAATATGTAGTATTGTTAGGGTATTAATAGTATTAATTTATTTTCTGAAATACAGGGCATGCCTTCGTTTACATATTTGCATACTAACCTTTTAATAGGGCTTTTCATTCACAGTCATTTGTTTGGAGCTTCTGTCATAATTGAAACGTTATTCCTGCAGATTTTTTTATCTACATTTGTTTCTGCTACTCCAACTGCGTTAAAAACAGGACACCATTTTATTCACTATGTTAATAATACTATTAAAGCTATTATAAAAGTATCCGAATTAAAAAAATATTCTTAAAAAGCACAAATAATAGAAATAACGATCCACCCACGGCAAAGCAAGGTGGCCAAGATGAAGATGCCAAGATGGCCGAAGCGAGGTCGTTGGTTGGTCGTTTTTAGTCACGTGATGCCCTCTCAAGCGCCATGCACAAAAATATATGCACGGCGAATTTGAAAATGAACGCAAAAGAAATAAATATAAATGCCTCTCTTGGGTTTTGCATAAGTTATAAGTATTTTTTTTATTAACAAAATCGCATTCCAAATTGAATATTCGCGAACAATAATTTTTATTACATTTGTATGTTTATAATATTGTATTAATTGAACTTGGGAAACTCTTTAAATTTGACATATTATTGCACTGTAGGCCTAGTGTCACTTAGTTTGTCTGGTATGTTATAAGTAATGTTGTATCTGTTACACGTATGTATTATTTCGCAACTTAAAATATAGGAACATTGGTAGTATGTTCACAGAATGTCTTATGGTAACATTCCAGGAATAATTTAAACAGATGTTCACCGAATGTTCCCTAAATGTCCAGGACATTCAAATATTGATAGAACTTTGGTAGTACATTCCTGGAATGTTGTGTGTTGTTAGGGCCTATCCCTTGGCGAGCATGTTTTTACGATTTTCTCATTACCTATGCATTATTTTTAAACAAAACTTATACAAGGTTAAAGACCACTATTTACTCTAAAAATTAGGTCCTATTCATTTTTTTCGTATAAGCAACCGTTACCAGTGGCGCCGTAAACCTCATATATGCTTTGGCGGGCTCCAGTTTTTGTTTTTTTTTTCATCATCTGTTCATTTTATTGATAAAGTACTTATGTAAAATAAAACAACACAGTGTTACCTACAAATTATGACATATGCACATTTTACATTCTTTGCTCCTCAAAGCCACAGTGGGGGCCCAAAATCAATTTTTGCATATTTTCGCCACCTACACGCATTTTATTTCATTAATGCTACCTTAATAGCACAATGTTCACCCCTAAGTGGTCGCTAAGCAGTGGCGGATCCAAGGAGGGGTGATGGGGGCGATCACCCCCACCCCTCTCAAACCAAGTGATATTATATTTAAAGATTATAAAAATATTCATTTATTTTTATAGAAATACTTATATTATATTAATATTATTTTTATAAGAGTGACTTTTTATGCTTTAGCGACAGTGGCGGTTCCAGCATCGTTTAGAGGGGGTGCCAATTGTTTAAATTTCTATAAAAATAAATGAATATTTTTGTAATCTTTGAATATTATATCACTTGGTTTGAGAGGGGTGGGAGAGATGATCACCCCCATCACCCCTCTCTGGATCCGCCACTGCTTAGCGACCACCTAAGGGTAAATATTGTGCTATTAAGGTAGCATTATTTGCAATAAAATGCGTGTAGGTGGCGAAAATATGCAAAAATTGATTTTGGGCCACCACTGTGGCTTTGGGGCGCAAAGATTGTAAAATGTGCATAAGTCATAATTTATAGGTTAAACTGTGTTGTTTTATGTTACATAAGTTCTTTATAGGGGTAATTTCCGCAGGGATGTTGCAATAACCATATATATTTTTGAAAAGCACTATTGATGAATCATATGCCCATATGGATCAAAAAGCAAAAAACAAAAGAAAAATTTCAACCCCCCATTTTATTTATTTTTTTTTTGGCTGCAGGGTTGTACTAGGAAATCGCTTTTGGTGTTCATGCATGGGTAATAATAACTGCACAAAATGATATATAAAGCATATTAATAAAGGGCATTGTGTGTAAGGGATTCCAAGAAAATTACTTTATTTATTAATTATTCTTCTTCTTTTTTAGGTGGTTCCGGGGAAAAAATGGGGGTGCATTATACAAATTTATAAACAGCACCAGTACATTGGTAATCGCTGAAAGTCTTTTTATTCTAGCATAAACGGTTCAGATGGTATAAAAAGGGGTTTTTTTTAAATGTAACACCCTGTAATTAAAAAAAGGGCAATTGCCCTTAAGTGAAACCTATACCAAAAAATCAATCAATTATTTGTGAATAATTGCCGCAGGATTTCTTCTTAATTTCCGTTACAGTTAGGGAAAAATATATATTTTTTAAAAACATCTTTTTTAAAAACTTGTCAACTTTGGGGCGCCACCCCCGCTAAACGGTGGATGATAGACAGATGCTGCCGGGAAATAAATCGTACAAAATATAGTCCTCTGCATATTTCTGTAAAAGAAATTTTTTGTAAAAGGTACAGGAAGGTCTACGTTCCGCAAAAACCACAAATTACCCCCTTAAAAGGGGTGAAAAGGGGGTTCCGGGGCGAAATTTTTTCAGAAAAAGTTAGTCTTATAATACGCAACCCTTGATATACCAGAAAAAAAATTAAACCGGACTTGTGTCCATTTTGCAAGGTTCAACCTTTGTTTCCTACACTATTATAATTTGCCGAGTTTGCTCGTCTATATCTTAAAAACCCTCCATCAGATCGAGATCTGCCCGTAAGAACTTTTCATCAGGATGCTTCAAAGAGTATTTTTCCAAAGTATGAACTAAATCCACTGAGACCTAATTTCTATAAGGTTTGTGCGGGCTACTTTGTCGGACAAAGATCGACAATCTTTATTAATTAAATATACGTACTTTAAATTGAAAATTAAGAATTATTTTGTAATAACAAAACTATCGCGCTAGAGTGACATCTTGTGGCTGTCGGATTCTACGATTTTGTTATTACAAAATTCTTAATTTTCAATTTAAAGTACTAATATTTAATTAATAAAGAATATCGATATCTTGCCCGACAAATTTACAGCCGCGTTTCGACGTTTTTTCCGACAAAATTTCAATTCAAGTTTGTCTCAATTAAATAGTTTGCACTTATTTTGGGGACTTTTCTATCAAGACTGATGATGGAATTAGTATTCCGAAAACGTTCTGTTCTGTGTAGTAACTATTTTTAGAGACTTTTTAAATATACCTTTTACAAATGAATTTATTATTTTTTGTGATTTATGGTAAGCAGCCAGCTAGAGGAATTTATTTTTCTCGTGAATTTTTTATATTATGTAGGGTTTATTATGAACAATACAAGGTGCCATTTTAAAATTATGTATAATGTTTGCCAAATCCACTTCAACGTTAGTGTATCTTCCTACCACATTCAAATATCAAAAATATATGATAGATTGTCACAACTGAATATTAATAAGGGACCTGGACCCGATGGGGTTCCTCCTTTTCTTCTAAAAGAATGCAGCTTTATACTATCTAGACCACTTTATCATATTTTCAATGCCTCTCTCGATTCTGGTGATTTCCCCGACTTCTGGAAACAATCTTATGTAACTGTTATTTATAAATCAGGTGTTAAATCTGATATTAAGAACGATCGCCCCATATCTATTCTAAGCACTATCCCTAAAGTATTTGAAAGCATTATAACTGAATTTCTTACTTACGACTGCTCTAGTGTTATTACCAACTCACAGTTTGGGTTTTCTTCCCGTAAATCTGCTGAGCTAAGTCTACTCAGTTATACTGACTACCTATCTGAAGCCCTGGAGGAAGGCTTGCAGGTTGATTCAGTGTACACTGACTTCTCTAAAGCCTTTGATAAGATAAACCATAACCTTCTATTACATTAATTACGTTCTTATGGTATTGATGGTCTGGTATTTAGCTGGTTATGTAGTTATTTAGACAGTAGAACTCAAATGGTTAGAGTAAATCACTGTTATTCTAACATTTTTCCTGTAACTTCAGGTGTTCCTCAAGGTTCACACCTGGAACCGCTACTATTTAATCTATTCATTAATGATATTACCACTTGTTTTTCCCATACAAAAGCTCTCCTTTTCGCTGATGACCTTAAGTGCTTTACAATAATAAGATCTCATGATGATATTCTTAGACTACAATCAGATATTAATAAATTATCCCAGTGGTGCTTTCTTAATTGCATGGAATTAAATGTTGGTAAGTGTTATATTATGCGTTTCTGTAGGAATCACCATTTATTAACACATGACTATACTATTAACGATCAAGCATTGCAATCATGCACACAAATCAGAGACCTAGGCATAATATTAGACTCTTCACTCAGCTTTAAACACCACATTAGTACCGTTGCCCAAAAGTCTATGAAAATGCTTGGTTTCATTAAAAGAACATCTCGTGATTTCACAGATACAAATTCCATGAAAATTTTATATTGCTCACTTGTTAGATCTCATCTTGATTTTTGTTCCTCTGTGTGGTCTCCATATTATCTAGTTCATAAAAATAAACTTGATAGAGTTCAGCATACCTTTCTCAGATACGTAGCTTTTAAACAACATATATATCGTAGCTACACAGATATTGAATTATTATTGAATATTACTTCATTAGAAACCCGTAGAAAAGAAAAGATCTGACAATCTTATTCAACATTAATAATGGTAATAGTAGCTGTCCAGATCTTCTGTCAAAAATTGGTATTTTTGTACCTACTCGGTCAACAAGACAAACTCAAACTTTTCACATAAGCTTTCATAGGTATAATTACATATACTTACAACAATTTTTTACCACGAACACTTAGACTTGCGAATTCTCTAAATGACTTAAATATATTCTGCAATTCCTTGGATATACTTAAAAAACTATTTGTTGAACATACAATGTTAGTGATATAATTTCTATCAGCAATTTTTTAAGCTTAAACTTTGTTTTTTATATCGTAATGTTGTTTTTTTCCTTTAACTTATTAGCTTTGTTATCCAATACATATTATAATGTTTGTTCTTTGTGTTGACACTGTTTATGGTTTTGATTTTGTCTTTGTAATATTAATTTTTTTTTGTAATAATATTTTCTGAATTGGGCTTGCCCGTAAATAAATAAAAAAAAGGAGTTAAGTAAAAAACCAATATATTAACACTTAGGTTAGAAAAATGATGTCTGTATTTATGTTTAATTTACAAAATATACCATTATATAAAGCGTGATAGATTATTAATTATTTCAAAATTTTATGTAGTTAATGTCTTGACGAAAATTATACATAATTTCAAAACTGCACCTTGTATTATTCATATCAGACTAAACATAATCATATCCGTACCTACCTTTTATAAAAATGAACAACTACATTTTACATTATATTTTACAAAAAAAAAAAATCGTTTCATTTGTATTCTTTTTATTAGGTTTGTTCCAACCCTTCACATTACCGTTCTCGAATGGTTACGCGTATGCGCATGCGCAAAATTATGTTCAGCAACACATTTTTCTTTACTGCGCATACTCATAACAATCTGGTGATTTTTAGCAAAATCTGGCAACTTTTTAAGCAATTGTCTGGTGATTTTTAGTTTTTTGACCTGGCAACCTTGAGTCTAGTCAGTAATCAGTCATTTATCGTTGGGAGGCCATGTCAATAAAATTATTATTTGAAACACGCATTTTTACGTACCTATTCTGTTTTGAAAAATTATTTGTAAAATCGATTTACAAATATTTTTTCTTAATAAAATAGGTGTGTGGTTCTTTTTTGCCGTAACGGTTTGGAAAATAAAAAGTAATTTCGTAAAAAAACAAAAAATAAACTCTTAAAGAAACTTAACAAAACTTAATTTCTAAAAAAAACTTAACAAGATTAAATTCTAAAAACAACTTAAAAAACCTATTTAGGCACAAAATTTAATGGAGTAAAGGTTCAAATAATCCACTTTGAACATACGAACAATGGGTGAATATATCATACAAAGATTCTCTTGTATGTCTGAGTTGATCTGGCGTAATGTCAGCACAATATTGGACAATTTTCGCTCTTAACTCCATTAAATTTTGGGCACGTTCAAAATTGTGCCGATAAATCTTTGATTTAAGAAAGCCCCAAAAAAAGAAATCATTTGGGGAGAGGTCTGCTGATCTTGGAGGCCACTTGATTGTACCGTTTTTTGCAATTAACCGGTTTGGAAATGTCCTTTGGAGATCCTATTCGGTAACTGCCCTTGTATTATGACTGGGACATCCGTCATGCTGGTACCAAATATCTCCGAGATTCATATTCGGAAGTTGCTGAATTGCCGGAACGATTTGATTTTGTAGCAGTTCGAGGTATTTAGTGCCGTTGAGGTTGCCCTCAATAAAAAAGGGGCCTATTACATAATCACCCAAAATACCCGACCAAACATTAAGTTTTTGCGGGTATTGTGTTCGTACAGGAATGCTTAAATGTTTATTTTCTCGAGACCAATACCGAACAATCGATGAATTGTGTTTTCTGTGAAGAGAAAATGTCGACTCGTCAGTAAATAAAATGTTCTTTAAAAAATGTTGGTCAGCATTTTGCTTGTTCATCATCTCTTCACAGAATACCATTCGTCTAGTATTGTCCTTGGGAAAAAGTTCTTGGGTTGTTTGAACTTTATAGCATCGATATCCATTCCTTTTTAAAATACCTCGAACAGTACTTTGGCTTAAATTTACTTGTTCAGCAATTTCCCTGCTTGAACACGGTTGACTGGCTTCAACAGCACCACAAACATTAATTTCTTTATTTATACGTTGCAGTGGCGGCTCGTCAGAGGAGGCAAGGGAGGCTCAGCCTCCCCATACATTTTTTACATACTCTATACTGTTTTGTTTATCATGAATCGCGAAAACAACAATAATTACTCTCACTATTATACAACGTGTAAATTCCATATTATCACTAATTATCCATACGTACGGAGCATTAGCATTAGAACGCATGATCGCGTCTCGCGTCTCAGTTTTATTACATATTATTGTAGGCAGGACCCTGGGTTATCCCGAGATGCACGAACGGAGCCGAGAAGCCCAGCATTCTCCATTGCTAATGCTCCGTGCAGCGCAGCAGGCGTTTAAGAAGACCCGGTCTCCTAACAGTGGCATCTACGGCGCCATCACACGCTGCCCGGAGATATACCAAGGGAGGCAGAGTACCTTCTCAGCTCCGTTGGGTGGTTGGGTGCGTCTCGGAACAACGAATTTTAGGGTCCTGACTAAAAATAATGAAAAATCTAAAAGTGCGAATTTTGTTATGAAATTTGGTATGTGGGGTTATAATAATATTTGGAACAACTTGCTCAAATAACTTTTTCCGATATCTCTAACTCAAAGCAAAATATCGGTAATTTATCGTGTTTTTGAATTCGCAGTAGGTGTAGGCCGCGTTTAGAATTAAACAAATTCAGTTGAGTATCTTAAAAAATTTGAAGCTTCATTATGTATGGACTGCAAAACTTCAAATCTGTATTTATTTTGATATGCATAGGTATCTACTTACAAATGGATGGAATTGTTACCAAATAAACGACACAAACTTTGGTATTAAACTTTTACTATTAGACTAACTATTTTTAAAATGATAATATCATGAAATTATGAATTAGGATGATATTATGAAATGTAAATAAAAAATGGTCAAAAGATGGGGCCTTAAATTACATTTTTTGACGCATTTTTTTGCTAGTGCAAATTTGTCTAGATATTTTACAGTTAGGTATAGCCTCCCCTATTGTAAAAATCACGAGCCGCCACTGATACGTTGTTCACTCTTTTGACGAATAGGTGGTTCACCAAGATTGTTACACTTGTGGCAGTTTTGAATACATCCACATCTGCGAAATTTTTGAATTATTCTTTCGACTGTGCAAATCGAAGGAGCCGTCTTATTCGCAAAACGAACAACGAATAAATTATCTGCTATATCTCGAATCGAGTGACCTCCAAAATACCAAGCTAAAATTTGAAATTTTGCCTCAAGTTCATACATTTTTAATGCATTTACGAAATTACTTTATTTTCACGCTACGGACTTTTCAGCTAGTAACACTGCGAAGGGCAAAAGCAAGACTGACTAACCTGACTGACGACTAACTTAGTTAAAACCGCCCAAAAACCGCTTCCTCTAGACTTGCACGTCTAGACAAGCTCGTTCCTTTTCTAAGCAGTAAGACGTTTGGACAGTGTTGTCAATCGCATTTCTCTAGATATTTCTCTCAAACAAGGTATCACAAACCATACATACTCCTAGACGTTTTACGTAAATTGTCAAGGCCAAGACAGCAAATTAGTTACCATTCCAATCCAGAGATGTCGCTGTCAGTCAATTCTCTTGTCATATTTAACAACTGACAGTTGACAATTAAATTAATTTGTTATTTACTTTTTATTTTACAGTTTGTGGCTTAATTATTTTATTATAGTGGTGTTACGTTTTTAATTAGATTTAATCACAATTTTAATCAATTGTATTAACCTCCTCTCCGTTTTTATGAGTAGAATTTTTAGTTTACATTGATCATCCGGTGTTGTGTTTCTCCACATTTAAAAAAACAATATAATAGATCCTGAAATAGTTTATTCCAATAGACAAGTATGTCATCAACATTTCGGGCCTATATATTTTTGGAAGTTTGTAATAAGGTATTTAGTATTTATCTAAACAATCATCCTAGAAGATTCTTTCAAAAATTTTCGTTCAACTCGATATTACATCAGTGCTTTCACGTGACACATGGCAGTAGTGTTTAGCATTTTGAAAACAAATTGGAATATTTGAAGTTTTCAGTAAAACATTGAATTGTCTTTCTGTTGTTTTAATTTCCTGCGAAATTTCGTCAAAAATCCCGCAAAATTTATAATTTTAAATTCCCACGTAACTAAAATTTGTCAATTTAGTTCCCATTCCAATCAAGAGATGGCGTTAATTCGATCCAAAAGATTAACATGGTCGTGAAACGTCTATGAGTATGTATGGTTTGTGCAAGGTATAATGTTTAACCATAAAATATTTACAGTTTACACGAAAGACAGGAAATAACTACAAACCATTAAGCATTAAGTTTATTTTTGTTATTAGTCTGTTGTAGTAGATTGGTAGTTACACTGAAAAATATAGACAAATATCGAAATATCCGATTTATGCGAAGACATGAAGCAGATATAACTTTCAAAAAGATCCGCAAATCGAATTATTATAGATCGCTTGGCAACATTGACTTTGGGCGGCGCTATGGGCTATAATAGCACCTCCTCAAAGAAGACAGATAGGTAGTTGAACGATATTTTACACAATGTCTTTCAACATGGTATGGATTTCTGTGTGTCGAAGTTTTATATTGGTCCACTATGTTAAATGCAGTTCAACCGTACATGTGGTCAATGCAATGTTCCGAAACTTTCTCGCTGAAACTGTATAATAATATTAGATTTATAAATCTTAATTAATATTATACAGGGTGTTTCATTGGGAAAGTAACATACGTTAACTACAGAAAGAGGACACTTAGGCGGTCTCAAAAATACCATACTTAATGGGTCTTACTCCATTAATAACAAAGATACTGAGTGTTTTATCTATTTTGCCATTTTATTAATTGCTTCATAACTTTTTAACCACACTGTATATTTATTTTATGTTTGGCACACAAATATCGTTTAAGATGTACAATAAATAATTATTTATTTACAATTGTAAAAAATCCAGGTCCGGATTAAAAAAAAATTTCCAACCCAAAAACAACACCCTGTACATTAAATTTTTTTAAAATGGATTTTTCATTTGATAAGAGGATGAAAAACTAAATTTAGTGGTGTACTTTGAATTTTTGGCAAAATGATTTTTCTGGTCAAATTTTGAATTTAAATTCTGAAATTATGTGAATTTCGAGAGCTCTAAGTAGAAAAAAATTGAAATACAGCTTACAACTTGTCAACCGCACTGTATATTTATTTTATATTTAACACGCGAATATTCTGTTAGGTGTCCAATCAATTAAATAAATTACAAATAAAAAAATCCAGGTCCGGATTAAAAAATATTGTATAAATGTTCCGACCCAAAAAAACACCCTGTATATTAATTTTTTTTAAAATGGGTTTTGCATTTGAAAAGAGGATGAAAAACTAAATTTAATGGTATACTTTTAATTTTCGGCAAAATAATTTTTCTGGTAAAATTGTGAATTTGAATTCTGAAATTATGTGAATTGCGAAACACAAAGTAAAAAAAATTAAAATATGATTTAATTTTAATTAATACCATTATTTAATCTAAATTGGTAAAATATTAACATTTTGACACATAACAGTAATTTTTGATGGTGGTAATTTTGAATAAGTACTTTAGTTTTGAATAGTTATGCTGCACATTTTCTCTGTTTTGTTATATTTTTTAGATACTTTGTTGATTAAAGTGATGTATTCTTTATTGACTCTTATTATTTATTCATTATTTAAAGATGAATATTCGCCATAAACTATTTGTCACAGATAATAAAAAACACTGAAATGTTTTAACATTTTACCAATTTAGATTAAATAATGGTAGTAATTAAAATTAAGTCGCATTTTAATTTTTTCTACTTAGAGCTCTCGCAATTGACATAATTTCAGAATTCAAATTCAAAATTTTATCAGAAAAATCATTTTGCCGAAAATTCAAAGTATACTACTACATTTAGTTTCTCATCCTCTTTTCAAATGCAAAATCCATTTTAAAAAAATTTAATATACAGGGTGTTTTTTTGGGTCGGAACATTTTTACAATATTTTTTAATCCAGACTTGGATTTTTTATAATTGCAAATAAAATAATTGATTGGACACCTAAAAGAATATTCGCGTGTTAAATATAAAATAAATATACAGTGCGGTTAACAAGTTGTAAGTTAAATTTAATTTTTTTTTCTACTTAGTGCTCTCGCAATTCACATACACAATTTCAGAACTCAAATTCAAAATTTGACCAGAAAAATCATTTTGCCGAAAATTCAAAGTACACCACTAAATTTAGTTTTTCATCCTCTTTTCAACTAAAAAATCCATTTTAAAAAAATTAATGTACAGGGTGTTGTTTTTGGGTCGGAATATTTTTCTAATATTTTTTAATCCGGGCCTGGATTTTTTACATTTGTAAATAAATTAATTTGTTGTACACCTTAAAGGATATTTGCGTGCCAAATATAAAATAAATATACGGTGTGGTTAAAAAGTTATGAACCAAATAAGAAAATGGCAAAATAGATAAAACACCCAGTATCTCTGTTAATAATGGAGTAAGACCCATTAAGTATAGTATTTTTGAGACCGCCTAAGTGTCCTCTTTCTACAGTCAACCTATGTTACTTTCCCAATGAAACACCCTGTATTAAGATTTTAAAACAAAAGTTGCCAGAATTTTGATAAGAATATCGTAAGTGGTTTTTAGATCATAAGAATGAAACGTTTATTCGTGTTTATCTCGATATGTATACAATGTGACATTCCTTGTGGTTCCCCTAGACTCTATAACCTAGCCTACTCAAGTCAAAATATGAACTACTTAGCAGTACAAATAATTATTAATAGTTAAGCATTTATACATTAGAATGGAAAAATATTTTGCATTCAACTAATGTGAATGTGTAGCTTGTGGAATGTTTCCCATTCAGTGTGGTTTTGGTTGTAAAATTATGAGGTTGGTTAACATTAAGTAAAAACTTACCAGAGCCCTTTCTTATTTTACTTATAAATTATAGTAGGTATAGTGCAATTTACTATTTTATTTGTAAATAAGCCACAATTCAAGTTCAAAATGAAATTTACTGATGTTTCGACTTCCACTTCGGAAGTCGTCATTGAAATACAAAATATTAATAAATTAAAAATATTTTGTTTATGTTGCTTCGTAAAAAAAATCTTCTAAAAATTTAATTTAATCTGACTCAATCATATCGGCAATTCAGACATGTATTATACATTTTAAAGTGTAAGTCGGAACGTCAATAAATTTCATTTTTAACTTAAACAATGGCTTATTTCCCAATAAATTAGTAAATTGCATAAGATTCCACAAAGAAACAGCTTCAGAGTAATATTAAAGTACAGTAAAATTGTAAAAAATGATTTTTTTGTCCTTAAATCTTAGCATTCCTGTACTAACGTGGTTAAAAAGTATTCAGACAAGTAAATAAATTTTAATACAGACAATCAATCCACTTACTACAATAGTAGTAGTTACAATAGGTAAACATCTGGGTGGTGGTTTATGACTTTATGACTTGGAAATTTTGAAATGTGGAAAGAATAGTATCATAAAGTGCATTATTATCGGTACCCTATTATAAAAATTAAGTAATAAATGTTCCAAAGGGCTGTGTTAGCTATATTTAAAATTACATACTTGTTAATTTAAAAATTATTTTACTTTTATACTTATACACACACCGGCAAAATTAGCTGAACATCTTAAAAATGGGACATGTTTGATGTCTCACATTTCTTAAACCTGTTGTCCGATTTGAGTGATTCTTTTAGTATATTATAGCCTTATTATTTAAGAATATCGGTGTAATAATATTGTTGCTAGACAGGTAAATGTCATTTTATACCGGGTGTAACAATCATACTGTGTTTTTTTCTTAAAGTTCAGAACACCCTGTGGAATATTATAGCATATATAAAATATTGAAATTAAAACTCGATTATAACCTTAGGCTTTCTTCACATTTTCTTTTTGTGATTCATTTGCTTATGTTGGAAAATAAAATAGTTATGTGCTTTAACAACTAGCCGTGTTTTTCATCAATAAATCCTCATAGTAGGGGAGGACCGTATGCTAAATTTGCAGTTATTCGAGCGTTATGGGGACCTATTGGATTGTGAAGAGTAGGTGCTAAAACCAAAAAAAAAAATTAAGCCAAGTTTTCCATAAAGTGTGGGACACTTTATTTTTTAATTTAATTTTCCATTTCCACCGATCGTTTTTTCCGATTATAGCTCCATCTACCCATAATTTGGAAAAAATGTTGCGAATAAAAGTTGCTTATTTTTACGTCAAGCATCCAAACCTGTAATAAAAATTGGAGGCTCCTATTTAAGATTTTAAGTAACCCTCACCCCACCTCCGTGGGGGGTCGTGTTTTGTGCCATTCGATAGATTTTTGATAAATATAGAA
Organism: Diabrotica virgifera virgifera; assembly: GCF_917563875.1. NCBI lineage: Eukaryota > Metazoa > Arthropoda > Insecta > Coleoptera > Chrysomelidae > Diabrotica > Diabrotica virgifera. The sequence continues at coordinate 127,320,240 of NC_065447.1, read as the reverse complement.
TAGGTGTATTTTGCAGCTGGAATTCATTAAGAAGCGACCGAAAAAAATATATTCTTAGAAAAACTCGAAATCGTCAGATTAAGATAAGGTAAGTTAAGTACATGCAAAATAGTGTATATTTCAAAAATTCGACGATTTGAGCGGGGCGTAAGAAAATGGGCGAGTCACAAAATTTCACAAAAGAAAGCGAATATTTCACGAAATAAACGTCAGATCGAAAAACTAGAAAATATTTCTTGTTCAATATTTATCAAAAATCTATCGAATAAAACTAAAAACGACACCCCACGGAGAGAGGTGGGGGGGGGGCGGGTAAATTAAAAATTTGAAACCTGCGATATTTCGCGAAATAAACATCAGATCGTAAAACAGCAAAATTCAAAAATCAATCGAATGACACCAAACACGACCCCCCAAGGGGGTAGGGGTCGTGTGGGGGGATTACTTTAAAATCTTAAATAGGAGCCGCCAATTGTTATTGCAGATTTGGATTCTTGAGTAAAAATAAGCAACTTTTATTCGCAACAATAATTCCACTTTTATAAAAAAAACTTTTTTATAATACTTAAAACCTTTTTATTATTTATAGGCAAGAATATAAAATAATTTAACGATAAACGATTTAACGATAACATGCTTAAAATTCCAAAAATTACACTATAATAAAAAAGTACTTTTTATAATACCTATCACGGTTTTGTTATTGTAGGTACATATAGGACAAACATGTTTGGAAAGAATAATTAACTTATAAAATATGATGTTTTAGTAGGTGTATTAACTGTTATTTATAATTATGATTCCAAAAATTACACTAGTATAAAATAGTATTTTTTTATAATACCACGGTTTTTTAAAATGGTATATATAATTTTAAATATATAAACTTTTAATTATTTATTAAAAAAATTAAAAAAAGACACGCAACAGCGTGGTTCCAACTGGGGACCTCTCGATCTGCAGTCTAATGCCACTGAGGCAATATCACTTTGTAGATATCGATTTATTAACGTACTTTTAAAATATCATTGCATTAGTCACATTTTTAAAATATTTTTATATTGATTGGTCAGTGGGGTAAAGCTTTATAAATCCGTTATAAGTAATAGATAGTAATAAAAGTTAATAACAAAAATTGTAGCCAACTTTGATTACAGGTTGATAATGAGCAATCGTAAATTGTAAGTTTTAGACAATTATTCAGTCATGGCTTACTTAAAATTTGGAAAGATTTAGACCCCTAATTATTAATAATTTTGCTCTGAAAAATGATATTATCTCGAAAACTAATAAATTTACGCATAGGGAATGTTATACAAAAAGTATAGTATGGTAATGGTACTTTTCGATAATGATATTCTATTTAAAACTACTGAGAAAATAATGTACTTGCGTTTTGACTCACCCTGTATTCAATATAAAGAAAATTAGCAAAACAACCATTTTCGAAAATTTTGACAATAAATAAAAAATATGACGTCAATTAACCATTGACCTTGTGCTTGCTTTTGTTTATACAGGCAGTTAAACTTGCTACGATTTTCATATAAAATTGGTTATAACTTTGTAAATACCCCGTATAACATACCAAACCTTTATATTTTTGTAATCGAAAAGTTACGAAGATTTCGAATATAAAATAAAATACAGGGTGTTCTATTTAAAAAAACATAAGTTTGGTCTGCCACTATGTTATCGAACACCTTGTAACATTCTAACTAATTTTGTAATGTGAAGTTCAAAGTTCGCTACAATTTTTGTTATTAAGTTTTATCGCTATACATTACTATAACGGATCTACGGAGCTTCACCCCACTAATTATTAATCACCCTGTATAATAGCAGTAAACTATTGTATTGTTAACTAGTTCTAAGCTATCCTGCAAATTTCAGGTGTCTAGGTAGCCCAGAACTATTTTTAAAACGGATTATAAAATTTGCGGAGTCCGTGACACCAACCAAGCGAAGTATATAAAAAGGTTTTAAAAAATGAAAAGTCCCCCACTTTATGGAAAACATAACTTAACCTTTTTCTGGTTTTAGCACATACTCTTCACAATCTAATAGGTCCCCATAACGCTCGAGTAATTGCAAATTTAGTACACTTTCCTCCCCTACTATGAGGATTTAATGATGAAAAACATGGATAGTTGTTAACGCACATAACTTTTTTATTATCACACATAATTAAATGAATCAAAAAGGGAAATGTTAAGAACGCTTAAGTCTACAATCGAGTTTTAATTTTAGTATTTTACATATGGGAGCGTTCAAGTATTACGTAACGCAGTTTGGGGGGGAGGGGGGTTTTGTAAAACGTTACGGCGCGTTACATGGGGGGGGGGAGGGGGGTTCGAACAGCGCGTTACGTAACATTCTTTTTTAACTTAAATAAAAAAACTACATAATTTCTTTTATGTTTTACATAGACCCCTGAATTGTATTATGATTTGTCTACTGATTTTTCAGTAGACCTACTGATTTGAACTCCGATCTACTGAAAACTGTATAAAATCAACCGAAAACTCTAAAAAAAATTCATTGATCAACTGTAAACCATTTCTCATTTATATTATACAACCCAAAGTCCAACATCCAACAGCGCATAATCTTCTTTCGTTTCACTTCACCTAAATTATATTTTTGATGGTTTAGCGACATAGGATTTTCAGGGTCAAGTCAAAATGATGTCAAGTGCCTAACTAAAGGGATTCTTTCGTTGAGAATTGTTTTGTTTTCAAAAGACCATATGTTTCCACTATCCGGAACTGTTCCCTCGGAGTTATTTATGGGTTTATCTGATGAATAGATAGGTACTTTATATTTTGGTAAAAATGAAATGGGTAATTTAAGTCCATAACATGCAGTATCGTTTTCAGCAGTAGGTAGGTATTCATTAATGTTTTAAATATGTACGCAAATTTTCAAATTATTTAAAAATGTTTTTAAATAAAAAGCATTAAATACAAAACCCACTATATTGATACTTAGTTTAGAAAAGTGTTAGATATTTAAAAAAATAATACCCTTATTTAAAGTGTGATTCCTGAATTATTAATTTCAAAGTTTTATGTGATTAACATCTTGACGAAAATTATACATAATTTCAAAATTTCACCTTGCATTATTCATAATAGACCCTACATAATACGCATTTTTGAGATGAGGTTGTTAAGCAGCTTCTAAAAACAAAAATATACAGGGTGTTTAATTAAAATTAAAGATAATGGACTACGCTAGGCTTATATGGATCACCCTGTACATTTAAATTTATGTTTAAAAAGCACACATTTTTATATATGAAAATCTACGGGTCCCAGCTAGTGTTGCCCAAACTCAGTCTTGGTCTTGCAGTCTTGGTCTTGTTCTTGCGTTTTAGCAAGACCAAGACCAAGACCAAGACCGCCTAATTTGAGCAAGACCAAGACCAAGACTTACCGTGCAAGATTTGAGCAAGAACAAGACTAAGCCCGCAAGACTCTTGCGTCTTGCAATTAGAACTGAGGGTCGTTTTATGAAGTATATTAGTTCGGGTAATTCTTAGGTAGGTACTCTATGAGAAGCAAAAAAATTTGTAAAATTGGACTTATGCGCCTTACGAACAATACCATAAACAAACATACATTCTTCGCTCTGAAATTAATTGTCCAGGTATTGAGAATAGCCGCCCTCCATTCATAAATTAATAGGTCTGGATCCCGCGTATGAAAAAAAGTTGATTAATAGCAAGTTGAAAATTTGTTACTAGCTTAAGGGTGTCTAGTCGGACAAACTTTGATACATGGGAACACTGGAACAGGGGAAGTTTTAATTGTGGAACAGGTTAAAAATTTGGAACGGTCAGACCACGAAAACGGCAGATGTATTTTGTCCAACACAACAGACTTAAACTCTCCGAACAGAGATTAAACTCTCATGCAAAAATCAGACGGCTATTTATCACCAAATGGGCGTTTTAATGAGTGGAACATGTAGAATATGTCAAATGACAGGAACTATGACAGGTGGTAAATAGCAGTCTGATTTTTGCATGAGAGTTTAATCTCTGTTCGGAGAGTTTAAGTCTATTCTGTCGGACAAAATAAATGTTCCGTTTTCGTGGTCTGACCGTTCCAAATTTTTAACCTGTTCCACAATTACAACTGCCCCTGTTCCAGTGTTCCCATATATCAAAGTTTATCCGACTAGACACCATTAAGCTATTAACAAATTTTCAGCTTGCTATTAATCAATTTTTTTCATACGCGGGATCCAGACCTATAATGTATCGAAATTTTTAAAAATATGTCATATGCTGATAAAAAATATACCACCTAATAAGTATGTAGTTCATTTTTTTCCTTAATTAGTTTTCTAGGAATTTAAACACGACTACACGACAAATTATATCGATGTATAGAATAATAAAACTATTATGTATATTTTTTCTGCTGAGTGTGATTACGATAAGGAGACAGACTAGAACAGATAATGCCGTGCCGGCTAAATATACGGTGTAACCAAATACCCAAATATTTAGTCTACGAGGCATTCAACAAAGAAATATTTAATACAGTGAAATACATGGAAAACAAAAGGACCTTTATAGCTGTTTTTTCTGTAGGTAGTTAAATTAAACTGGTCATTATTTGTTTTATCAATCAACTGTTGTTCTTTTGTTACTCTTTGGTTGACATACACACTATTTCAAGAAACGGGTCATTTTTGGTCTCTCGAATTTCCTAAACTTGTTCGATTTAAGTGGTTGATAATTTGATTTTTTATTTATTTGATTTTAATGTTTGACAATAATATAGCCTTATTCTGTATAAATATCGCTGTAATAATATTGTTTCTAGACATGTAAATTTGTCATTGTACACCGGGTGTACCAATCAAAGTATTCTTTTTTCTCAAAGACGCATCACTCTGTGGAATGTTCTATTATAAAATATTGAAATTAAAACCCAACTATAGCCTCAGGTTTTCTTAACATTTTGTTTTTTGATTCATTCGCTTATGTTGGATAATAAAAAGTTAGGTAATTTTTTAACTAGCCATGTTATTCATCAATACAGGGTGTTTTTAAATAAATATGGCAAACTTTAAGGGGTAATTCTGCACGAAAAATAATTTGACAGTTTGCATTTTAACTGTATGTTCGCAAATGCATCGTTTCCGAAATAGGGGGTGTTAAAATTTTTCTTACAAACTGACGATTTATTTATTGCTCTAAAACCGGTCGAGATATGCAAATGAAATTTGGTGGGTTTTATGAGGTAGTTATTACGCATTTTTGACATACAATTAAGAATTTAATATTCACCATTGGCGCGCATACGGGTAACATGACCCGTTTGTTTAGAATTACCCCTTAAAATTTGCCATCCTTATTTAAAAACACCCTGTATTGATGAAAAACATGGCTAGTTGTTAAAATACTCAACTTTACTGTTATCCAACATTAGCGAATGAAAAAACAAAATGAAAAAAATATCAGACTGTAGTTGGGTTTTAATTTCAGTATTTTATAAATGCTAGAAAATTCCACAGGACGATGCTAACTTGGAGAAAAAAACACAGTTTGATTGGAACACTCATTAGTACCGATAAGTTATCGGGTACCTATACAACGACAATTTAACTTCTAGCAACAATATTATTACAGCGATATTGTTAACGAATAAGGCTATATAATAATAAAAAATCACTTAAATCAGAAAACAGGTTTAGGAAATTCGAGACATCAAAAATGACCTATTTTTAAGGAGGTGCCTTAATTTCTTGGAGAAGTGTATAATTCTCGATTTGGTATTCGGTACCAAAATGAGAACTGGCGTTAACATATGGAGGGCCAGGGGAAAGAACGATGAATGTCTATCTGCAAGCATTTTCGGTAAAATGAAAAACAAAGTTACATATTCATTGTTTTTACCCCTTGTCCAATCTTGTGACGTGATTTTAAGACGATTATCATATTTATTTCCCCTTGTCCATTCACAGGTTGATAGTACTCTTTCTAAGCTAACAGATTGCACAACAACCTCAAAATGACAAAAATTGACATTCATCCTTTTTCCCTCTGACCCTTCATCTTGTGCACATCTGTCACTGAATTGAATTCTTTTCAAATCACACATTGTCAATGGCAAATACTCGAAACAATACGTAAGTATAAACTTTGGTTAGCTGGAATATAGACACGGATCGCTTATATCGTAGGTTCAAACCCCACCCGGTGTCAGTTATTTAGATATTTATTAATTTGGTTGGTCTTTACTATGGCTGTGATATTGAAGCTTAAAATTGACCTACTCTGTTACGTTGTTCTAAGATATGTAATAGGCTAATGGGCAACTGCGAGACTTGCAAGACTCTTGCTGCAAGACCAAGACCAAGACCAAGACCTGGAGCGCAATACCAAGACCAAGACCAAGACCAGGTGTACTGTCGCAAGACCAAGACCAAGACTCTCTAAGTCTCGTCTTGGTCTTGCATTTGGGCAACACTAGTCCCAGCGTTTTTTAAAATTATTTAAAACAAGGACAGAAATAATTTTATTCCATAAGTGCCTTCTTATATATATACAAGGTGTTTCAGAAAAAGGTAACACGATCTCTAGGATACGTGAAAAATTAAAAAATAATTGGGGTTTGCTTACTAAATAATTTTGGTTTCACGATACAGGGCGTTGAAGAACAAAAAGTTTTACACATGTTTTTCACCATTTTTCCGAAACTACTGGTAACATCGTATATTATTCGTTATACAAAAATTTTTACTAAGCAAAATAAAATGTTGAAATTATAAATATGTTATTTTATTTTAAGCTTTTATTAAAAAAGATAAAATAGAAAAATGCATGAGAAGAACAATAAAGAATGAAACCAAAAATGTATGTAAGGATGGGGCCAAGTAGGGAAAATGTAAATGTAAATTAAATGTAAATGTGAAATTAATAATAAAAGATTATTATTGTAAGTTTTGAACATATTTCATATCATGGGACATGAAATTACGAGTGGCAGGGATAACCAGACACATGAACTGAATAGAAGAATCGTTCTTGGGTGGGCAGCATTTGGAAAACTGAGAGAAACTTTTAAAAGTGAGTTGCCCACATGCCTAAAGAGAAAGGTATTTGATCAGTGCGTCCTCCCAGTCTTGACGTACGGATCAGAAACACTTACCTTAACTAAAGCCTCGGCTACCAAACTAAGAGTAACGCAGAGAAGAATGGAGCGGTCAATGTTAGGAATAACTCTGCAAGACAAAATCAAAAACGAAGAAATCAGGAAAAGAACAAAGGTGACTGACGTCATCGAAAGGCTAGCCAGGTTGAAGTGGAGATGGGCAGGAAACATTTCCAGAATGACAGATGGGAGATGGACAAAAAGATTATTGGAATGGAGGTCAAGCGAGAAACAAGAGAGACGTCGGTCGACCGCCTACAAGATGGACTGACGACTTAAGAAAGCTAAATAAAAACTGGATGAGAGCTGCGCAGGATAGACGTGGTTGGAAACGAGGGAAGGAGGCCTATGTTCAGCAGTGGACATTTAAGGCTAAATGATGATTGTAAGTTTTTATTATTACCTCAAATGCCATTAAAATAATAACAAAATTCTTTTACCGAGTTTCCGGTACATTTCGCAACCTCGTTTTCCATTTAGGTTCAAATGGCCACTTGGGTGTTACGTAACGTTTAGGTAGGGGGAGGGGGTACAAAAAAATGTTACGATGCGTTACATGGGGGGGGGTCAAAATCCTCAAAAATTGCGTTACGTAATCTTGAACGCTCCCTATACTAGAATATTCCACAGAGTGTTCCAAACTTAAAAAAAAAACACAGCATGATTGGTACACCCGGTATAAAATGATATTTATCTGTCTAGCAACAATATTATTACAAAGATATACTTAAATAATAAGGCTATAACATACTAGAAGAATCACTCAAATCGTACCACTGGTTTAGGAAATTCGAGACATCAAACATGTCCCATTTTTAAGGTGTTCGGCTAATTTTGCCGGTGTGTGTATATCATAGTTCACTGTCAATTGACATAACGTAGATAATACCTATTCGTGTTTTATTCATGATTAATGATAAAATCTAAAAATCAGTTTTTTAGACTGAACTTTTAAAAAATATTGGGATATGAAAATTGAGTCGTATAACAATAATTATCGTTCACTATTGTTCACGTATTTATTAACAAAATATAGGTACTAACACGCATTACAATATTTTTTGCACGCATTTAAAATCAATAATGTGTTTTCATTTCAGATCACCTCTGTTCGTGAGTATATGTAGTATAGTTTCAAGTTACATTTTTTTTCACACATTGCTAGTGGTACCTATAAAAAATCTAACAACTTAAGTCAATCAAAAATGGGACAGCAATCCTTTAAGCAAGCATTTCAACCTGGGATTACCAAAAATAATTAGGGCGAACAAAAAAAAATATTTAATTTAATGTTTTGTATTTTTATAAAGATTTCGGAAGTGAATATCAAACGTCAAATAAATTTAATTTCTTGTTAAAATTGTGGCTATTCCCAACTAAAATAGTAAATTGCATAAGATACTACAAGGAAGAAGCTTCAGAACAATTATTGTTTTTTAATGTTATTTAATTACACAAGCATATATCGATATATTGCATATAGGTATCGATGTATTTTCTCCGATATACAGGGTGGGGACCTCGTATGCAGGCCTCTATTGGGAATAACAAATGACCAATAAAAAGTGTCTTCTCCCATTGTTTAATAATATACAGGGCGACTTGTTAATTTTTACAGAAATTTGTATTCGTCATAATTTTTGAACGGTAAGATCGATGTGTCTCTTATTTTGGTAAATTGTTACACTATTACCACCCAATCAACTGATTTAATCAAACTAGAAAAAAATCAGGTCCGGCTTTAAAAAATTAGTTCGTTTTTGTCTTAGAAAAAAATTTCACCCTGTATACGGTTTTTGAAAACTATAATAAGAATTTTACAAATTGTACAAATAGGCAATTAAAATGGCATATTTATTTTCTTTCCCCACACGATTACTTAATTTTTTATAAAAAAATCAAATTTGACTATGAATTAAAAGTTTAGTGAAAAGAACCATAGATTTAAAAAAATTAACTTTCTTTGCAAAAATTAATTTTTTTTAACAAATTTAACAAATATTTAATTTGTAAGTTACCGTACAATCAACTGTTTTATTCAAACTAGAAAAAAATCACAAAAAATACAAGGTCATTTGTAAAAGGTATATTTAAAAGACCCCGAAAACGTTTTGTTTTGTGATGTAACCCTTATTGGGGTCTTTTAAATATACCTTTTACAAAGGATCTTGCATTTTTTATGATTTATGGTATACAGCCAGCTACAGGAATTTTATTTTCCTCGTGGATTTTTAGAAAAAATCAGGTGCGGCTTTAAGAAATTAGTTCGTTTTGGTCTTAGAAAAAAATTTCACCCAGTATACTGTTTTTGAAAACTCTAATAAGAATTTTACAAATTAGACAAATAGGTAATTAAAATGGCATATTTATTTTTTTCCCCACACGATTACTTAATTTTTTATACAAAAATCAAATTTGACTATGATTTAAAAGTTTGGTGAAGAAAATTAACTTTTATTACAAAAATTATATTTTTTAAACAAATATTTAATTTATCAGTAATAATACTACCACTGCTCATGCTATACGTTTTAAATAATACAACCTTTTGAGCCAATTTCCAGAATTTTAGAAGGAACAGGTTGGTTTGAATAATACTAAAACATCATCCTGCATAATATTTGTTTGTCAAAAAGGAGATAAACAAATAAACCTAAATTAAACAAAAACAAAAAGAAATATTTTTCCCGTCGTTTTTTGCATCACTACCTTCTCACCATGTATTAATACTATGTGCTTTTTCTCATTATAAGAATTTTGAAGGTGCGAGGGTTTTCTCGTGCGGTAGTTTTGACGCACTTGTCCTTTTCACAAAAATAGTGCTGTTTCTCATTATAAGAATTTTAAACATGCCAGGGTTTTCTCGTGCGGTAATTGTCGGTGATGTCGTCAACATTCCAATGGTGGCTCATGTAATCATATGGAGCCTTTCTCACTAGACGGTGCTTGGAACGTTCGGTGAAGTCGCCGTGTTTATGTCGTCCCTTGCTACAACACGAGACGGCAGCCGTGCCGTCTTTAAGCACCCAGTAGCATAGGGAACTTATAGCATCCTTTCATATTATGATACTGTCATTCAGTCGCATGAAGGTAGCTTCCTCGGTTGTTTGGTATATTATGATTTTCATTTACACTTTGTGGTTGTTTAAAGTAGGGGCATATATTTTATATTATGAAGCCCCGCGCCAAGGCTTTCAAGCGCCCCGGGGCAAATAATTTTAGACGCCCCGTACCTCCTTCCTTTGTAAGTAGTTTTTTGTAGCTTAGTGAATCGTTACACGGTATACCTACAAACTATTTTTTATGTGTTAGGAAAGTATCATCATCATCATAATCTAACCGTTATCGTCCACTGTTGAGCATGGGCCTCCTCTAAGTTTCTCCATGTCTCCCTATCTTAACCTAGCAGCTATCCAGTTCCCGGCATTTCTCTTTACATCGTCACTCCAGCGCGTTGGTGGTCGATCTCTGCTCCGTTTATCCGATTGTCCGTCCGCGGTCGCTATTCCAATAATCTTCTAGTCTAGCTGTTGTTCGGTGTTCTTGCCACATGACCTGCACATCTCCATTTATTTTTTGCTACATGTTCTACATGTCTTTGGTTTTTGTTCTTTGCCTGATATTATTTGGTATTCTGTTTCCTTGTGATTCTTAGCATGACCCTCTGGGCCTTATTTTCTGTTCTTAGATTTTCAGCAGCACGACAGTAATATACTGATAAGTTATTATGAATACTATAAATATTTACCAAAAAACGATTACATTATCAGAGAACAAATAAATATATAATTATTATTATAGCCCATTTGCTCACAGTTTTTGCTATCTCTTTTAAAGAACCATTTGGATTGACATGGAATTTGACATACGCACATAGGTAATTTTTAACAAAGAAAAAAATTGATATTGCATCGTCGGGGATGAAAAAATATACGTTAAAATTATTAAGTCCGGAAGTGGTAAACTGACTAATAATAATTCTAAAGTATGCTTTTTCTCGTGAGGATTTTTCAGTGCGTCACAGTTTTTCCATTTCTTTCTAACGCATTAATTTGTATGTGACAGAAAAAAACTGACGTCGGTGATTACATTTCGTCGGTGACATTTATAACATTTATTCTAGTTGCCATAATCGGAAATAAAATAATTTGCGAATTATATAATATATCTACGAATATAATCTGAACAATTTATAAGACTATACAAATCAAAGAAAATACCATTTTATAAATGCAATAAACACAATTGATTTGATTTTATGCCAAATTGCAAATAAAATGTGACAACTGTCAGATTTAACTAAAATGTCATGTCACTAAAATGTATATTATCACGGACTTACCTTTCTTTCTATCATTTGTGACGCACTGAAAAATGCTCATGAAAAGAAGCATACCTAACTTTTGTTCCATAATATACAGTTTTTGCATTAAGTCAATATTTTTCGAGTTATTTGCGAGTGAATATGTTCATTTTTCAACGTAAAAACCACGGTTTTAGACGGTTTTTCGCAAATAGCACAAAAAGTATGTATTTTATTGAAAAAAATCTTCTTAGCAAAATATGGCTTATAAAAAAATTTAAAAAACTTGTGCACGCATGAAGTCGGTAGATCTAGTAGAGGAAGAGTTGTAGCTCGAGAAAAGTGGGTTCTTATTCGTCAAATTCTAAATCGGACATTTCAACGTGAAATAACCAAAAAATGAAGCACTTTAAAAAGCTTTATTTTTGTTTTTTAAAAAAGTTTCTAGCAGCAAAAGTAAGCCAGTAATGTTGGTCCCTTTTTTTTTGGTAAAAAACATCGTAAAAATCTCCGCTTATTTAGCATCCCAAATGAAATTATTCGTTACAGCTTAACAATTTACTTCACTTATGTATATTTATATGATCTAGAAGTTTCACCATTTCAAAGTGATAATTTTTGAAAAAAACTGGTTTTAAATAAAAACAAATAATTTGAAATTTTGAAGGAATTAAATGCCCTTTTTCAAAATTTTTGCTAAGAATACATTTTCAGTAGTAATTGCACGAGAGCTCAAAAATTATTTGTTTCGCGAGTGACACTTTGACAATTTTATTTGTGAGTGACAGAAATTATGTCAAAGTGGCACGAGGGAACAAGTCGATAATAATTTTAGAGATCGAGTGTAATTCGTTGAGATTATTTCATGAATAAAACTGTTTTTTAAATAATTTTAACTAATATTTTGTTGATATCTTTGCCTGAATATTTGCTAAACGTGTTTCTTGGTGTTCTCTGTGACAAGTTGTAAAACATTAATTGTCATTAATGTCACTGAATGTTCATTTTTTCATAGTAACGAAAGGAATCTGACGTAACGCTTGACGACGGGATATTATCAAAAATTATCGGGTATAATATCAAAAGAGAGTGCGAATAAATTGACAATAATGCGACAGTTTTTCGAAAATTTGTTGTCTGGCAATAGACACAAGAGCCCGCAGGCTGTTGCCCAATGACCACAAATTTGAGAAAAAATGAAGCATTATTTTCTTGGACGAAGTAGTACCATAAAAATGGTATACATTTTTATTTCATTATTTTCTTATTTATTCTTACTGCCGTGTGATATTCGTAAGATTAATTTTTAATAATTACATATAAAATTTAAGTCTTTATATAAAAACAGTCAGTGACATTGATCCCAATTAATGTGACACACACTTTTCAACTTGTCAAAGTGAAAAGCACAGTTTAGCAAATACTTAGATGAACATATTAATAAAATATTAGTTAATTTATTTATAAATATACTTTTATTCATGAAATAATCTTACCGAAGTAAATCGAGCACTTAGATTTGCCTATTTGTGTTCTCCTCGTGACAATTTGACATTAAATGGAGAACTAAAAGTATAATATGGATATTTTTTTAAATGTGACAGTTTTCAAAACTGGGCAACTGGTTGCAATTAAACAGAAACAATCTACTTAAAAAAATTCTCGCTGTAATTTTCTACAGTAGAAAATTACCAATGAAATAATAATCTGATTGGACAGAATTAAACACATAATCAGAAACCTTACTATACGATTGGAAATTAAAATTATTAAAAAATAATCGATAAAATACTTACTTTTTGAGTTATTTACGAAAAACCGTCTAAAAACGTGGTTTTTTTGTTGAAAAATGAACTTATTCACTCGCAAATAACGCGAAAAGTAGATATTGACTTAAGTAATAATAAAAACTTTATAGAACAACTTAACGTAGTTACTTACAATTCGTCAGTTTATCCACTTCTGGAGTTATTTTGAAAGTATATTTTTTCACCCTGAGAAGGGGTGGTATTCCCCTAGGGCAGAAGCACACGTCGACACAATATCATTTTCTTCTTTGACATGTTAACTATGTGTATGCCAAATTTCATGTTATTCCAAGCTGTTCTTTAAAATGCAGAGGTTTTGCAATAGTTTACCGTTAGTGAATGGAGTAATAGTTCAGTTTAATGACAGAAATAACGGTTCGTACACTGGGATCAAAGTAATAATAACTGCTATTTTTATACCTACCTACGATTGGTAAATTTTTAATTTTATAAGATAATAAAATATTACTAATATTTCTGGTAATTTCGGTATTGTCAAATTTTTTTTCGGCGCCTACGGGCGCCTTTTTTGTTCGGTGCCGGGGGGCACTGCCCCTCTCTGCCCTTATGAACGGCGCGGCCCTGACTTATATTGATAGTGAAATATTAATAACATTAATTGAAGCGAGACCTGTTCATTGGGACAAAACAATAGAAATATATAAAGATGGAAACTTGACGAGAAAGGCTTAAGAGTGCACGAATTAATTTGAATTAACTAATTTGACGAATTAGGTGATAAAGAAAAAAACACATTTTATAAGTACAGCAAAATTAATTATATGTTACTGATAACAACAGTAATTGTTCTTCACATAACATTTCGAACATTTGTACTTATGGTAGTGGTCTTTTCGGGCCGCTGATCACAGTTTAAAGAAGCAGAAGAAGAAAAAGAAGATTATTAAGCTTCTTGACAAGGGACGTCCGCGCATCACTGTTTGTTTTTCTGTGCCTGTACTGATCACAAGTGTTTTCCAAATAGTTTTATAAAAATTATTTTATGTTAGATAAATTAAATTATGTGTGAATAGATCGAACTATAAATATTTAATATTTACGAAATGACAATTTTAGTCAAATTCAAACTTGGGGTCCTTTTTTGTTGTTATCAATATATTTTCTCTGTTGTCATAGTTACTATATCTCGCCTTCTTCCCTATTCGAAATACTCAAAACGTCAATAGTATTTGTCAAAACACACAGAGATGTAACAGGCGCTATGTTGCCACACTGCACTGGTTTTCCTATTAATGTTTATTTTGTAGCAAAATGTCCGACAGACATGATATTATGCAAAAATTTATATTGTTTGTGTCAATAAGGATACCTTAAGGTAGCCCAAAGTAATACAGACTACATTATTAAGGGTTTAACAATAAAATTATAGCCCAAAGGTTTAAAATAGAACAAAATAAAGGGTTTACCAATAAAATTAGAGCAGGGGTGCTTTTAAGCAGCCCAAAAAATCTTTATGATTATTTGACCTGCCTCTATTTTTCAGAGGTACTCTACAGTAGTCCAGAAGTTTAGAATAGAACAAAATATATTAGTTTAACTGCTTTTGTAAATTTTACTTCGATTTCACGTTACAAGCAAATTTACTTGCACTAAATTATTTGTTTGGTTTTGTGTTCAAACAATAAAACTAGAGCAGAGGTATTTTTTAGTAGCCTAGACAATCTTTATGATCATTTTATCTGCTTCTATTTCTCAGAGGTATTTTTACAGTAGCCCAGCAGTTTGGAATACAATAGAATTATATTTCTTTCACTACTTTTGTAAATTCTACTTCGATTTAAGATTACAAGCAAGTTTAATTACACCAAGTTTTTTGTTTGGTTTGTGTTCAAACAATAAAATTACAGCAGAGGGTACTTTTTAGCAGCCCAGACAATCTTTATGATTATTTTATCTGCTTCTATTTCTCCGAGGTACTTTAATGTAGCCCAGAAGTTTAGAATACAATAAAATGTATTTATTCAACTACTTTGTGCACATTTTGCCTAGATTTCATATTACGAGGGTAGTAAGTTTACTGCTTACATTAAATGTTTGTTTGGTTTGTCCTCAAACAATAAAACTAGAAGAGGGTACTTTTTTTAGTAGCCCAGAAAATCTTTATTTTGAGCTACTCCTATTTCGCAGAGTTACTTATAGTAGCCCAGAAGTTTAGAATAGAATAAAATATATTTAACTACTTTTTGCACATTCTGCATTGATTTTTATCGTCTACCTTGATATTACAAAGTTAGTAAGTGTACTTACAATAAATTTTTGTTTGGTTTTGTCAAAAATATTAAACAAAGATACAAAATCAGCTTTATTAAGTCATCTCGAAGTCATTACGAAGCCACAAAAGACCACTGTTTATCCAAAGACTGTACCACAAAGCCAAGCTGCTGTTTCCACTCAGCATCCATCAAAAGTTCTTTCAGAATCTAGCAACTTTAATCAGCAGCGTTTAAACTTCAATCCAACCTTGAGCAGACCAAGAATTGGACAAAGTCAGTACTCAAATCACCCTCTACTAGCATCGAGATACAAACAATCGAACAGACAGCAGTACCAAAAGCAAATGAGAACAACCAGGATGTCATACTAAAGGTCAATAAAAATTAATGGGGTAATATGGCTAACTGTATTAAAATATGGAAAGGGATTACTTCAGATAAGAAAGTTTTAAGTTGGGTCTAAGGTTTTAATATTTTATTTAAAACAACGCCCTCTGAAGAGAGAGCACCAAAAGTTTCTCATAGACCCAAACTGGTCGTATGACAAAAAAAAATTACTTGAAAAGTAATTAAAAATTACTATTTCTCCTTCTTCACATACAAAACGACAATTTATTTTTCGTAGTTTTTTGTGCCCAAAAAGGACGGAAATCAGAGATTTTGTTTTGAATTTAAAACAATTGAATTGCTTTATAGAAGCCACATATTTTAAGCTGGAAGACTATAATAGGTCAATCCTCAAGCTTATTTTCAAGGGTTATGGCAAAAATAGATTTAAAAGTTGTCTATTTTGCTATTCCTGTTCATTAAAATTCTAAAAAATATTTAAAATTTAAGTACAGAACTTTTTTTATATTAATTAAACTGTTTACCGTTTGGTTTGAATAATATCTCGGCTTTTATATTTACAAAAACTTTAAAACCAGCCCTAAATAATCTAATAACAGGAGGCTTTACTTTTGTCAATTTTTTAGAGGACCATTTACCAATTTCAAAATCATATTTAAAATGTAAAGAAAATATTGTTTAAACATTTTCTATGTTTTTTCTGCTTGGGATTTACTATAAATAAAAAAAAAAGGAAAAGTATACTTTCACCCACACAAAATATAACTTTTCGTTTTTACGTTTTTACGTTTTACGGTATTTGGTTTTACGTTTGATTCGAACCTGATATATTTTGCACCTGCTGACAAAAAAAAAATTTCTAATAGTATTCAGAACATCAAAAATAAAAGTACATGTAAAATAAGATCATTTGCAGCCTAATCGGTCAGTTTGTAACAGTTCGTCCATTTATGGAAGTTAAATATGGAAAATTATACTAAAAAAAAAATATATATAAATAAATAAAAAAGAAAAGTAGCCTCTTTCTTAAACTAATAGTTATAACACTAAAATGACCATACCTAAATACTTAAAAAACGATTACAATTGGTGGTTAAATAACATACCAATTAGTGAGCAAAATATAAAATAATTCAATTATGTACTTGAAATATTTTGCGATGCATATATCTTTTAGCATGACTTAGTGTGACCAACTAGCCCGAAAAATCCGGGACATGGCCCGAATTACGAAGTCGTGTCCCGGCGTCCCGGACAAGGCTTCCGGGCCATCCGAATTTGCAACGTTTTGGTAAAATATTATTTTGAATACGTTATTCTTCTAAGAATTCACATCAAATTGAATTGGTGGGTCGAAAAAAAGTCGACTATTTCTAGAGTGTAATACTAACACCACATCCAAAACGCATGCATTTTATATCGTGGTATTATAGTTCTACGAAAACCTAAACCTTTAAGCTCTGGACTTTTTCCCGGTTCAGTGTTTTAATTATCGTCTTCTGAAAAGATGATTCAAAAGCATGAATATATTCAAAAGCATGGATTCAAAAAATAATGTTAACAATGATAAGTATATTTTTATATTAACCTAAGGTTCTATGTACATGGAAATCCACCATCAGTTGATTTTCTAATTTTTCCTTTTTTGAGAACAATTTCCGGATTGGAAGTTGAAACGTCAAAAACTAACAAAAATGTAATTATCATTACAATCTATCCCATTAAAAAAATGTTATCAACATAAAAATGTTAAATTCAATCAAATGATGATATTAAATTCTATATTAAAAAAATAGCCCGATTTTCATCGAAAAGTCCCGGATTTTAGGCATTTTTTTCAGCCTTGTCCCGAATTCGACTGAATTGGAGATGGTCACACTAAGCATGACGGGTATGCTGCATTGATAACAAAACTCATGGTTTTTGGAGTCATGAACAACAACTACATATAAATGTACTTCAGTTACTAGCAGCATATAGTGGCTTGAAATCCTTTTTCAACGAATATAGGAATTGTAACATTTTGCTAGGAATAAATAACGCAACAGCTGTGTCTTGCATTAACAAGATGGGTAGTGTACAGTACTCAACATTTGCAGATAAGTTTAATAATTCTGTGAAAATAGGAATTTAAAAATTATTTTTGCATCTATAACAGAAAAAACAAATGCTTTTGCCTGACTTGGAATCAAGATATTTAAAAATAGAAACAGAGTAGGTATTCTTTAAGTGATAATTGTGTTACTATAATTTTTGAGCAGCTTCTTATTCCAGAAATCGATATGTTTGTCACATATCCTAAAAAAAAAAAAAAAAAAAATGTGCAAGGTATGTAATTTTGAACCCTGACCCCGGATCAGAGAAAGCCAATGCCTTAACTCTAGATTGGCATGGATTTAAATTTTATGTTTTTCAGCCTTGGTACACAACATTTGACCACCACACCTTACACAACCAAAAAGATAATTATGGACCTGATAAAAATTTAATCTAGAATTTTTTTTTGGGCTTTTATATCCAGGACATCCTTTGGGTTTCCATATTCTTGTCAGGCAAGCTTTTTAAGAAAAGGCATTCCTGAGGATTCCATCCCATCTATTACAACAAATCACTAAATCTGTATGATACAGTTTTCAAGAGATGGTGACGGTTTAGTATAAAATAATTAATTGATTGGTTGACTTACCTGTTAAGGAGGGACAATCATAATTGTCCTATCTTACATTTCGAACATTTGTACTTATGGTAGTGGTCTTTTCGGGCCGCTGATCACAGTTTAAAGAAGCAGAAGAAGAAAAAGAAGATTATTAAGCTTCTTGACAAGTGACGTCCGCGCATCACTGTTTTTTTTTATTTTATTTTTATCGCACAAGACATGGGTGGGTTCAAAAGAATCAATGGGGGGGAGCGTACAAATGTTCGAAATGTAAGATAGGACAATTATGATTGTCCCTCCTTAACAGGTAAGTCAACCAATCAATTAATTGTCCTTCACATAACATTTCGAACATTTGTACTTATGGTAGGCTGTTGAAAGATTAAACAATATTGTGCGATAAATAAACAAAAGTACATTGCAATCCAAAAATGAATAGTACTTAGCAATTTTTTTTTTTTAGAAACTTTACACAAAATATATACATATGTATACCTAACTAACATATTAGAGCAATTATTAATTAAGATTCATGTTTATATTTTAATTATATGAGATGTGTACCTTCAACCAGGTACAAATAAACATAATAAGAAAATTAATGTTCTTACTAATATTAGTAACCTACACATGTAATATAATTACAATTACATACAATTACATGGACTCACCAGAAAATACGTTTTTGCAAAGAGTCCGTAATCTTTTGCTAGAGGTTTATTATAAAAAATATTGAATACTTGAGAATTTTCTGTCCATCTCGCCGTCTCTCTAATATCTTCTATAATCCAGTTCTAACTCCCGCTGAGGTAGATGCATGTCTGACACTATACACTTTAAAAATATTAGTGTCTATATTTTTAATTTAAAAAAATATATCCATCTACTCAACGCCTGGGTAGATGTTGCTTTATACGTCTCTTTTTTTTTGTTTTTAGTTATAAACAAATTGTCTTCCGATTGAAGACGAATGTTTTAGAAATCTCTAAACACTCTCAACTGTGTTTTTTGTTTTAAATAGGTTGATATTTGTTTATTTATTATTATTATTATTATTTTTTGGGGAAGTCTGTATCCTATGTTATATCAAAATGTCAATTTTACCTTGATCCATGAAAATATTCTGAATTTTTATTAGCTACAGGGTTTGCAACCTCTGAACTGAAGTGAGTGCAATCAACATTACAAGTTTGTAAGTAAGATCTTTCAGGGAAAGGCTTGTGAGACGAAATAATGTTTCTAAATAAAGTAATACTGGTAGAGGGTCCCAAGTTAATTAATATTTGGGCAATTAAGGTTTGAGGTTATATATCCATTTGTAAAAAAATTTAAAAATGTTTTTATAATATTCTAGGATATCTTCTATCAACGCCAATGCAGCACTGTGAATGTTTATACGAGCTATAATTATAATCCTGTTCTACGATAGATTTAATAAAATTAAAATTTGATAATTCATAAGCAAAATGGTTATTATTTTATACTAAACCGTCACCATCTCTTGAAAACTGTATCATACAGATTTAGTGATTTGTTGTAATAGATGGGATGGAATCCTCAGGAATGCCTTTTCTTAAAAAGCTTGCCTGACAAGAATATGGAAACCCAAAGGATGTCCTGGATATAAAAGCCCAAAAAAAAATTCTAGATTAAATTTTTATCAGGTCCATAATTATCTTTTTGGTTGTGTAAGGTGTGGTGGTCAAAGGTTGTGTACCAAGGCTGAAAAACATAAAATTTAAATCCATGCCAATCTAGAGTTAAGGCATTGGCTTTCTCTGATCCGGGGTCAGGGTTCAAAATTACATACCTTGCACATTTTTTTTTCTTTTTAGGATATGTGGCCAACATATCGATTTCTGGAATAAAAAGCTGCTCAAAAATTATAGTAACACAATTATCACTTAAAGAATACCTACTCTGTTTCTATTTTTAAAGATCTTGATTCCGAGTCAGGCAAAAGCATTTTTTTACTGTTATAGATGCAAAAATAATTTTTAAATTCCTATTTTCACAGAATTATTAAACTTATCTGCAAATGTTCAGTACTGTACACTACCCATCTTGTTAATGCAAGACACAGCTGTTGCGTTATTTATTCCTAGCAAAATGTTACAATTCCTATATTCGTTGAAAAAGTATTTCAAGCCACTATATGCTGCTAGTAACTGAAGTACATTTATATGTAGTTGTTGTTCATGACTCCAAAAACCATGAGTTTTGTTATCAATGCAGCATACCCGCCATGCTAAAAGATATATGCATCGCAAAATATTTCAAGTACATAATTGGATACTTTATATTTTGCTCACTAATTGGTATGTTATTTAACCACCAATTGTAATCGTTTTTAAGTATTTAGGTATGGTCATTTTAGTGTTATAACTATTAGTTTAAGAAAGAGGCTACTTTTCTTTTTTATTTATTTATATATATTTTTTTTAGTATAATCTTCCATATTTAACTTCCATAAATGGACGAACTGTTACAAACTGACCGATTAAGGCGCTGCAAATGATCTTATTTTACATGTACTTTTATTTTTGATGTTCTGAATACTATTAGATATTTTTTTTTGTCAGCAGGTGCAAAATATATCAGGTTCGAATCAAACGTAAAACCAAGAAAAGTTATATTTTGTGTGGGTGAAAGTATACTTTTCCTTTTTTTTTTTTTATTTATAGTAAATCCCAAGCAGAAAAAACATAGAAAATGTTTAAATAATATTTTCTTTACATTTTAAATATGATTTTGAAATTGGTAAATGGTCCTCTAAAAAATTGACAAAAGTAAAGCCTCCTGTTATTAGATTATTTAGGGCTGGTTTTAAAGTTTTTGTAAATATAAAAGCCGAGATATTATTCAAACCAAACGGTAAACAGTTTAATTAATATAAAAAAGTTCTGTACTTAAATTTTAAATATTTTTTAGAATTTTAATGAACAGGAATAGCAAAATAGACAACTTTTAAATCTATTTTTGCCATAACCCTTGAAAATGAGCTTGAGGACTGACCTATTATAGTCTTCCAGCTTGAAATATGTGGCTTCTATAAAGCAATTCAATTGTTTTAAATTCAAAACAAAATCTCTGAATTCCGTTCTTTTTGGGCACAAAAAACTACGAAAAATAAATTGTCCTTTTGTATGTGAAGAAGGAGAAATAGTAATTTTTAATTACTTTTCAAGTAATTTTTTTTTTGTCATACGACCAGTTTGGGTCTATGAGAACTTTTGGTGCTCTCTCTTCAGAGGGCGTTGTTTTAAATAAAATATTAAAACCTTAGACCCAACTTAAAACTTTCTTATCTGAAGTAATCCCTTTCCATATTTTAATACAGTTAGCCATATTACCCTATTAATTTTTATTGACCTTTAGTATGACATCCTGGTTGTTCTCATTTGCTTTTGGTACTGCTGTCTGTTCGATTGTTTGTATCTCGATGCTAGTAGAGGGTGATTTGAGTACTGACTTTGTCCAAATCTTGGTCTGCTCAAGGTTGGATTGAAGTTTAAACGCTGCTGATTAAAGTTGCTAGATTCTGAAAGAACTCTTGATGGATGCTGAGTGGAAACAGCAGCTTGGCTTTGTGGTACAGTCTTTGGATAAACAGTGGTCTTTTGTGGCTTCGTAATGACTTCGAGATGACTTAATAAAGCTGATTTTGTATCTTTGTTTAATATTTTTGACAAAACCAAACAAAAATTTATTGTAAGTACACTTATTAACTTTGTAATATCAAGGTAGACGATAAAAATCAATGCAGAATGTGCAAAAAGTAGTTAAATATATTTTATTCTATTCTAAACTTCTGGGCTACTATAAGTAACTCTGCGAAATAGGAGTAGCTCAAAATAAAGATTTTCTGGGCTACTAAAAAAAAGTACCCTCTTCTAGTTTTATTGTTTGAGGACAAACCAAACAAACATTTAATGTAAGCAGTAAACTTACTACCCTCGTAATATGAAATCTAGGCAAAATGTGCACAAAGTAGTTGAATAAATACATTTTATTGTATTCTAAACTTCTGGGCTACATTAAAGTACCTCGGAGAAATAGAAGCAGATAAAATAATCATAAAGATTGTCTGGGCTGCTAAAAAGTACCCTCTGCTGTAATTTTATTGTTTGAAGACAAACCAAACAAAAAACTTGGTGTAATTAAACTTGCTTGTAATCTTAAATCGAAGTAGAATTTACAAAAGTAGTGAAATAAATATAATTCTATTGTATTCCAAACTGCTGGGCTACTGTAAAAATACCTCTGAGAAATAGAAGCAGATAAAATAATCATAAAGATTGTCTAGGCTACTAAAAAATACCTCTGCTCTAGTTTTATTGTTTGAACACAAAACCAAACAAATAATTTAGTGCAAGTAAACTTGCTTGTAACGTGAAATCGAAGTAAAATTTACAAAAGCAGTTAAACTAATATATTTTGTTCTATTCTAAACTTCTGGACTACTGTAGAGTACCTCTGAAAAATAGAGGCAGATCAAATAATTATAAAGATTTTTTGGGCTGCTTAAAAGCACCCCTGCTCTAATTTTATTAGTAAACCCTTTATTTTGTTCTATTTTAAACCTTTGGGCTATAATTTTATTGTTAAACCCCTAATAATTTAGTCTGTATTACTTTGGGCTACCTTAAGGTATCCTTATTGACACAAACAATATAAATTTTTGCATAATATCATGTCTGTCGGACATTTTGCTACAAAATAAACATTAATAGGAAAACCAGTGCAGTGTGGCAACATAGCGCCTGTTACATCTCTGTGTGTTTTGACAAATACTATTGACGTTTTGAGTATTTCGAATAGGGAAGAAGGCGAGATAATAGTAACTATGACAACAGAGAAAATATATTGATAACAACAAAAAAGGACCCCAAGTTTGAATTTGATTAAAATTGTCATTTCGTAAATATTAAATATTTATAGTTCGATCTATTCACACATAATTTAATTTATCTAACAAAATAATTCAAAAATATCTTATAAATAACTTGGTCTTTTGGGATAAAACCCAAAAATATCATATAAATACCTTAACTCTACCAGTTTCTGTTGCAAATTTTCATATTTCCGCCTCTTTCGGGATACATAATTATTCTCTGATGACTTTTGTGGTATTTTAAACACTTTCTAATAATTTTTTTTAAAACTATTTGGAAAATACTTGTGATCAGTACACGCACAGAAAAAAAACAGTGATGCGCGGACGTCACTTGTCAAGAAGCTTAATAATCTTCTTTTTCTTCTTCTGCTTCTTTAAACTGTGATCAGCGGCCCGAAAAGACCACTACCATAAGTACAAATGTTCGAAATGTTATGTGAAGGACAATAACCATTTTGCTTATGAATTATCAAATTTTAATTTTATTAAATCTATCGTAGAACAGGATTATAATTATAGCTCGTATAAACATTCACAGTGCTGCATTGGCGTTGATAGAAGATATCCTAGAATATTATAAAAACATTTTTAAATTTTTTTACAAATGTATATATAACCTCAAACCTTAATTGCCCAAATATTAATTAACTTGGGACCCTCTACCAGTATTACTTTATTTAGAAACATTATTTCGTCTCACAAGCCTTTCCCTGAAAGATCTTACTTACAAACTTGTAATGTTGATTGCACTCACTTCAGTTCAGAGGTTGCAAACCCTGTACCTAATAAAAATTCAGAATATTTTCATGGATCAAGATAAAATTGACATTTTGATATAACATAGGATAAAGACTTCCCAAAAAAAAAATAATAATAAATAAACAAATATCAACCTATTTAAAACAAAAAACACAGTTGAGAGTGTTTAGAGATTTCTAAAACATTCGTCCTCAATCGGAAGACAATTTGTTTATAACTAAAAACAAAAAAAAAGAGACGTATTAAGCAACATCTACCCAGGCGTTGAGTAGATGGATATAACATTTTTTTTAAATTAAAAGTATAGACACTAATATTTTTAAAGTGTATAGTGTCAGACATGCATCTACTTCAGCGGGAGTTAGAACTGGATTATAGAAGATATTAGAGAGACGGCGAGATGGACAGAAAATTCTCAAGTATTCAATATTTTTTATAATAAACCTCTAGCAAAAGATTACGGACTCTCTGCAAAACCGTATTGTCTGGTGAGTCCATGTAATTGTATGTAATTGTAATTATATTACATGTGTAGGTTACTAATATTAGTAAGAACATTAATTTTCTTATTATGTTTATTTGTACCTGGTTGAAGGTACACATCTCATATAATTAAAATATAAACATGAATCTTAATTAATAATTGCTCTAATATGTTAGTTAGGTATACATATGTATATATTTTGTGTAAAGTTTCTAAAAAAAAAAAATTGCTAAGTACTATTCATTTTTGGATTGCAATGTACTTTTGTTTATTTATCGCACAATATTATTTAATCTTTCAACAGCCTACCATAAGTACAAATGTTCGAAATGTTATGTGAAGGACAATTAATTGATTGGTTGACTTACCTGTTAAGGAGGGACAATCATAATTGTCCTATCTTACATTTCGAACATTTGTACGCCCCCCCCCCCATTGATTCTTTTGAACCCACCCATGTCTTGTGCGATAAAAAAAACAGTGATGCGCGGACGTCCCTTGTCAAGAAGCTTAATAATCTTCTTTTTCTTCTTCTGCTTCTTTAAACTGTGATCAGCGGCCCGAAAAGACCACTACCATAAGTACAAATGTTCGAAATGTAAGATAGGACAATTATGATTGTCCCTCCTTAACAGGTAAGTCAACCAATCAATTAATTTTTTTTTATTATTTAAATTTATGTGTCTCGGCAGCGATGGCCATAGACACAAACAATATTGGTTATACAATAATTAATTACAATAAGGACTTAAAACTGATAACAGTTAATTTCTAAATAACATTAGGTAAAAATTATGAAGAAAAAAAAATTGAATATACAATCATTGGATACTATTGAGATGTACAACTAATTATGACATTGCTTCGGTCTTCTTGGGATATTTCGGACGTTGTTTAGTCATAGTAGCAGTTGCATATGAACTAGTAAGATTACTGGAAGAATTGGGTCCAGACATGGTGATGCTAACAGTGGGGGAACATTGATTTAAATTGTTACTCATGTAGTCAAAAGTAACTTGAATTTGTTTATATTACGCTTTGGATGTCATACTATAAATGATAACCTTGAATACATCACTACAATACTGGTTGCCTAACCGTTGGCGTCCGTTGGGACGGGATAGCAACAGTGAAAAACTATTGATAGTTTGACACTGAATGTGTTTAAGTTGGAAGATTATTAAGTAAAACATCTCTTACTGACTGAAGTTACAGCTTGTTCTTGATGATTAGCACGTAACACAATTGTTATTAGTCACTATTTGAGCGAAAACTAATTTTAATAACTGGTATTTACAGTAATAATTACAAATTTCGGCACCAATTTACAGATCGACACATACACGTTCTGACGTTAGTTTTGCAACAGTAATTAAAACTGCTAAGTATATTATAATAAACTTTATTTTACATAGTTGCAATTAACGTTGAGTATAGAGGGTGTATAGAATATGTGTGAATATAAAAATATAAGTAGGTATAAATCATATCTTTTGTGTTAATAGGGTGGACCCCATGAATTCGGTTCCTCTTATTTCTCTTTCTTCGACGATAAGGTAAACACAACGCTATAATTTGATTTCGCTCCATATAAAATATACCTTTTATTCTACGAAATTATATTTAGTTTTATAGGGTAAACAACTCGTTTAAAACTAGAGTAGGACGGCGGTCACGTCTTGTGTGAAATTATCTAAAAACATTTAAAACGAGGGGAACAACATTTAAAAATGAATGGATGACAGAGGGTCTATTAAATTCTGTACATGAAAAACATAGATTGTAATGTTGTTCTGAAGCTGTTTCCTTGTGGAATTTTTATAATAAACTAGTCTAAATGGGAAATAAGCCACAATTTAACTAAAAATAATGATTTTATTAACATTTCGACGCCCAAATCGGGTATCGACACGTTAATAAGATCATTTTTTTTACTTCAATTGTGGCTTATTTCCCATTTAGAATAGTTTATTACATAGATTGTATGAGCTAATTAGATGAGCTAATCCAAGATCCCATATATAACTTAGTAGAACAACGATTATAAAAACAAATTAAGGCATAAGAAATAATAACTGACAAAATAGAAATTGCAAATGAATTAAATACGCATTACAGTACATTAGGACAAAAGTATGGACAAAAAATACCCATTTGTAATGATACATCGTAATGATACATACCCGACATCGTATCATGTAGTATCATGTACCTACCTCAGACACAAAGTGTAAATAAAAATAATATATCAAACAGCACAGCAAAATATCTTCGTGCGACTCAATTCTTATTGTGTGAAAAGGACAAGTGCGACAAAACTACGGCACGAGAAATCCCTCGCACGTTCAAAATTCTTATAATGAGAAAAACAGCACTAAGTGTCGCACGAAGAGTCGCACTAAGAGTCGCACGAACGAAGATATTTTGCTATGTTGTTTGGTATATTATTTTTATTTACACTTTGTGGCTGAGGTAGGTACATGATACGATGTCTGATATGTATCATTACGATGTATCATTACAAATTGGTATTTTTTGTCCATAATTTTGTCCTAATGTACTGTAATGCGTATTTAATTCATTTGCAATTTCTATTTTGTCAGTTATTATTTCTTATGTTTTTAATTAAAAGTCTTAATTTGTTTTTATAATCGTTGTTCTAATAAGTTATTTGTGGGATCTTGGATTAGCTCATCTAATTAGCTCATATAATATATGTAATAAACTATTCTAAAAGGGAAATAAGCCACAATTTAACTAAAAACATGATTTTATTAACGTTTCGATATCCGATTTGGGAGTCGAAACGTTAATAAAATTATTTTTTTAGTTAAATTGTGGCTTATTTTCCATTTAGAATAGTGTATTACAAAAATTCTACAAGGAAACAGCTTCAGAACAACATTACAATCTATGTTTTTCATGTACAGAATTTAAAAGACCTCCGTCATCCAGACGTTTTTAAATGTCGTTCCCCTCGTTTTAAATGTTGTTTTTAGATAATTTCACACAAGACGTGACGGCTGCCCTACTCCAGTTTTCATCGAGTCGTTTATCCTATAAAACTAAATATAATTTCGGAGAATAAAAGGTATAGTTACATATATTATATGGGGCGAAATCAAATTATAGCGTTGTGGCTACTTTATCGTCGAAGAAAGAGAAATAAGAGGAACCGAATTTATTAGGTTCATCCAATGAATGCAAAAATATACGATTTATATATTTTTATATTCACACATATTGATGGAACACCCTCTATACTCAACGTTAATTGCAACTATGTAAAATAAAGTTTATTATAAGTAATATACTTAGCAGTTTTAATTACTGTTGTTATCAGTAACATATAGTTAATTTTGCTGTACTTACCAAATGTGTTTTTTCTTTATCACAAAATTCGTCAAATTCACTGTAAGGCGGAAATAGATATCCGCGCCGTGCGTTCGTGGCGCCAGTGGCGTAGCGTAGTAGGGGCGGCAGGGGCGGTCCGCCCCGGGCGGCACTTTTTAGGGGGCGGCAAAATTTAACAATGAATAATAAAAATATTTTGTCAATATTTGAACCATTTTATATTTTTATCGCAACTACAAATTCGGACCGATTGAAAGGAGCACGGAATTTTTCATTACATACTTATTTTGTGACGAATTCGGGGAATTCCTTTTCTTTGAATGATATTTTGTAGTGACTGGCAACAACGTCTATACTGACTTGTGGGAATTCCCCGTTTATGGCTAAAAACCAGCACAACTTTTTTCGGCAATTTAGAACGTTGCTATTCTTTTTCTTTCTCAACACATCGTTGGGAAGTTCTGATAGCAGCTACAGGCCAAAGAAGGATTCAAGACACGCGGTGGAGTGCAAGAGGCGGTGCCGTAAATGTGACATGGCATCATTACAAAGACATTCTCGTCACTTTGGAAAAACTGACAGATGCAGGTGAAAGCTTATACACTAGGACATATGCAGGTGCTTTACTAGTTTCGATGTAGTCATTTTCCTTTCTTTGTTTTTTGGGCCTGTGGCAACCGGTGCTACGTGAAATTAATGATGCACAAAATAAAAACAAGGAGACTTGACATAAGATTGTGCGCTCAGAAAGTAAATGCTTTGCAGATGATATTGACAATGTAGGGTATGCAAAAATATGTGTGAAGAACTTGAAATTTCCATAAAACCTCGGAGGCGCATACCAAGAAAGCATATTTTCGATGACGGAAAAATGAGTTGAGACGAAAGCTGTTTTCTTCGTTAGATAGAGTTATTGTAGAAATTCGTGAGCATTTTCAACAACAACAGAATTTAATGGATAAGTTTGTTTATCTTACGCCGGCTATATTATTAGATCCAGACAACACTTAATGTAATCTAGACTACGCATCTGACGAAATTGGAGCAGGGTTTCAAGCTGGAAAAACTTCGACTGCGGACTTTCGTTGCTGCTACAGGCAACGAAATTGATTAATGCAGACTCACTTGAACTATTTAAATTTATTGTTAAATCCAAGCTGGAAGATACTCTGCCCAATATTTTAATGATGTTCCGAATATTTTTCACAGTTGCTATAAGCAAGGCCAGCTGTGAGAGGGGTTTTTCAAAATTGAAAATGGTTAAAAATTATTTAAGATCGACAATTATTAGTACTCTGTACTCTAAGATTAACTAATTTGGCTATTTTTTCTATTGAGCAAGAGGTGTGTGATGCGATAGACATTGATGGTGCAATAAAAAATTTTGCTCTTAAAAAAGGTAGACGTATGAATTTTTAACTAAAGACGGAAGTTTTGTTTTTAATTCTAACAAATACTCATATTACTTTTCAATAGAAATAAAAATATAACATTATAGTATCGTTCTAGTTCTAATTAAAAATTGATTTTATTTAATTTTGTCGATCGTCAAGGTGTACCTAATCTTAAGTGATAGGTACCTAAGTTATATCAATGTATCTAATTGGTTAAAGTAAAAGAATTTTTGTATTAATAAACGTGATTATAAAACTTAGATAAACTTTTTTATTTAAAGTCCAACCTGTATAATGCAAAATAATAATGACTGTTCTCGCCGAAAAGTTCTCTATAATTAATGTGTGTAATGTTATACAATAAACAAAAATACCTAAATAAGAGGGCGGCAAAATTGTCTTCCGCCCCGGGCGGCCGACACTCACGCTACGCCACTGCGTGGCGCGTTTAATGTTTGTTAAAATTTTTCATTTTGACGAACCTTTCGCGATCCAGAGGAAACTTACGAACATTTAGTAATTGTAGATATTCATGTCTCTGTCCTGTACTTCTACTACATCTTATTTTGGTATTGTTCTGAAACTATTTTCTTGTTGTATCTTATGTAAATTATTATTTTATGTGGAATAAGCCAATTGGAGTTTGAATAAAGTTTATTTGACGTTCCAAATAAACAGTAAAAATATCTCTAATAAAATATTTCAAACGTTTCGTGTTGATTTTGAGAGTAAACTAAATGTCAGACCAAATGTTTACCTTGTCGGGATCGTATCATGAGATTTTTTTCTCGTTATTTAATATGGGATCACTAACAGAAGATTTCACTGTAATCATTTATAGTCCAGGAACTGAAGCTTTTCACCTCGCAATTTTTACAGAATTGACCGATTTGCTTGAAAATTTGAGAAAAAGTAGTAGATAGTCCAAGGATTAAAATCTATATGATGCCGAAAGGCGCTTTTACCATGGGGGTGGTTGCCACCCCATCCCGGGGGTGGAAATTTTTTATTATATTTTCACCGCAAAAGTTGATAAAAACATTCATTCTAAGCAAAAAATGTTCTATACATTTTTTTGATAAAATGAATAGTTTTCTATTTATTCTCTATCGAAAGTGTTAGTTTTATATCGAAAAAATAAGTGTTTTTCAATAATATATTAATTTACGATTCACTCAATTTTTGCCGTACGAAAAATTTTCTCAAACCAATTTCTTGGGAATTAAATAACCTACAATTTCATATTTAAACATTTTTTCGTATCTCTGATGCTAATGTTTCTATTCTGAAGAAATCAACATTTTTACCAAACTACAAAAACTCGTTATTCGCTTTTAACCCCAGTTTTTTAAAAAATAATCTTTCAAAGCCAGTCAAACTTCTAGAATCTAATAATAATACATAAATCAAGAAGATTGAATAAGGCCAATGACTAAAAACACCGCTAACTTACATTATTATGCTTCCAATTGGATTTCTCCTTTTTTTTTTCTAAAAAATATGTTGATTTTTTAACCGTAACTTTTCTATTTTTTATCGTAGAAAGTTTGACAAAAAATAATTTTGTAGGTTTTATAAGGTCTATAAGACTATTAATAATAGTTATATTTAAAATCCACAGTCGCAAAAAGAGGTGACTTTGAAAGGGTTGGTAAAGGTTGTTTTTGCATGTTATTACAAGTTTTAATTATCCATAGCTCACTAAATTTTTGCTGTAGTAAAAATTTTTGCAAACCAGTTTCTTGAGAATTAAATAAGCTACAATTTCATGTTTAAACATTTTTTCGTATCTCTGATTCTAATCTTTCTATTCTGAAGAAAAAGCCATTTTTTTTCAAACTACAAAAATTCGTTATTCGCTTTTAACTCCATTTTTTTTTTAAAACTAATCATTCTAAGCCGGTAAAACTTCTAGAGCCTATTAATAATATAAAAATAAAGAAGACCAAATAAGGTTAATGACTAATTTTAATAAGGGTGGTGATTAGGAGGTTGCTTCGGATCACTTTTTCGCTGAAAAAAGTAGGGACTAACATTCTTTTCAATATGCGTCACTTAATTTTTGAGCTAAAGACTTTGGAGATAGATATTTTCAAATGCTTTAAATTAGTTTGAACAAGTTATCCTCGAAAAATGCATAGTTTTGTCGTCTTTTGACTTTGAAACTACAGTATTTAGCATTTGAAGAAGAAGAGCTCACATTTAATAATGTATAGCTCGATTACTATTGGTCTTAAAAAAATTAAAAGAAACGGTTTTGTTTATTGTTTCAAAAGGTACATTTTTGTTAAGTAAAGTTGTTTTGATAAAACGAAAACTTTTGGAGTTATTAGCCGAAAACTTATTAACAACATTGATTTTTTCGATATAAAACTAACACTTTCGATAGCGAATAAATCGAAAACTATTAATTTTATCAAAAAAATATATAGAACGTTTTTTGCTTAGAATGAATGTTTTTACTAACTTTTGCGGTCAAAATATAATAAAACATTTCCACCCCCGAGATGGGGTGACAACCACCCCCATAGTAAAAGCGCCTTTCGGCATCATATAGATTTTGATCCTTGGACTATCCACTACTTATTCTCAAATTTTCAAGCAAATGGATCCATTCTGTAAAAATTGCGAGGTTTTGTCCTATTTTAAGCTTCATTACTTGGACTATTATGATTTTACTGATATTCTCTGATTTTCTTTCTTCTGATTTTCGGATATTCTTAAGTTAAAGTTGATTTCATGTAATCGAGAAAACTATTATCTTCCAATAAAGTCAACCCTTTCGCGGTTCTTCTCTCCTGACATAAAATCGTAAAAATTCTCAAGCGAAAGGCCACGCGGGCGATAATTTACGGCGCCGTAAGAGCAGTAAACCTGACGAGGCATTGGTTGACTAATTATTTTAGACGGAGAGATCTCTCTCTCTCTCTCTTGTCGTTTCCCCATTACTGAGGATCGTGATTTCTTCCAATATTCCTAACAATGTTTCTCCATTGGTCTCTATCTTCAGCTGCTCTAAGAGCTTCGCAGAATGAGTTTCCAGCTGAATTCTTTATTTGGTCGGACCACCTATTTGGTGATCGTCCTCTTGATTTTCTCCCCGGAACGTTTCCAGAAACGATTAATCTCTCCAAACTGTCGTCACCTCTGCGAACCACGTGACCAAAGAATTGCAGAATTCGTTGCAGACATATTGTGGACAGCCTATTTTTAATATTGAGTTGGTTTAGAATGGAAACGTTTGTCCTATGAGCTGTCCATGGTATGCGCAGCATTCTTCTCCAGCACCACATCTCAAAGGCATCAATTTTTTGGCGCTCGCATGCGCGAAGAGTCCAAGTCTCTGCTCCGTATAGAAATATTGAGAATACAAGGGCATTCACTAGTCTCATCTTGATATTTTGAGAGATAGATCTGTCTTTCCAAACTTTAGTTAGGCGACTCATCGCATTTTTTGCCATACCAATACGTCTCCGAACTTCTGCTTCACAGTTGCCATCGTTAGTTATACTAGACCCGAGATAGACAAAGGTGTTTATTATCTGGTATTCCTGTAACATGTTAGTCAGTTGAATAGTGTCGAATCTGTCGACCACCATTATTTTTGTCTTAGCTTTATTGATTTTCAGACCAACTTTATTGCTTTCGTGCTCAACTCTTCGCAGAAGATCAAACATTTCTTGCTCATTTGCTGCTATAAGTGTAGTGTCATCAGCAAATCTCAAATTGGAGATTTTCCTACCGGCTACTGTTACTCCACCGGCCCATCCTTCTAAAACCATCCTCATGACATGTTCACCATAAATGTTAAATAAGTCAGGTGACAACACGCATCCTTGCCTAACACCTCTCTCGGTCTTGAATTGGTTTGAGAACTTCTGATCTAGTCGTACTGTCGCTATATTAGACTGGTACAGATTTTTAATAAGTGTCACCAGGTGCATTGGTGCGCCCATTTCTATTAAAATTGACCACAGATTTATCCAGCTTACACAATCAAATGCCTTTTGGTAGTCAACGAAGCATATAATCATAGGTACTTGAAATTCTCTAGACTTTTCAATAAGTTGTCTCAGGTTCAGGATTTGTTCCCTTGTACCTTTACCCTTTACAAATCCCGCTTGTTCCTGAGGTATTTGGTAATGTAGATAGGTTTTTAATCTGTTTTTGATGATATTCAACAATATTTTACTAGCATGTGTTATTAGTGACAGTGTGCGGTAGTTTTCACATCTGGTAGTAGTTCCTTTTTTGTGTAGCGGGATATAAATTGAGGTGCACCAATCAGATGGCCATTTTCCTGAATTCCAAACAGCGACACAGATAGAATGGATGATATGTATTCCTTTGTCACCTAGTAATTGTAGTATTTCACATAGTATTGAATCAATGCCTGGGGATTTATTTCTCTTTAGTGATTAATTGCATCTTTGACTTCAGCGAGTAAGACAGTAGGTTCTCTAGGGTAGTCAGAGGGCCACTGATGTTCTGCTGATACCTCGTTATTTTTATATAGCTCGTCACAGTAGTTTCGCCATGTTTCCAATATTTCGTCAGTATCAGTCTTTAGATTACCTTCCTTATCTATTACAGACCACGTTTGAGGTTTAAATTCTCTGGTAAGGAGTTTGATCTTCTGGAATAAATCCCTCGGTTCATTTCGACAGCCATGTTCCTCTATCTCTCTGCATATTTGAGAGGTGTAATCAGCTTTGTCTTTGCGGCACTGTTTTTTGATTTCTTTCGATAACGCTCTGTATTCATCGTTTGTTCCGTGTCTAGTTTTGTGTTCTTTTCTGCGTTGAATCACAGTCCATATATTATCGGATATCCATGGCTTACGGCCAGTGGAAACCGCTGCCTCACAGTCTTTTGCAGCCTCGATTACCTTATCTTTGAAATAAATCCAAGTACTCTCAGGGTCACTATCTACTTGGTCTAAAGAGAGAGCTTCTTCTAGGTTGAGTTGGAAGTCATTGATTTTTGATGGATTTAGAGACATGACTTTTCTCTGGGGTCTTCTTTTGGGAACTTTAAAACGAAGTCGAACGTTCAATACCAGGAGTTGATGATCGCTTCCACAGTCTGCGCCAGGATATGTTTTACAGTTGATGGCCGACGACTTCCATCTTGATCTTATTAGGATGTAGTCTATTTGATTCCTTGTTTGTCCATCTGGGCTGCGCCATGTGTATAATCTCCGTGGATGATGATGATATAACGTGTTTGTAATTGTAAGATGTTGTTCTACACAGAACTCCACTAGACGGTCGCCATTCTCATTTCTCTGTCCCAGTCCATTTTTGCCCAGCACTCCTTCAATATTTTCATTAGATGACCCCACTTTGGCGTTAAAATCTCCTAGAATTATGATGAGTTCACGATTCGGAATAGCGCAAACAGTTTCTTCTAGACGACCATAGAACCTGTTGATGTCTTCTTCTTGTGCAGCTGTTGTAGGAGCGTATACCTGGACAAGGTGTAGGGTATTGGTGGATATTCTCATTTTAAGGGATATTATCCTGTCATCAATAGTATTATATCCAATTACGCAGTCGTTAAGTTTAGAGAGTACAATTATTGCGATTCCATTTGTACTTTTGTTATCCGGGCCTGAAAAATAGACGACGTTGCCAGCAGTTATTTTAAAATGCCCTTTACCTCTCCAGTGAGTTTCAGAGAGTCCCAGTACCGAAAGATTGTGGTCTGCAATTTCTTTTTCAATTATGTGTAACTTTCCAGGGTTTTGGATCAGTCCCTGGACGTTCCATGTACCAATTCGCTGACATTTTCTTAAAATAAATGAAAATTTGGATTCAGTCGCACAATTTCTGCCAGGTGCCTGGTCCCTCACACCTTGGCAGCCGGTAGCAAATTTCACACCATCCGACCCGGAACCGAGATGGCGCCGAGCGTGAGTCGGGTCGCTACACATTCCATCTTCACTTACTGAAATTGTCATCGTTATGGGAAGAAATTCTCTTGGGAAAATAGTGCAGTGGTTTCCCTTTGCCTTCTGCACCGCTGTATATGAGTTGTTTCTGTGGATATGATTCTCGCCGCATGGTCAGTTTTTTAATAGCCAGCTGCCACTGTCCAACCTATCACCATGTCTGGCTACCCTCACTTAGTATAGTCTGCAGACCAATGCAGTTGCCCGGGATGTGGCACGTGGAGCCATAAGTGAGAGTTGAGTGTATTATGAGGACCAGTTATCAAAAACAATCTCCCGTCGATGACGTTTGATGTGGTCGTTCCAATAAAAGGTGCTACCTCTATAACACATTCTTACACCCCATACGGAGAGATAGAAGCGGATTTTGTGCGTGATAAGTAATATGGAAAAACTATATGGGGATATGTTGAGTTAGTTGTGTACATGACTTTCACCAACGGCCGGAAACCAGTGTGGGGGCCGAGGGTAGTTATAAGGGGTCAAAATCGCGGTTTTTATTATTTTTTTCGTGACGCTCATGATCGAGATAGTGCACCAAAATTTGGTAATAAGTAGGTCAAGAGGTAACTAAGTAAAATCGCCAGGGGTGGAACGCTGCGTGGCCGATAAAGGGGGGTAGGTGTGAATATAAAAAATTTAAGGGGTTTTTGCGACTTTCTAGATTGAGATAGTGCACCAAAATTTGGGAATAAGTAGACCATGACATAAATAAGTAAAATTCCAGAGCCGGAAACCAGAGTTGGGGATGAGGGTAGTTTTAAGGGGTCAAAGTCGCAGTTTGTTTTATTTTTTTTGGTGACCCGGCACAACATTTGTCCCCCACGCAGCGTTCCGCCTCTGGAGATATTACTTAGTTACGTCATGACCTACTTATTCCCAAATTTTAGTGCACTATCTCCATCATGAGTGCCACAAAAAAATAATCAAAACCGCGACTTTTACCCCTTATAACTACCCTCGTCCGCCACTCTGGTTTCCGCCTCTGGGTATTTTACTTAGTTATGTCATGGTCTACTTATTCCCAAATTTTGGTGCACTATCTCAATCACGAACGTCGCAAAAACCCCTTACATTTTTTTATATTCACCTCTGCCCCAGCCCTTTGTCATCCACGCAGCGTTCCACTCCTGGAGATTTTACTTAGTTACGTCATGACCTACTTATTCCCAAATTTTGGTGCACTCGATCATGAGCGCCACAAAAAAAATAATAAAAAACGGGACTTTGTCTTCTTATAACTACCTTCCTCCCCCACTCTGCTTTCCGGCTATGAGAATTTTACTTATTTATGTCATGGTCTACTTATACTTAAATTTTGGTACACTATCTTAATCACGAACGTCGCAAAAAACCCCTTATATTTTTTATATTCCCTCCTACCGCCACCCCTTTGTCAGCCACGCAGCGTTGCGCCCCTAGAGATTTTATTAGGTACGTCATGACCTACTTATTCCCAAATTTTGCTGGACTATCTCGATCATGAGCGTCACAAAAAAATAATAAAAACCGCGAGTTTGACCCCCTTATAACTACCCTCGTCCCCTTTTCTGGTTTCCGGCCGTTGGGGAAAGTCATGTACACAACTAACTCAACATATCCCCGTATAGTTTTTCTATATTACTTATCACGCACAAAATCCGCTCCCAGTTCTTAGACTATTTCATCTACAATTGGTTAGTCAACCAATGCCTCGTCAGGTTTACTGCACTTACGGCGCCGTAAATTATCGCCCATGTGACCTTTCGCTAAGCGATTGTTTCAGTCCTGAACATTTCCGGGATTACCTTTTTCGCTTTCCGGTGACGCAATTATACTATATCTGCTTGTTCCAACTGCGTCGCTTCACTAGAAACAAAATTAGAGAACTATAGGTTCTTCCAAGTTTTGCGTTACCTTTTTCGCTTTCCGGTGACCCAATTGTAATATATCTGCTTGTTTCAACTGCGTTGCTTCACCAGAAACGAAGTTAGAAAACTACAGGTTCTTCCAAGTTGTGCGTTACCTTTTTCGCTGTCCGGTGACACAATTATAATATATCCGCTTGTTCCAACTCCGTTGCTTCACCAGAAACTAAGCTAAAAAACTATAGGTTCTTCCAAGTTTTGCGTTACCTTTTTTGCTTTCCGGTGACACAATTATAATATATCTGCTTGTTCCAACTCCGTTGCTTCACCAGAAGCGAAGTTAGAAAACTATAGGTTCTTCCAAGTTGTGCGTTACCTTTTTCGCCTTCCGGTGACACAATTATAATATATCTGCTTGTTCCAACTCCGTTGCTTCACCAGCAGCGAAGTTAGAAAACTATAGGTTCTTCCAAGTTGTGCGTTACCTTTTTCGCTTTCCGGTGACACAATTATAATATATCTGCTTGTTCCAACTCCGCTGCTTCACCAGCAGCGAAGTTAGAAAACTATAGGTTCTTCCAAGTTGTGCGTTACCTTTTTCGCTTTCCGGTGACACAATTATAATATATCTGCTTGTTCCAACTCCGTTGCTTCAATAGAAACGAAGTTAGAAAACCATAGGTTCTTCCAAGTTGTGCGTTACCTTTTTCGCCTTCCGGTGACACGATTATAATATATCTGCTTGTTCCAACTCCGTTGTTTCACCAGAAACTGAGTTAGAAAAATATAGGTTCTTCCAAGTTGTGCGTTACCTTTTTCGCTTTCCGGTGACACAATTATAATATATCTGCTTGTTCCAACTCCGTTGCTTCACCAGCAGCGAAGTTAGAAAACTATAGGTTCTTCCAAGTTGTGCGTTACCTTTTTCGCTTTCCGGTGACACAATTGTAATATATCTGCTTGTTCCAACTGCGTTGCATCACCAGAAACAAAGTTAAATTTTTAATTTATGAATGTTTTTTTGATATTGATAACGATTTCCGAAATGCAAGTTGAAACGTCAAGTAAACTTGATTTCAAACTCGAATTGTGGCTTATGCCCAAATAAAATAGTAAATCTTATTTTGTATTTCTCACGACGCGCGCCGGTAAGAACACAACAATGAAATGACCTTTTTTTACATTGGTCCGCATGTATTTATATTTTTTATTTCAGCTTCTTTTTCCCTTCAGATATCGGTTTTGTTGTTTTTTTTTTTTTAAATGGTCCTTTATTGAGGATCCTACAATAATGATTTTTCACGATAAACATCAATAAGTTTGATATTTCCTTACGACAGTTCCGACTACTCCATTACTAACAAATATTCAACTCAAGCGCGCCAAAACCAACAAACCACTCGTAAACCCGTCCAAATCGTATTGCGAACCATCATAGCGTTTATTGAAAAACCGACAGAAGTTAGATCGTGGTGCGCCGTGTGCGTGCCGTTTGTGCGCCACTTGAAAATCGGACAAGCGAGACCTGGCGTGTGACCTTGTCGTATTGTCCATTTATCGCTGTGTATTTTCAGGCAAGGTCAACCGCCAGGTCTCGTTTGTCAGATTGTACTAATCTGACGAACATGCTGCGCGCGAGTGGCTCGCAAACAGAGCGCAGCGCATATGTATACGTGCCTTAAGTGCACGTCATACACCATTCCACGCATTTCTCGTTAAGTTTCTATCTTTATAAACTTCTATCGTTTTGTAACAAAAAACAGGTCACGCTTCAATTAATGATATTAATATCTCACTATCAATCTGAGACATCTTAATATAAAATATATTATGCACCTACTTCCAACAGCCACAAAGTGTAAATGAAAATCATATACCAAACAACCGAGGAAGCTACCTTCATGCGACTGAACGATAGTATCATATGAAAGGGTGCATTAGGCAAGGGGCCCATTGAGGTAGAATGTCCGTGGCATGTGGCGTGGTACTGACTAGAGATGGTCCGAACCGCTATTTTGATATAGCAGTTGCCTTTTCAGCATTACTCAACGTTTTTATATTGATATAAGAAAAACAAACTTTTTTTTGTTTGTTTTGTTTCAAAAAGCAGTTTTGTTGGTATTTAATGTGAACATATTTATAAATAATAATTGTTGCTAAATTAATACATCTAAGTACAAACATTTTTTGAAATGACAAAAAATATACTTAACAAAATACATGGTTGTTGTAATATTTATATGGTCGTAGTATTTATTTAAATTTACTGTTATTTTCACACAATTTTGAAAAAATGTGAAAACTTTGAATTATCCACGTCCGTCTGTCCGTCCGTCTGTCTGTCTGTCTGTCTGTCTGTAATCACAACTCCTCCATCAATATACCAGCTAGAATGACAAATGAGGTGTCAAATGAAAGCTTATAATCCAAGGATGGCACTAAAGCTGAGATATTTGACCTAGGCTGCCTGTACATCGGTCCGTCCGACCGCGAATATAACTCCTCCGTCATTATATCAGGTAGAATGACAAATAAGGTGTCAAATGAAAGCATATAATCCAAGGATGGTACTAAAGGTAAGATAATCGACCTAGGCTGTCTGTCCGTCGGTCCGTCCGACCGCGAACATAAATCCTCCGTCATTATACCAGGTTGAATGACAAATTGCGTGTCAAATGAAAGCTTATAATGCAAGGATGGTACTAAATGTGAGAAATTTGACCTAGGCTGTTGTAACAAAAACGAGGTTTTGTTGTGGCAGAATAGATATAGCTTTAAAGGATAATTACTTATTTATGGAAGTTTCCTCAAAATAGGCTAGCTGGAAATTGAAGAGACTAAACAGTAGGGCTCAGGGAAGGATCAGGCCGTATTTGCACGCCCTAGTAAGACGGTACCTAATGAAATACTGGAATGATAAAGAAAATAAATGAATATAAGGAGTAATGAAAAGAAAGGGAACTACTGACCAAGAAGATATTCAGAAGTAGTGTTGAGCGCCAGGGAAGAATTTTATAAATTCTTCTCCACGTGACCTATATTGCTGTACCTAACTGATACTATTAAAATGGTACTATTAAAATGGTAGGATAATAAAACATATAAGTATGTACAACCACATTTAATAAAAAAACCTATATACCCTATATACAATTTTTACACTAGCTAATTATCCGACGTACTAGGCTAGTACACTGCTGTCGATAATGCAGGTTTTACAGTAGAAAAAAAATATGTAATGAATTTAGTATGAATAGGTATTTACCTTAACAACTTATTATTACTGAGGGTTACAATATTGGTTGACAATACCGTATCTAATCGGAGGTGACAACATCCGACAACTGGAATAAATATTATTAAATAGGATATGACCTAGATACTGTGCACATTATCTTACATATGGTTTATAAATCCCAGGCTATTTTAAATAAATTAAATAAGGGTGAAATCTAATAAAAATTGTTGAAAAATATTGAATATTATGTTAATTATGGTTAAGAAAAAACAATGAGGGTATATTATTATTAGAGTGATTTGAAAGTTATTGATAGAAGAGAAAAAAAATAGTAAAATTGGAAGTTATTATTAAAACAAATTGACATGCAAATTTAGTTATATAAAAACCTGTCCCTACAAAAAGTAGGCGGATTGCTTCTTCCAACCTTCGGTGAAGATGATGAGGGGAGAGCCAAATAAGGTATCCTCTGGTTCCCAACCCTAGGGAGGTACTCCACACCAACAGGAAGGTACGGCAAGCAGGTAGCTGCCCAGTATCGGAAAACTCAACTTTTATTCCACAAAAACCAAACAAAACATCCACATTCCATCCAAAATATCCCCAAAATGATTATGTATTCCAAAAAAACAAATTAAAGTATGATTGACTTAATTTTCCATCTTCTTATTTTCTTCCGTGGCTAAAAGCATAAGAATCTCCTATTAGCTGGTGTTCCTTAAGTACACAAAAAACAGGGCATATAAGAAAGGTATAAAAACCTTATAAAAATTTCTAGAAAAAATTACCGAAAAAAGAGGAGCTATTGACATTTATAAGTAAGTGTCATTAACCTTGAACAAAAATGGAAATGTAAAGAAATGGAAGGACATATGAAGCAAGAAGATATGTATATATTGCAATAAGGGATTACTTTATAGACGTAGATACTAAAAGGAAATGAAAAGTGTCATTACTTCAGAAACTATTTTGAACTGGAAATTTAATTTGAAAGAATTTTTCTTGTAGAAACATGAATTTGATAGTGAGATTGACTCGTTAAGACCTGATGTTTTATATTCATAGAATAACAATTATAATATTACTATAAGTATTGTATTGAGAATGAGAACCATGTTTTTTTTTTACAAGAATACTTAATAGCCGACTTACCCACTGTTTTCCAAAAGGAAACTTGGAAATAAAACTCTTCCTCTCACCGCACAAATCCCAAAACAAAAAATAGCTCCTTCCAAAATAAACCAATCTTATAATAAATGAATATTTTAACTAAATATTGTATTCTTTAAACAGTGACCACGGAAAAATTTACTTGTTCATCCAACCAGATTGAAAATTGAAGTGACAATCCTCTCCGATGGGCGATATGACATGCCCCTCCGTCGGAAGCCGTACAGCCACAAGCTAAGACCAGAATTCCCCAAGCGTAGTACCAACCTTCTATTATATTTGGTCACAAATCTAGGTAACCCGTTCTAAGCACGAACGCATAACTGGTTGCATACTTATTAGGTGGCTTATAGGAATAAATATAATAATATCGTAACGATGGCACTCATCGTTACACTGTGTGTCCGTCTGTCCGTCCGAATGCGAATATAACTCTTCCGTCATTATACCAGGTAGAATGACAAATGAGGTGTCAAATGAAAGCTTATAATGCAAGGATGGTACTAAATGTGAGAAATTTGACCTAGGCTGTCTATCCGTCTTTCCGTCCGACTGCGAATATAACTCATCCGTCACTATACCAGATAGAATAACAATTGAGGTGTCGAATGAAAGCTTATAATCCAAGGATGGTAATAAATGTGAGAAATTTTACCTAGGTCTTCCGGTTTTAGAAATGCGACCAGAAGTACTGTTTTAAAGTCACCGGAATAGTACACGTGATATATTATTCGACGCTACTTTGCAAGAAGAGAATAAATATATACTTTCGGTTCCATCACTGTCTGTTCATCTGTCTTTCCGTCCGCGAATACAACTCCTCCATTATTAATACAGATAGAATGACAAATGAAGTGCCGAATGAAGGCTTATAACCCAAGGATGGTATTAAAAATGAGACATTTGACATCGGACTTCCGGTTTTAGAGTTGCAACCGTATGAACTGTTCTAAAGTCACCGAAATAATATAAGCGATATATCATTCGACGTGCCTTAGCAAAATGAGAAAAAATTTTGGTTTTGGTTTTTATATCATTTCCGCTTAAAAAGTTCTAACCAGAAGTGCCGCTATAGTCGCAAAAATAGTATATGTAACACAACAATGGAAGCGTATTGAAAAGTTGACTTTTAATCTTTAGTTCCTGTTTTGAAGTCATTTCTGTTTAAATAATGATGACGCAAAGTTTAGTCAAAATGACTCAAAATTAGTAAAATCGTATATCGATCGACGCAAAGTTACACGAAGCGTTCAAATATCGACTTTCAGTTCAACTTTCGATTACTTTGGGTGAAAACCTAGGACTTACGAAGATCAATTACTTGTTTTAACTGGAAATAAGCCACAATATTATTAGAAATTGAATTGGAAAGATTTGAATTGGGAGGTAAAATTAAACTTCCACTTCGGAAATTGCTCCAAATGAAATATATAGCAATGCCCTGCACATTCCTAATTAATAACATCAAGTAAAATAGTATTGAAAAGTACGTGAGTAGTGTAGGACATACAGTTTTCCAAAGTTTGTTTTCTCTTCAGGTGACAGCCATATCTTTGATTTTTTTTAAATAGGAAAGTACATAATGTGACACCTCATTTAAAATAACATTTTTTAAATAGGAAAGTACATAATGTGACACCCAAAGTAATCGAAAGTAGAACTGGAAGTCGATATTTGAACGCTTCGTGTAACTTTGCGTCGATCGATATACGATTTTACTAATTTTGAGTCATTTTGACTAAACTTTGCGTCATCATTATTTAAACAGAAATGACTTCAAAACAGGAACTAAAGATTAAAAGTCAACTTTTCAATACGCTTCGATTGTTGTGTTACATATACTATTTCTGCGACTATAGCGGGACTTCTGGTTAGAACTTTTTAAGCGGAAATGATATAAAAACCAAAACCAAAATTTTTCCTCATTTTGCTAAGGCACGTCGAATGATATATCGCTTATACTATTTCGGTGACTTTAGAACAGTTCATACGGTTGCAACTCTAAAACCGGAAGTCCGATGTAAAATGTCTCACCTTTAATACTATCCTTGGGTTATAAGCCTTCATTCAGCACTTCATTTGTCATTCTATCTGTATTAATAATGGAGGAGTTGTATTCGCGGACGGAAAGACAGATGAACAGACAGTGATGGAACCGAAAGTATATATTTATTCTCTTCTTGCAAAGTAGCGTCGAATAATATATCACGTGTACTATTCCGGTGACTTTAAAACAATACTTCTGGTCGCATTTCTAAAACCGGAAGTCCTAGGTAAAATTTCGCACATTTATTACCATCCTTGGATTATAAGCTTTCATTCGACACCTCAATTGTTATTCTATCTGGTATAGTGACGGATGAGTTATATTCGCAGTCGGACGGAAAGACGGATAGACAGCTTAGGTCAAATTTCTCACATTTAGTACCATCCTTGCATTATAAGCTTTCATTTGACACCTCATTTGTCATTCTACCTGGTATAATGACGGAGGAGTTATATTCGCGGTCGGACGGACCGACGT
The DNA here is from genome assembly GCF_917563875.1 of Diabrotica virgifera virgifera. Lineage (NCBI taxonomy): Eukaryota > Metazoa > Arthropoda > Insecta > Coleoptera > Chrysomelidae > Diabrotica > Diabrotica virgifera. Next base: position 127,276,099 of record NC_065447.1, on the reverse strand, counting down.
AAAACAGCCTAGGTCAAATATCTCACCTTTAGTACCATCCTTGTATTATAAGCTTTCATTTGACACCTCATTTGTCATTCTACCTGGTATAATGACGGAGGAGTTATAGTCTCGGTCGGACGGACCGACGTACAGCAGCGTAGGTCAAATATCTCACCTTTAGTACCATCCTTGTATTATAAGCTTTCATTTGACACCTTATTTGTCATTCTACCTGGTATAATGACGGAGAAGTTATATTCTCGGTCGGACAGACCGACGGACAGACAGCCTAGATCAAATTTATCACCTTAAGTAACATTCTCAGTGGTACTGGATGAAGCGATAAAGAAAGCCAAGAGAAGAATGAGAAAACTAACATTAGGATACTGGCAAATGAAACAGACTCAACTATCGGAGCTACTATTTGCAGACGACATGGTATTGATAGCAGAAAACAGAGAAGACTTACAGAACAATCTTGAAATCCTAGAAGAAGAACTATCAAACATAAATATGAAAATTAATACAGAGAAAACAAAAACAATGATAATTTCAAATACGAAGAAGACACACGCAATAGAATTAGACGGGAAACAACTAGAGCAAGTGGAATATTTTAAATACCTAGGAGTAATAATCGAATCAAATGGTAAACAAGACATGGAAATAAACGAGAGAATGGGACGAACAGGAAGCTTATTTAACACTATGAAAACAACATTTTTTGGGAAAAAAGGGATACCGGAAAAAGTAAAAACGGCAGTCGTTAAATCAGTAGTTAGACCAACAATCATGTATAGCAGCGAGACATGGACATTGACGGGGAGACAAAAATCCAGAGTCAATGCTATGGAAATGAGGTTCCTGAGGAAAATAGCAAACAGAAAAAGGACAGACAAAATACGAAACGAAACAATTAGACAAAACCTAAAACTAGAACCAATCAATGAAAAAATAGTAGAAGGACAACTTAGATGGTTCGGGCACGTGTGTAGAATGTCGAACGAGAGGCTAACAAAACGAGTGTTCGAAACGAGAGTGCAGGGGAAAAACAAAAGAGGGAGACCAAGAGTTATGTGGGTAGATGAAATCAGGAAAGAAGTCGAGAAGAAGGGATTGACATTGGAAAGTGCAAGAAACCTAGCGCAAGATCGGAAAGCATGGAGACTACAATGCCAAACTCAACTCAACCAGCCTTACACCTAAAGGTAGAAAGGCTTAGGACTAAGTAAGTAAGTAAGTAAGTAACATCCTTGGATTATAATCTTTCATTTGACACATTATTTGTTATTCTACCTGGTATAATGACGGTGGAGTTATATTCGCGGTCGGACGGACCGACGTACAGCAGCCTAGGTCAAATATCTCATCTTTAGTACCATCCTTGGATTATAAGCTTTCATTTGACACCTCATTTGTCATTCTACTCATTTGTCATTCTACCTGGTATAATGACAGAGAAGTTATATTCGAGGTCGGACAGACCGACGGACAAACAGCCAAGATCAAATTTATCACCTTTAGTACTGTCCTTGGATTATAAGCTTTCATTTGACACCTCATTTGTCATTCTACCTGGTATAATGACGGAGAAGTTACATTCGCGGTCGGACAGACCGACGGACAAACAGCCTAGATCAAATTTATCACCTTTAGTACTATCCTTGGATTAGAAGCTTTCATTTGACAACTCATTTGTCATTCTACCTGGTATAATGTGGAGGAGTTATATTCGTGGTCGGACGGACCGATAACCAGCCAGCCTAGGTCAAATATCCTACTTTTAGTACCATCCTTGGATTATAAGCTTTCATTCGACACCTCAATTGTTATTCTATCTGGTATAGTGACGGATGAGTTATATTCGCAGTCTGACGGAAATACGGATAGACAGCTTAGGTCAAATTTCTCACATTTAGTACCATCCTTGCATTATAAGCTTTCATTTGACACCTCATTTGTCATTCTACCTGGTATAATGACGGAGGAGTTATATTCGCGGTCGGACGGACCCACGTAAAACAGCCTAGGTCAAATATCTCACCTTTAGTACCATCCTTGTATTATAAGCTTTCATTTGACACCTCATTTGTCATTCTACCTGGTATAATGACGGAGGAGTTATAGTCTCGGTCGGACGGACCGACGTACAGTAGCGTAGGTCAAATATCTCACCTTTAGTACCATCCTTGTATTATAAGCTTTCATTTGACACCTTATTTGTCATTCTACCTGGTATAATGACGGAGAAGTTATATTCTTGGTCGGACAGACCGACGGACAGACAGCCTAGATCAAATTTATCACCTTAATTAACATCCTTGGATTATAATCTTTCATTTGACACATTATTTGTTATTCTACCTGGTATAATGACGGTGGAGTTATATTCTCAAATATCTCACCTTTAGTACCATCCTTGGATTATAAGCTTTCATTTGACACCTCATTTGTCATTCTACTCATTTGTCATTCTACCTGGTATAATGACAGAGAAGTTATATTCGAGGTCGGACAGACCGACGGACAAACAGCCAAGATCAAATTTATCACCTTTAGTACTGTCCTTGGATTATAAGCTTTCATTTGACACCTCATTTGTCATTCTACCTGGTATAATGACGGAGAAGTTATATTCGCGGTCGAACAGACCGACGGACAAACAGCCTAGATCAAATTTATCACTAGTACTATCCTTGGATTAGAAGCTTTCATTTGACAACTCATTTGTCATTCTACCTGGTATAATGTGGAGGAGTTATATTCGCCGTCGGACGGACCGATAACCAGCCAGCCTATGTCAAATACCCTACTTTTAGTACCATCCTTGGATTATAAGCTTTCATTTGACACCTCATTTGTCATTCTACCTGGTATAATGACAGAAGTTATATTCGCGGTCGGACAGACTGACGGACAAACAGCCTAGATCAAATTTATCACGTTTAGTACTATTCTTGGATCATAAGATTTCATTTGACACCTCATTTGTCATTCTACCTGGTATAATGACTGAGAAGTTATATTCACGGTCGGACAGACCGACGGACAAACAGCCTAGATCAAATTTATCACCTTTAGTACTAACCTTGGATTATAAGCTTTCATTTGACACCACATTTGTCATTCTAGCTGGTATATTGACGGAGGAGTTGTGATTACAGAGATTGACAGACAGACAGACAGACAGACAGACAGACGGACAGACGGACGTGGATAATTCAAAGTTTTCACATTTTTTCAAAATTGGGTGAAAGCAACAGTAAATTTAAATAAATACTACGGCTGTATAAATATTACAACCACCACGTATTTTGTTAAATTTTTTTGTCATTTCAAAAAATGTTCGTACTTAGATGTATTATTTTAGTAACAATTATTATTTATATGTTCACATTAAATACCAACAACAATGCTTTTTCAAATAAAACAAACAAATATGATTTTGCTTTTCTCATATCATCTTGAAAATGTTGAATAATAGTCCAGGGCGGATCTGTTTTGAGATGGACGTTGAGAGGTGACTCAAATTATTTTGCAGAAATTGCTTGAAAATAGCTCAAACAATAATATTTAAGTTATCCTCCCACTCAAAATGGTCCGGAACATTGTTTAAATAATCAAAATGTCAAAATATGAAAGGAAAAATTCGATTTTTTTTATTGGTTTTTTGATTATAACTTTAAAATTATTCATTTCTGAGAAAAGTTGTACTGACATAATAGTTGCGTAATTAAATTTTCTACAATATAGAATTAGTTGAAAATTTAAAAAATAGTCACCCTTGTTGCAAAATAGCAATAATTGCGAAAAAAAACATACAAAAACAAGTATTCGCATTTTACGTTTTTCAACCATTTATGCTACACTTAGGACCTTCATATTTTACCCAGAAAAACTTTATGATATAGTAAAACAGCACTGTAAATTTCATTAAGATCGGTTTAATAGATTTTGCAAAATAAATTTTGCAATACAGCTTCCGCAAAAAAAATTCATTTTTTTAAAATGTTGCAGGACTGAAAATAAAGCAGATAAGCAAGTTGAATTTTTTTTTGCTTATAGAACTTTACTGTAACTTTCCTTTGCAATTTGCAAAATTAAACTCGATTAATTACCACGGCGTCAGGAAATTTTTTAAATAAACATTATTTTTTGGTGCTACGCGAAGGACAGCGGTGTAGAATTCGCACAAGTTGATTTCTACCAAAATTTCTTCCAATCTTTATCTAATATATTATTTTCTTACTCTATATTTTGTTGTATTTTAATATGTTAATTCCACAAAAATCAAACTAATTTTATTATTGCTTGTGAAATATTGTTTAAACAATTGCATATGTTTAAAAATAATAAACTTTTATTCTCAAAGTTAAAATATATCAACAAAGAAAGTTTTTGCTAAAAAAAGTGTTATTTCAAAGGATACAGTATGTGTTTTTATTTTGCAATAAACAAATTTATTTATTTATATCGAAATATAATAAAAATTAAAATGTATCAATCATTATCAAAGGTCATTGGAATGCCCAATCAGAGCAAACTATCCGCTGTCCTGCGCGTAGCACCAATAATTAATGTTTATTTAAAAAAATTCCTGACGCCGTGGTAGTTAATCGATTTTAGTTTTGCAAATTGCAAATGAAAGGTACAGTACACTTCTATAAGCTAAAAAAATTTCAACTTGCTATCTGCTTTATTTTCAGTCCGGTAACATTTTGAAAGAATGAATTTTTTTTGCGAAAGCTGAATTGCAAAATTTATTTTGCAAAATCTATTTAACCAATCTTAATTAAATTTACAGTACTATTTTACTGTATCATAAAGTTTCTGGGAATGAAATATGAAGGTCCTGAGTGTAGTATAAATGGTTGAAAAACGTAAAATGCGAATACTTGTTTTTGTATGTTTTTTTCGCAATAATTGCTATTTTGCAACAAGGTTGACTATTTTTTAAATTTTTAACCAATTCTATATTGTTGGAAATTTAATTACGCAACTTTTATGTCAGTACAAGTCTTCTCGGAAATGAATACTTTTAAAGTTATAATCAAAAAACGAAGAAAACAATCGAAATTTTCCTTCATTTTTTGACATTTTGATTATTTAAACAATGTTCCGGACCTTTTTGAGAGGGAGGATAACTCAAATATTATTATTTGATTTATTTTCAAGCAATTTCTGCAAAAAAATTTGAGTCACCTCTCAACGTCCAAATGTACTAATATTTTTACAGATGCGCCCTGGTCTAAAATGAAAAATGAAAAGGTAACTGCTATATCAAAATAGCTGGTCGGAGCATCTCTAATAGTCAATACCACGCCACGGGCCACGGACATTCCACCTCAATGGGCGCCTTGCTTTAAGTTCCCTATATGCTACTGGGTGAGACGGCACGGCTGCCGTCTCGTGTTGTAGCAAGGGACGACATAAACACGGCGACTTCACCGAACGTTCCAACCACCGCACCGTCTAGTGAGAAAGGCTCCATATGATTACATGAGCCACCATTGGAATGTCGTCAAAATTACTGCAGGAGAAAACCCTCGCACGTTTAAAATTCTTATAATGAGAAACAGCACATGTATGTATTAATAGGTACATGGTGAGTTAGTAGATAATTTGACTTTTCGTTCGCCATCGTTATTATTTATTTGTGTTCCTTACACAGTACACTGTTTGTACTTTTTTGCATTATCATATTTTACAAAATAGTTTGCCGAATCTACTTGCCAATGTAGCCTCCCGAGGTATGTACTTTATGTACGATGGGACATCACCACATTTCTCAGTTGCTGTTCATCAACATCTTCATGTAACTTATGGAAATAGGTGGTTAGGATGCGGAGGGCCTCATGCAATCCCACCTAGATCACCTGATTTTAACCCTGTCGAATATTCCCTATGGGGTCGATTAAAAGAAATGGTTTATCGAGAAAATATCAATACGCGACAAGAACTAAGTAATTGCTAAAATTATTGATTCTTGTACATAACATTAGTAGAAATGATCCCTTAACTCTCAGGAGATCTATTAGACAGTTGATGGTCCGACAAAGATGGGTTTTATATCGAAAATCTGCTATAAATGTCAAAAAAATTGTTTTATTGATTTATTTGTTTCTTAAGTGCTTTTCTGTATCTATGTATACAATTATTATACACACATACATATTGTTAAATTTACTTAAATATGCAAATAAATCCGTTTAAGTTCAATGTTCTACATAATTTTTTTTTTTTTATTTACACACATAAACCCGCATCAACCACTAAGGGTTATTAGCGGGGGGACATACACAAACAGTAAGATACATATTATTATATAAACATGCTTTACAATCTGGTGTATTGTTTAGTCATTTTGAGATAATTTAATAAGGAGTTTAGGTTTGAAGTCAGTACACTTTTAATATTGTCACTAAGAGCACACGCGATCCTTTCTTTCTGGTACACTGGACACTCGATAATTATATGTTTCACTGTCAGTTGCGTGTTGCAATTGGTACACATCGGAGCGGCCTCCTTGTTGAAGATATGCTTGTGTGTTAGTAACGTATGTCCTATTCGGAGTCGGTTGATGATGACTTGGTCTTTTCTATTTCTTGGTAACATGAGTTTAGTTCCTACTTGACTTAGGCATTCTTTTAGTTTGTTGTTAGTCTGATCCCAAGTAGTTTGCCACGTTCTGTGGACATGACCTTTGATATTTACTTTGTGATCAGTCCAAGGTATTTGATCTGTGATAGAAATACTTTGGTCGGTAGTTGCATTGCTTGCTAGAGAGTCCACTTCCTCGTTGCCAATTATTCCCATATGGGAAGGTACCCAGATGAAGAGAATATCTTTCTGTTGATTCCGTAGATAAGATAATTCTTCTTTGATTTTGAGAAGAATAGCGTGAGTTGTATATAGCTGTTTTATCCCAAGTAATGCGCTCATTGAATCGGTGATAATCACAAATTTGCTTTCATGGATAGAACCACATTTTTTCATTGCCTGGTGAATTGCTGTAAGTTCTCCGGTATATATACAACAATTTGTTGGAATTCGTACGGTAGACTTGATGTTTCCGCAGATATAAGCTGCAGCATGTCCTTCATCACATTTGGAAGCATCAGTGAAGATTCGATGAGTTGTTGGGTATTTGGAAATTAAATTTTTAAAAGCTTGCTGGATAAGGAAAGGATGTGTGGAATGTTTAGGGAGATCTTTTAGAGACATATCTATTTTTGGAGGATTGATCATCCAGGGAGGAAAATTTACATGAATGGGTATAGTGAGACTGAACTGTTCTAAATTAAAACCAATACGTTTTGTTCGCTCAGGAAATGGTAGCATATTTCTTGCAATGTTTTCGTAATGATCAGAAGATATATTTGTTCTGTAGAATATTGTTGAGTAGGTTACGTTGCTTTTGTTTGCTGAAATTCTGGCAACGTAATTCAGTGATAGAAGTTGCCTTCGTTGGCTTAAAGGGAGTTCATTAGCCAGAACTTGTAAACTACTTACTGGACTAGTTCGTGTGGCACCTAAAACCAATCTCAAGCACGTATTTTGAATGTAGTCAAGTTTTTTTAAAGAAGTTTTGTTAGCAGTATCGTAGCATAAACAGCCGTAATCTAATTTACTTCTTATTAATGATCTATATAGATTAAGTAAAGTTGTTGTATCAGCCCCCCAAGAGGTATTTGACAGCATTTTTAGTAGGTTAATTCTGGATTGGCAAGAACGTTGCAGATTCGTTACGTGGTTTTTCCATTTTAAGTCACGTTCAAAAGAAAGTCCTAAGAAATTTATTTCTTCTGACTGCTTCAGCATAACTCCGTTAAGTGTTAATTGAATATTAGGATAGTCTTTCCTTTTGCTAAAAATTAAATAACGTGTCTTTTCGCCAGAAAATATAAAACCAGTGTTTTGCGACCAGTTTTCAATTGTATGTAAGGCCGTTTGCAATATATGTGATCCCAGAGTTACATTATTTGTTTTTAGATAAATGACTAAGTCGTCTGCATATAGGCTAGTAAATACAGGCAGCTTTATTTGATGTATAATACTATTTATTGCAATCAGAAAGAGTGTAGGACTTAGAGTAGATCCTTGTGGAGTGCCATTTTGCAGTACTCGTCTGGAAGATGTGAATCCATTGGCTCTAACTCGAAAAGTTCGTGTTTCTAGAAAATTTTTAATAAACGACAACATATGCCCTTGGACATTCCATTCTTGAAGTGTTTTTAGTATAAGATGTCTCCATGTTGTGTCAAAAGCTTTTCTTATGTCAAAAAATACGGCAATAAGTTTTTGATTGTGCAGAAAAGATTCATGTACAGCTGATTCAAGGGTTATTAGATTGTCTGTTGTGGATCTACCCGTACGAAATCCACTTTGTCTGATACTTATTAGGTTATTGTTTTCGAGATACCATTTAAGACGATAATTAAGGATTTTTTCTAAAAGTTTGCAGGTACAGCAAGTAAGTGAGATTGGACGATAGGAATTTGGATCGTCTTTTGGTTTATTATATTTAAGGATTGGAATTATAGTTGCTTGCGACCATAGATCAGGAAAGTCGTGCTGAATGAAAATATTATTAAAAATATCAACTAATATTAGTTTTGCATTTAGAGGAAGATTTCGTAAGAAAAGAGGGTGGATATCATCAGGTCCTGGCGTCGAATTTTTTGCGCTTAAACAAAATTCTAATTCTTGAAGACTTATGGGTTTGTTTATTGGATTGTCGCTCTCGGTGATTTGTATATTTGACGATTCCATTAGATTTTTATATTCTAAAAAAGATATGCTATAGTTGGAATCACTAGAATTAAGTTCATATATATCTGCTAGTATTTCTGGAATAGCTACCTTGTTTGAATGCATTTGGTTATTGTATGATAGCGTATCTATGCCTCGGAAGTATTTTGTTCCTTTTATTCTGCGTACTTTGTTCCATATGTCGCCTATGGGAGTGGAAGGATTTATTGAAGCCACATACTTTTTCCAACTGTCTCGTTTTCCTTTCTTGATCAATTGTCTGCTTTTTGCTCTGAGATTTTTAAAAATTATAAGGTTATCGATAGTTTTATGTTTCTTATAAACGTTGAAAGCGTGTTTAGACAAAGTAAGTGCTTGCGCAATTTCGTTATTCCACCAAGGAACTGGCTGCCTTTTACTTGATTTTGTTTTCCCCACTGCGATTGTTGCTGCAGAAATAATAATATTATTAAATAGTTCCAGATTTTCGTTTGCGGTATTGGTTAAATTAAAGTTGTTTGTTTGTCCTTCTATAAGTGTTCGATACAAATCCCAGTCAGCTGACTTTATTTTCCATGTTTGGTGAATTGGAAAAGTCAATATATCATTAGTATCTATGTTTATTGTGATAGGGAAATGATCACTATCATATAAATACCCCAATGTGTCCCAGTATAATAAAGTAGCTAGCGACGGACTGCATAAAGAGAGATCTATAGCTGAAAATGTACCATTGTATGAATTGAACCTAGTAGATTTGCCAGTGTTCAGTAACACTAAATTTAAATTGTCGATGAGATTGTTTAAGAGATTACCACATTTGTCGGTTTTGTTACTTCCCCAGGTACTGTTGTGACAGTTAAAATCGCCTAATATTATTTTTGGGTGTGGAATTTGGTTTAAAACATTGCTTAGTTCAGTTATATCTAAATCAGTAGGATGAGGTAAGTATACGTTGCAAATATTGATTTTCATTTTGTGGGTGACTGACACTGCAACTATTTCCAGGTTTGTTTGCAGTTGTATTTCGGTTGACTCTATGTCATCCCTTACGAAAATTGCTGTTCCGCCGCTTGAATGATCTGTAACTCGGTTTCTTAGAAAAGGAACATAATTTTTTAATGTTACATTTTGATGTTTGAAATGGGTTTCTTCTATGCATATGACTAAAGGAAGATAATCGTTTATAAGAAGCTTGATGGATTCTATATGGGTAAAATAACCATTGAGGTTCCACTGTAATATGAATGTATTATTGGCCATTTTAACTATTTACTTGAGAACTTGATTCGTAGTCAGTTTCGTCAGTAGAAGAAAGACTGCTTAGAAGTAGTTTCTTCTTCAATCTGGTAATATTGTTTTTTAAACTTTTATTTTGTGTTTGAGAATATATAAAGTTTAGAAGTTCTTTGATTTCATCGCTTTCATTTGAATAATTTTTAGCAATAAGTTCAGGATGTTTTGAGTGAAGGGAATTTGACAGAAAATCACATATTTCATGAAAAGAAAGTGTGAAGGAAGGGATTCTATTTTCAATTTTTTCTTTAATTTCATTGAGAATATCTGGAATAGAATCTTGAGTTTTAGGCTTTTTATTTTTTTGTTTTTCAGTAGTGGGAGGAGGTAGGTCATTTTCAAGGATTTCGGGAGAAGTGGAAATTTGTCTTTTAGTAACATGAATAGCTTCAGAGATTTTTCTATCGTTTTCAATTACTGAATCTTGGGATATTTGTGGTTGTGACGAAATCTGTAGTTCTTTGTTTGTTTGTATGGAAGTGGTTTGGTCGTTTGTGGCTGATGTTAATTCGTGATTTTTTGTAATGTTAAGTTTCGGTTCCTTTAATGTCTGGGTACCTTCTTCGTGTTCTTTCCGTGGTTGTTCTTCTGGCTGGCTATATTCTTTATTGGCAGAGTTGAGTACGTTCACTTGATGGTCAGTTTCCGTTTGATTAATTGGACTACTTAATGATGATAAAGAAGGACAGTCAGAATCTTGATGTCCGACCGTCTTGCATCTGGAGCAGTTTAAACCGTCTATGGAAATGTATATTCTATATGATGTATTGTCGAATGAAATTAGGAATGAGTCAGGAATCGATGCATTTTCTAAAGGACTTATGAAGATTTGCCTTCTAAAGCTAAGCACGTGGCTATATTCCGGGTCTTGCATGCCTACTCGTAGAAACGTCATGTTGGAGACGGATTTTATACCCATAGTTTTTAGATGGTCTTCAATTATGCTATTAGGTATAGTAGGACATACACTTGATATGATTAATCTCTGGGCAGGAGTTATTAATCTTCGTACTTCAATTTGGTTGCCGTCAATAATTACATGTTTGTGGGAGCTAAGAAATTGGTCAACTATATATTTAGACGAGAGGTAGATGCAGATGCGGTTGTTTGCGATTCTGGATGCCCAAATAACGTTTTTGGGCTGTACTATTGATCCAACAGCTTTTACATATTCGAAAACTTGTATTCCTTGTATGGTTGAAAGTATGATACCTTGGTCTTTTGAAGGATGTTTAAAACTATTTAATGCATGAGAGTAAGAGATATGTGACGTAGTCGGTGTATTTCGTGAAGTAGTAGCTAATTCCGGTTCAGCCATCGTCCCGTTGAAAATTTACATGCATTGGAACAGCGGATCTGAAGCCGGACCTGGCCTCTTAACAAAATTAGACGGCAGCCTAATTACTTGAATCAGCAAAAAGTTGTTGTCGATAATCGATAATTTGGATTGAAATCGATAAAATATTGCCTTTTAACTTCTGATTTTATGGTTAGATATAAATAATGCAATTTTGTACTCACAGAATCGTTGGTTTTTTAACACACTGTCACATTTAAACTTTATCTTGCAAACAATGTAAAAATTAAATTATATTTCAACTTTTAACTACTTGAATTTATAAATTTGTCAGGAGTGATATAAAGCTGTAAGATTTGCTTGCTATCAGGACCGGACTCTCTACATAATTTGTATTTTCTTTTCGTTAATTTAAAAAATAAATTTACTGTATTTTGCCGTTTGAAATAAAGCTCTGAGAATTCAATAAAATGACACTACCTATGAATCACTAAACAAATACTATACAGGGCGATGTTTTAGTATTATTCAAAACAACCTCTTTCTTTTGAAATCCTTGGAAATTAGCTAAAAAGCTTTTGTTATTTACAACGTATGTTACGTATGTATTTTGTTATTACACGTGTCTAATCGTGTGGGGAAAAATATGCCATTTTAATTGCCTATTTGTCTAATTTGTAAAATTATTATTAGAGATTTCAAAAAGCTTATACAGGGTGAAATTTTTTCTAAGACCAAAACGAACTAATTTTTTTAATGCCGAACCTGATTTTTTTTCTAGTTTGAATAAATCAGTTGATTGGATGGTAATAGTCTAACAATTGACCAAAATAAGAAACACATCGATATTACCGTTCAAAAGTTATGACGATAAATTTCTGTAAAAATTAACAACTCGCCCTGTATATTATGAAACAATGGGAGCAGATACTTTTTAATGGTCATTTGTTATTTCCCATAGGGGACCCCATGCGAGGTAGGAGTATGTACAGTTACTCATGACTTACCCAGTATATCGTATATCGATATTTTTATTCGATGTATCATATGGTACGATATATCGTTGCATACCTAATTCGTTTTTGCCATCCCTTTACATGCCAGGCACCATCCAGACACTTCGTTAAAATATTTTGGGCGAAGATCTACGTACAGATGTTCGAGAGGAAACATGCTTATTCCATCTGATAATCTTAACTTTTCCGAAAAAATACGGATTTTTTACATGGGGCCATTATCATCGAGATTTTTATTGGAACTATTTTTTTCAAATTCTTCCTCAGTGCCAGTATAGGTATTAATAGGTATATTGTGATCTTGAGTTTCTATTGATTGTTTTGTATTTCTTAACTGTCAGATTCATCCTCCAACTCATTCTATATCATTTGAATTCTCTCTTCTTCTCTTTCATAATCTCCCATCGCCAGGAAAATATGCTGTATAAAAAAGAGTCCTGTAGTAAGAAGTTTATAATAAAAAAATAACAAGTTTACTAAACCTCGGTCCCAGAGACCGATTTTGATTATATCGGGAAAAATGCATACGCTCTGTCAATACCGCTGTTACGTTAAACAGAAGACGTCATTCCAAGAAGCGACTGAACTGAGGTGGACCACGTTTAGATCGAAACGGATCAGAAAAAATGGTTAAGGGGTGAAAATGACTAGGGTGGTAATACATTCGCAAAAGCCTAGCAGAACACTGTCGCATATCAAAAATACTTTTCATTTTTAATTCTGCTAGCTCGAAAATTAAGCTAGCAGCAACATTTCCAAAAATAAGATGGGTTTGGGAGTTAAAAATTATCAGACCAAAACACTTTCTTATTTCAATAATTATAAGTAAAGTGCAATTGTAAAAAAAATGGTCACATTAAATTTAACTTAAAGAATTATAGATTTCCCACAAGAGGTAATTAAGGGGTGAAAAATACTAGGGTGGTAGTAGATTAGAAAAAAGATAGCAGAACATTTTGATATTTCACAAATATTTTTTTAATTCCGCTGGCTCGGTTTTTAAAGCTTCCAAATAAAATTAGTTTAGGGGAGTAAAATTATGAGGTTGGTTTACCTTTAATTTAACAACTACTTTCCAGGACTCTTTCATTATTTCAGTTATAAAAATGGTACAGTAAAATTGTAAAAAAATTTATTTTTAACTTGAATTGTGGCTTATTTACGAATAAAATAGTAAATTTCATTGTAACTATTATATTTATAAATAAAATAAGAAAGAGCTCTGGTAAGTTTTTACTTAACCAACCTCATCATTTTACAACCAATTCTATTTTATTATATCTTTTATTATCGAATATAAGCGAATAAATCAAAAAACAAAATGTTAAGAAAGCCTAAAGCTACAATTCAGTTTTAATTTCAACATTTTATAAATGCTAGAATATTCCACAGGGTGTTTCGAACTTTTAGAAAAAAAAACACAGTATGATTGGTACACCCGCTACATAATGACAGCTTACCTGTCTACCAACAATATTATTACAGGGATATTGTTAAAAAATAAGGCTATAATATATTTAAAAAATCATTAAATACGGACAAGAGGTTTAGGAAATTCAAGGTATCAAAAATGTCTCATTTTTAAGGTGGTGCGTTAATTTTGCTGCTGAGTGTATTTTCAACTTGTCAAATGCAAAAACGTGCATTTTTTATACAGGACGATAACAGCCCAAAATTAGAGACCAGTGTGTTAAGGTGAAAAATATGACGACTAAAAAAATAATAAAAGGTTCAATTAAAAGCACAATACAGAAAAATTATTGAAAATACCTTTTTAAATTTTGTTTTGTCAGGTCAAAATTCAATGTAGCAGAATTATTAACTAAAAACTTCGCATGGCTCAGTGGTACTTGAAAATGGTCTTCATTATTTTTCTGAGTTTAACATGTCATAACAAAGGATAGTTGAGGGGTGAAATATTAGTAGGTAGGTGGTAATAAACTCGCAAAAAATAAAAAAAAAATTTTAAAAAACTAAAAAAGTTTTTACTATTTTAAATTAAAGAATTATTGGTTTCCCACAACAGTAGTTGAGGGGTGAAAACTTACTAGCGTGGTAATAGGTTAGCAAATAACTAGCAGAGTATTGTGATATTTCGTAGATCTTTTTTTTATTCTGCTGTCTCGAGTTTTAAAGCTAGCGACCACGTTTCCAAATAAGATTGGTTTTGTGTTGTACAATTTTTAGGTTGGTTAAGACTTAGTAAAAACTTACCTAAGACCTTTTTTATTTAAGTTATAAATAGAGTACAGTAAAAGTGTAATTTTCACAGTGGCGGCTCGTCATCTCAGTATGCGGGTAGGCGACACATATACTTCGGGTAGGCGACAAAAAATATCCTACAATTTATAATACATTTTGAGCCGTCTTGCAACACTAAATGTAATCTATGAGCGCAACAATGTGTAAAAATTGCTTTTGGAGCATCTACTTTAATTTTTGATTGTAATCCGTTTAAAGAGCCAGCCAGTACACTTGCACCATCGTAACATTGAGCAATTAATTTATTTTTGTAATCGTATGGATCAAGCACGTTTGAAATTAAACTATATAGAGCGTCTGCAGATCTATTCTCGCTAATAAAAAACCCTAAAAATCTTTCTGTTACCTGACCAACTTTGTTAACAAAACTGATTGTTAAAGCACACTGTGATTTTTCGGGTATATCAGTAGTATCGTCCGCTAGTAGAGAAAAAATTGACTTTCATTAATTTCTGTTGAAATTTCATTTTTTACGTAATCGGCAAGACAATCTATTAAATCATTTTGTATTGACAAACCCGTGAACACTCCTTCTATTTTTTAACATGATCCTGGATTTCCTGATCGCGTTTAACTACTTAATTAAAAATTTCTTTAAAATTACCCACGTTTGAAGAACTATGGCTCTCATCACGACCGCGAAATGCAAGTTCTTGTTTTGCTAACAGAATTGTAACTTCAATTTCTTCAACTTCTTCAATCTTTTTCAACTTCTTCATTATATATCTTATTAGATAGAGAAATATGTCCAGTTTGTCCAGCTAAAGCACTGTCAATAGTTTGTTTATTTTTTTCTAACCGTTTTAAACCTAAGCAATTGTTTAAATGTTCTTTTGAAGATTCATGTTTTTTTACACTAGCTGATAAATTTTTCAAATCTGAATATCCCTGACTCACCCAAACATTTTGCTTCAAATTTGAGAGCAACAGACAAGGCCAACAAAAAAGTGAATTTTTAAAATAACTTTCGCTTCGCCATTTATGATTTTCATACCATATTGTTTTAAACGATGTCGAAAATGGTCGATTGTCTTTTGTCTTATCTGTTGATAAAATTGTTAAATTTGGTAAAGGCCGGCCCATTGAAATATTTTCTGATCTTTCTTGATTTTGGCGCCTTGAAAAAGGCGTCTCGATCAAACTGCATATTACATCGTTTAAAATATTCATATTCGATGACTAAAGTTTTTCCACCAATAAAACTAACACACCTACTTTTCAACAACGTCAAATATTACTTATTTTATTTATGTATCAAATAATAATTTACTCTTCGAATAAATTGATAAGTTAACAATTTAACCTCGCTTTAAATTTTTAATTATCAGTAGTAATTGCACAAGAGCTCTGAAATTATTGAATTTTTCCCGAGTGACACTTTGACAGTTTTAATTTCACGAGCCGAAGGCGAGTGAAATTATGTCAAAGTGTCACGAGATCAAAAATTCTATATTAATTTCAGAGGTCGAGTGCAATTTGTTGCGATTAGTTCATGAATAATACTGTTCAAAACCAAAATTTTATTGTAATTTATTTATGTAAGTACCATTAAACACACAGTTTTTATAAATATTTGACGATTGAAAGTCATCACTTTTATAATTTTTAAAACATTAATTGTCATTAATGTCACTGAATGTATTTTTTCGTAGCAACGAAGGGCATCTGACGTAATATACTTAACGACGGGAGATTATCAAAAATTATCGATTTAATTCAGATTTCTGTAGCTTTCTATTGGTCAGAATCTCCTACGAATGAAATAATCTACATAATCTAATAACACAATTCGTCACTTTAACTTTAAATTATTCAAATTGTATTGAAACACAATAAAAATATAATGGACGACTGACAAATAACTATCCACAGATTTATTTGTCGTTAGTGAATTATTACTAAATTAATATAAAATTAAAATGCCCTTCAATAGACCGATCTAAAATTTGCCTGTTTATTATTCAGTTTTCATAAACAAATTTAAATTGTCCTACCTAGTTTTATTGAATACTTAACCTACTAATAACAGCCAAAATCAAAAAACAATTATTTAAAACAGTTTCATAAGACATTTTGTCTTATGAAATTTTGTAGGTCCGGCTATAAGACTCTGTGCCTATCCGCTCTTTCAAAATCGTGTACTACGGTCGCTATGCAGACCTGCAGCAGACCTTTAGTTCGCGTAAACAGAGAGAGAGATCGCACGTCAATTCGGTGTTGGCGTCGTTCTATTTCAGGCTACGTTTCCAAGTGCCTGACCAAGGAAGAATATAGAATCTTATGCAGTACTACTAATACTACAAGGAGCGTACAATAATTATAACTATGGAGAAAATTTTATGGATATTTTTAAAAATAATTTGGATAATTTTTGCTATTTTATTGTAGGTATTTTGTCAAAATTTATAAATTACAATTTTGAAATAAGTAATTTATATTAATAATTTATATTATTGTATTACATTTGAAGAGGGTAGGCGGCGCCTACCTTGCCTACCCCGACGGGCCGCCCCTGAATTTTCACCCGAAAATTTGAACTAATAGAATTACTGAAACCCCTCAAGGGGTAGTTAAGGTGTGCACAATTATTACGGCGGTAATACATTTGTCAAAACCTTGCAGATTACCGTGGTTCTTTAGATTTTTTTCAATTCTGTTAGCTTGAATATTAACCTAGCGGAATATCACTCCTGAAGTTTCGTTAAGGGGTGAAAAATTATTAGGGTGAGAGTGGTAATAAATTAGGTTTTTTTTTAGCTCCTTTATTCTGCAATCTATCAGTAATGACAATAAGCGTCTTTGTTGATAAATGATTATGACACGTACGGGATGCTCCATTAAGCACCCTGTTTTATAATGTAGCTATTGCTAACTTTGTGGCATTACCTGTAATATTTACAATATGTTATTATTTACAAAGATATGTATATTACTAATTACTTAAACCTATTAATTAAGTCTCTTGGTTTGAATTTTTTTAATCTTCTTTCTTCATGTTCATGTAAGTCTTCAAACAACCGCTTGGCTAACTCGTTAGGATGTTCAGACACTCTTTCGCGATATGTTGCACTATATTCACTTATCACCTCTTACACTGTTGGAATTGCTAAGTCTCGTTGGATCACGTAGTTGGGTACGTAGTATGAAGCATCAAGAATCAGCCTTATCGTCTTGTTTTGGAACCTCTGTATTATATTTAGGTTGCTATTAGAAGCTGCTCCCCAGAGCTGGATACCGTAGGTCCAAATGGGCTTTATAATGGCTTTGTAGACCAGTAGTTTGTTTTCTAGAGACAACTTCGAGTTTCTGCCGATAATCCAATATAGACGGCTTAGCTTTAGTCCTAACTGTTTGCGTTTAGTGAAAATATGTTTTTGCCATGTTAGTCTTCTGTCTAGGTGGATTCCCAAGTATTTTACATCTTCGGCTTGAGGTAAATTGTTGTTGTTAAGTTGTACTGGTGGGCAAGTTTCTTTACGGAGTGTAAATGTTACATGTGTAGATTTTAGTTCGTTAGCTTTCATGCGCCATTTCGACAGCCATTTTTGTATCTTGTTAAGGCAGATTTGAAGTAGTCTTGATGCCATCTTTGGGTCTTCGTGTGAAGAGAGAGCAGCTGTATCGTCCGTAAATGTGGCTATTGTAACCATCGGTGTAGTAGGAAGATCACTTGTGTACAACAAATACAGGATAGGTCCGAGTACACTGCCCTGTGGTACCCCTGATTTTATGGCGTTCAGAGAAGAGTATTCTTGATTTTGTCTGACAAGGAAGTGTCTATTGGTTAGGTATGATTTTAGTAACAGGAAGTGGGGATATGGAAGTAGCTTCTTAATTTTGTAGAAGAGTCCAATATGCCAAACTTTATAGAATGCTTGTGACATATCAATAAATGCAGCAGAACAATAACGTTTTTGTTGGAAGTCATCGTTAATCTTGTTAACTATTCTATGTACTCGTTCGACTTCATTTACGTATTTACGATACATTTCTGTTATCGACTTCAGCTTTTTGACGTATATTTTCTCGAAAATTTTGGAGATAGTTGGTAGCATAGTTTAACATGGGTGAAAAACTATTGCATAGGTTAAATTGGATTCCGCTCATGCAATGCCGTTTTTTCGAGAACTTTGCTAGCTTGAATATTAAGCTTGAATATTAAGCTAGCGTGACATCTCTGCTGAAGTGGGGTTAAGGGGTGAAAAATTATTAGGGTGGTAATAAATTAGTTTATCATGGGCGAAAAATTATTGCATAGGTTAAATTGGATTCCGCTTATGCAATGCCGTTTCTTTGAAAATTTTGGTAGCTTGAATATTAAGCTAGAGTGACATCTCTCCTGAAGTGGGTTTAAGGGGTGAAAAATTATTAGGGTGGTAATAAATTAGTGAAAAATAGGTGAAAAATTATGACATAGGTTAAATTGGATTTTGCTCATGTGGCAGCTAAAGTTACCTTTCGTATTTGAATTCCCAGCAGTAAACACGTACTACCCATATCGCTCTCGAGATTCAAGTTTCAAGTTTTTCTGCCGGTCTCGGCTATCGGCCAGGACTAGTTTATTAATGATAAGAATTAAATGATAAACAACACACACCCAAAACGCTGATTAGGTCAATTCGAATTCACAACAGAAATGAATTAAAATAGGAAATGTTGCATATTTATGGGAGGCGAAAATGTCGAGAATTTCCACCCGTAATAATTCTAATTACTTCTTTCTACGAAATCGATTAAGCAGCCAATTATTGTAAAACCCTTAGCAATTAAGATGGATGAGACCGAATTTACCCATTGACAAAAGGGTAGAAAGTTTTTAATTTAATCTGCTACCTGCTGGGACCCAATTTACGATCACCCTCATTTTTTGGTAATTTCGCGTCGAAATATTCGATTTGGAATTTGACGGATAAGAGCGTCTTTTTCATGCGATAAAAAGTTGCTTTTACTGGTACTGGTACTACGAATATACCATTTTTTCGTTTCTTTATATGCTACATTTTTTCTTAGAATATTTTTTTCGATAAAATACTTTTTAAGTATTTGCGAAAAGCCGTCTGAAAACGTGTTTTTTTTTACGTAAACATTTTTATTCGCAAATGACTTTAGTATACTCAGGGCTGCTTTATCCATTAGGTATTATAGGCAGTTGTATAGGGCGGAAAATTGTGAGAGGGCGGCAAAAATATTGTAAAAAAAATATTTGTATATAAAAATTAAAATCGAATAACAAGTATGAATGTTCATCCATCAATGAAATAGAAGTGGGCATTCATTTCTAAATAGAATAAAATAAATTGCATTCGTAACAAAAATAAAACAAACATAGCATTCTGTTATCTTAGCACTATTCATTCAAAAAGAACGAAAGTCATAAATTTAGTGATTATTAGGCCGCCGGCATGCCGGCATGCCGCGGCAGCTGGGCAAAGGCGGTGGGACATTGAACACTTCAATATTGCACATTTTGCAGAAACTACAGATTTGACTTGTCTACAGTAGGACATCGAGTTAGAGTTGGGATTTTAAAACTGTATTATTACAAGTAGATAAGGTTCGTGTCGTCGCACAGATATACTCCAGGGAAATAAGCAAGAAAGACCATGTTCGGGACACTGAAATATCGAGGTAGCTGACTACTTTTTTAGTTATTGTTGACTGTTGACCTATAGGATAAAAACCTACATGTTTCCTGCGTAGAGTTTGCGTCCGATTTTTAACTACTAAGAATTTAGTGCAATCAACGTGATTTTTCCATTTTTTGCAATCAATTAAAAAGCTAAATAGTTGACATAAAATTACAAATTTTTTTTAGAACATTAAAAAACCTTCAAAATGACGATTTTTTAAAGTCATAATAGTCATTTATGAAACAGTTCGTGAAGTATGCTTTTTGCGAACGCACGCGTGTTTAGAGTACGAGCGACAGCGGCGCGAGTGCTATACATCGCGTAAGTTCGCAAAAAGTACTTCACGCACATACATACAATATACAATACTTTCATACAATATTTTATCATACAATATTTTATTTCATACAATATTTTTTCTACGATAAGGAAATAAAAAAAAACTGTAACTTTTCGTCACTGGAATTCATTTCTATTCTACAATTTTTAGACCTTTGATATTTAAAAATTCTAATTTTTTTCAAACCACAAAACTGTCAAAACTTGTGTTGTAATTTATTGCTCAAATGTCATCACCATGACAACGTGAGTTAAGGATATTTGATTATAACGACAGAGATAGCTATACAGTACATGTCTATTCTTAATTCAGATATACTTTCCAGTTTACCTCACCTTATATATACATATACAGCATATTGTTTAATTTTATTTATTATTGTAACTTATAATTTTGTTAATTCTTTTTATTTTTGATTAAAGTTCTGTGTTAAAGGTTTTGACTGATTTTTTATGTTTTATAATGTTTTTTTTCTCTGATTCTGTCCTTGGTTTAGAACTAGAACCTTTAGCCACGTAATTGTATAACTTATCACTAACTCAGGTGTAATGTGTAGTGTGTGTGTTGAGTAAGTGTCTTGTTACTTTGCAAAGTCGACGTCATTGTCTTTGCAAAGAGAGGCTAATTGTATCCGAACGTCTGCGGTCCCTCCGGTGAGTACCGATCCCTCAAGGACAGAAACTATTTTCATTTATTAATTTATAATAAACGAAAAAATCCCTGACCCTGGTGAGATTCGAACTCACTCCAATTCGGAACTTTCGATCCAAAGGTTATGCGCTCTTACCACTGAGCCACAGAGGGTTTTTTTTTATAATGTTAATCAAAATTAATTGATAAACCATTGATATAGATTCAGATTATAACAAGATATACGTAATTTTTTGCACAGTAGCTTTGATCCCAATAATTGTGGATCGCTCGTTATGAAAGTGTGCCAAAAAACAGTGCGAAAAAGTAAACCCCATTTAGAATACATTGTTACTTCATGCACACTTTAAATCCTTCACGCACTGCTATCTATAATGACAGTTTTCACAAACTTAAAATTATGCATAATATGAGATAGAGTAGATCAAGTTAATTTGTTGCTTCGTAAACTGCAAAATAACTGAAAATCGTTATTTATTAATAAATTTTACTAAAACTAACTTAGAACTATAGAAGTAAAGTTGTTTTGATAAAACGAAAATTTTTTGAGTTATTAGCAGAAAACTGATTAAAAACATTGATTTTTTCGATGTACAACTAACACTTTAGATAGCGAATAAATCGAAAACTATTAATTTTATCAAAAAAAAAAATGTATAGAACATCTTTTGCTTAGAATCAATATCTTAAATTTGCGGTGAAAATATTATAATAAAAAAATTCCACCCCCGAGATGGGGTGGCAACCACCCCCATGGTAAAAGCGCCTTTCAGCATCATATAGATTTTGATCCTTGGACTATCCACTACTTATCCTCAAATTTTCAAGCAAATCGATGCATTCTGTAAAAATTGCGAGGTGAAAAGCTTCGGTTCCTGGACTATAATGTATAATGTATGTATAGTTTTAAAATATTGTATTGCAAATTATTATTATTAAATGATTATTATTTGTGAAGTATTCTTTTTCTTTTTTCGCACCCTTATGTATGTAAGAAAACTAAGGGACTTTCTGAAAGGACAATCTAAATAGTTACAGTTAAAGGGAGGGGCGACATAATTGGAATTGCACGCGGGCGGCCAAACTGTTAGCGGCGGCTCTGTTACTTAGACCCCCCTTATCATAGTTATTCTATTAGTCTTATAAATCCTAATTTTAATATGCGCTATCAATATAGCTGTCAAATTTGATCAAAATCGGAACGAAACTAAAAAAGAGTTATTTGAGGTCAAAATGGGTTTCAAATCAATTTGGCCCAACGTGTACATTGTAAATTATGATTTGGGAGTGCTCCTCGTAATATTCAACATGTCTTGGTTTGTTTATTTCTAGTGCATCTGTATTATGATTTTAGTACGGGTATTGCAAATCATTGAAGCTGTGTTCGAATTAAAGTACAACCTCATAAAAGGAATCAAAAATAATTCAAACTTGCAAGGAACACCATTAGTCCTGTCGCCAGGGGGGGTACAACGGCCTCTTTTATTCAGATGGACTTACCCAAGTTTTTTTATGTATTTTGACCCGTAGACATGAATTTTTTGGGTAACAGTTGATCCGGATGTCGATAAGATTGTTATAAACAAAGAACTGGAGGAATTACATAACAGCGATTTTTCGCAAAACAAAATATTTTTTTGTATTTTTTTGGGTAATTCTAAGCAAAAAATGTTCCCACAAGTTTTTTCGTAGGATGCATAGTTTTCAAGATAAACGCGGTGGAACTTTCAAAAATTCGAAAAATTGCAACTTTTGAACCCGAATAACTTTTGATTAAAAATAAAATAGCAATGCTGCTTCCCGTATTTGAAAGTTCAAGTCAAATTATACCGGTTGTTATTATTTTCGTTGCTAAAAATTAATTTTTTATTGTCAAACAAAGCTATAAACCAATAGTGTTTCCCGTGCCCAATGCATGTGTTTTAACGCATGCTACGTAGAAATTGCCTGTTTGTAGGCTCGCCTCCTCGTTCGATTTTAAATGAGAGATACATTGAAAACATCACTCAAGCACTATGTGTTTATAGCTTTGTTTAACAATAAAATAATTAATTTTTAGCATTGCAAATAATCAAAACCGATATAATTTGACTTGAACTTTCAAATGCGGTAAGCAATATTGCTATCTTATTTTTTAATCAAAAGGTTCGGGTTCAAAAATTGCAATTTTTCGATTTTTTGAAAGTTCAACCGCGTTGATTTCGAAAACTATGCATCCTACGAAAAAACTTGTGTAAGAATCTTTTTTGCTTAGAATGATCCAAAAAATACAACAAAATGTTTTGTTTTGCGAAAAATCGTTGTTATGTAATTCTTCAAGTTCTTTGTTTATAACAATCTTATCGACATCCGGATCAACTGTTACCCAAAAATTCGTGTTCTACGGGTCAAAATACATAAAAAAACTTGGGTAACTCCATCTGAATCAAGGAAGTCGTTGTACCCCCTAGGGAAAGGACTATACTAACACATTTTAAACTGGCAAAGAACATTACAAACACAGCTCAAACTATCCAACGAGCATGAGGATGAAGTGAAATGTGAAAATAGTGGGAATATTTATTTATCTATAATATTTAAAGTTCATACTGGAATAATAAAATTAAAGCTTGGAAAAGCTTACTAAATAGAATGAAACGAAAACAGATCAGAACGAACACAAATAAAATCAATTTTATAATTGCTAGCCTGTTAAGTCTCCTAAACAAATAAGAACACAATTTGTTATGTTATAGGACCAGTTTTGTTTTTGGGGTCCCTTTTGTAGTGTTTTGTAAATTGAACACAGCTCCAGTTACGTACTATAGTCGAAACTGCAGAGTTGTAAATTGAACATTTGATTCACTTCAAAAATACATAATGTACTTTCTTTACAGTATTTAAATTTTTCAATAATGTCGGGACAATAATTTGTCAGAATTCCGAAAAATGGCTAATATTTAAAATGAACAAAAAAAGATTTACATTATAATATATTATGATTTACCATATATTTACAAAAAACCAAAAAAATAATAGAAACTTATTTAATTAAAAAAAATTAAATTGGAATTTTACCTGTTGTAAGCCTGAAGAACTGCCACCCCAGTTGCACTCTAGTTGAATTCCGAACTGAGGATTGTTGGGAACATAACTGGCATCCATGTTTGCAAAGAAGGGATGTTCTGGAATTATAGGAGGACCAATCTTGCGCACCTGGCAACTTGATGACGGTAAATAATATTTCTGTTAAAAATATTCATATATGAGTATCTGATAATATTCTAACTTTTTGCATATTTTTTTAATTCAGTTTGAAAAAATGAATTGTATGTTACGAAGTGTGCCTATATAGTTGTCAAAACTATTTGCTTTTTACAAATTACGTTGATTTAAACATAATAAAAATTCAAAATAATTTTTTTAGACATAATTTTTATATAGGAAAAGAAAAGTAGAAAAATATAATAGATATAATGTACAATGCAATAAAACAGGTGTGTGGAATAAGGAAGATTAAGAAAAATGGTAGCAGAACTGGAAATAAAAAGCCATAGGATTTAAGATAGCACCACTGAAAAAATTTAAATAAAAAAGAAGAACAATATATAGAAGACAAGTCAATATTCCCTAAAAAGAGATGAAACATGAAACAGCTAAACACTATAAAATTAAATTTGAGAGTAAAAACTAAAACTAATAAGAAGAAGATATAGTTCAATAAAAACGAGAAATGGATGAAAAAGAAAATCAACATCACAGAGATCGAAGAAAAAAGAGCAAGAATATAGATAGAAAAATCAAGGGATGTAGACCACGTAGATAGAGGGAAAGGTTGTGTGATGATCTGATATTGAAAGCGGAGAGAAAAAATGAAAGAACATAAATGTGGATATATGGGTAAAATATTGGAAAATATGGAACTGAAAATGAATTTCAAAAACAAACACCATATTTGACAAAAACTATGATCAAACTTATTACAGACATGTTAAATAATCAGTGGCGGATCTAGAATTTAGACATTGACCTTGGGAGTTAAGAGCGCAACTTCTAATGAAACACAAACACCAAAGGACAAAAAAAATAAACCCAAACTGCATAAAAGACATAAATAATGACCTATATGCATTAAGTTCTCTTAATTTTCGTAAATAGCGTGTTAATTGGGTTGAATTTGTCTATCTGTAGTTTAAGTTTCATATCAGCTAATCTATATTTTTATATTTTAACAATTTTTTTCTTTAATTTTTGACCTTGTTAGGGGGGGGGGGGAAACCGAGTTGTTTGCAAATACCAAGTTGTTGGCGAAAACCAAGTTGATATTGAATATCAGTTAAAAAACGGTGCAGAAACAGATATAACTAAATATCTTACTCATATAATAATATTAGGTTTAATCTTTCTTAAAGCAGAGGACGCTGGGGATTGCTTTGCTATAGATCTTGTTGCAATTCAACCAGAAGATGAAAGAGTGGTTAAGTTTAGTGACTATTTAGTTGAAACTTATATTGAAGAAACGTCAACATTTCCTCCTCATATTTGGGCTGAAAATGCTTCGTCGTTACAAAGGACAAGAAAAGAGTGAGTCTTTTCACTCTCGCTATATGCTTCATTTTAAAATACACATCCAAATTTTAACCAGTTAATTCATGTTCTTCAAATTTTCAATTAGATTGATACTTATATGAAACTTCAGAGTATAGGTACAAACAGTTGTGAAAATGTACGATAGAAAAGTGATTTTGAGAAAAAACTTTATAGATTTGAAAGAACTACAAAATGACCGCCTTACCAATTTTTAATTTATAAAAAAATTCCTGTTAAATGTAGAATTTAATTATAGCCTAATAAAATAAAAAAAAGTCAAAATGTAAATTCGTACAGGTTAAAACAAATTTTATATCAAAGTTTAGGTGGGTACGAAAGATATTTTCAAGAAAGTATCCAAATCATACAAGGGGATCATTGTTTAAATAATTAAAAAGCGGTCATTTTTGCAAAAAAAAATACTTTTTTAACTGCTGAGGTAATTCACTTATTAATGAAGATCTATGGGATTTTTTCTGCAAAGTTGAAGGGTAAATATTTCACACAAGACTTACTGAATTAAATTTGACCCCCTATTTATTTAAATAATTGTATATAAAACTTTAAAAACAAATTTGCAAAAAATTATTTTTAGCGTTTTAAATAAGCACTATAAAATATCTTGTTTTACAGACTAAGTTGCGATATATTACCAGTATAAAGCAAAAAAAAATTGGTCAAAAAATATTTAATATTTTTTGAGATATTGAATTTGTTTATTAAATGTTACTATATTTTCAATTGCAAAAACGCGGTTGTTGGCAAAGAAATATTCACCTGACTAAGATCTCATTATTTTTATTTTTATGTAAATTTTTGATAAATGTATTGAAAAATTCAAATTTCAATTAAACTCCCCCCTAAAATGGCATTTGAATATTATTCAAATTTGTTTATAATTTGTTTTGTTAATAACGTCGCAAGGATTACGTATTTTGAAATTCCGTTTCGATAATTGGGTTCCTGGGAATTTTTTACTAATTAACAAAAAATTTTTGTCGTTTTTTCTTCTTCTTTTATTTTTCTTGGAGTTATATTACTACGGGCCCTTTTAGGGTTAAATTTTATTAAGAATGTCGAATCTCTGAGTTGTAGATTCTAGACCTAAAAATATTAAGATTTAACTAAAATCTCTTAAATAAAATGTGGCTAATAACTGAGGTACAGGGTGTTTTATTTAAAAATTTAAAAATTATTGTTACCAAGTAAAAACTTTAAAACTTTTGGTAAAAACCAAGTAAAAAATTTAATTTAGTAAGTCTTATGTGAAAGATTTACCCTTCAACTTTAAATAAAATAATCCTATAGACCTTCATTAGGAATTGGATGACCTCAGCAGTTAAAAAAGTAATTTTTATGCAAAAATGACCCCTTTTTAATTATTTAAACAATGATCCCCTTGTATGATTTGGATACTTTCTTGAAAATATCTTTTGTACCCACCTAAACTTTGATATAAAATTTGTTTCAATCTGTACGAATTTACATTTTGATTTACATGTAGTGTAATTTTATTTTACTAGACTATTATTAAATAGTAATTTTACGTATAAATGTAATTTTCATAAATCAATTTTATTTTAACGTGGAATGAAGTAAACACTTCTGTTGTATATAGGTAAGTATATGAATTTATTAAAATTCTTAAAATGTATCCACAAGGGAGTGGAAGCACAAAACGTTTTCGGTCAAATAGACCATGATCAGTGTAAACGACAAGTGTACAAGTAATTGTAACTAGACACTTCAATATGTGTAAAAACCAAGAATCAGTTGGTTGTAAACCTCTCACCTGATCAAAACAACCTTGTGCAATTTCCGAGAAAGGATGACATAAATCCACATGTGATATTCATAATCTTAAGACATCGACTTAATGTCGACTACTATATAGCATATAATGTAGCAATAATGTTATTTAGAGGTTTTTACACCTATTGAAGTGGCTAGTTACAATTATTTGTACACTGGACGTTTACACTGATGATGATCAGTTTGACCGAAAACGTTTTGTACTTCCACTCCCTTGTGGATAAGTTTTTAAAATTTTAATAAATTCATATACCTATATACAACAGAAGTGTTTACTTCATTCCACGTTATTTTATCGAAGGTATACAGCCAACTACAGGGTTTACCCTTTTTAAAGTTTTAATTTTATTTTAAGTTCGAATTTTTTTAATTTTTATATCATGTTTTTATTAAATATTTATTTAAATTTTTATATAAAATTTTTTCAGAATTTCTTAAATAAAAAATAAAATAATTTCTATCTTTCCTCTAATCCTATTTAATGAAACTTAGTGACCAAATATTAAAAAGAACATAACAATGAAACTTGTTTTCTTGAATTATCACAAAGTTGCATTTTTAAAAATCATCCCAATTAGATGTAGATCTGAAGAACGTCCAATAAGACTTTTACTTTTAAACGAATAATTTGTCAAGAGTGTCCAGATTTTAAGGCATAATAATTATTTTTACTAATGGCGACTTAAAATCACCTGGGAGTGAATTCAAACATTACCTTTTACGGAATCAGGTAATATTCATATTTTGGGAGTGAACTCAACTCGTCCCGGTAATACTGGTGTCGATTTATTCATGACAGCATGGCCAATTGGTCGATATAGCACAATTTGTAAGTGGGCGTCATTGTTCGGACTACAAGGACGAAAATAAGTACTCCAAACTCCAAAACACGTAGATCGTGTTGCGAATTAATAGAAAAATGCGTGATTATTGAACACTGATTGCTATAGGTAATAGTAATAGGCCTACAATTTTTAGCTAGTCAAAATTTTGCATTCAGAGGGACTGGTAGGTATGAAAAATTATATGACTAAACATGGTAATTTTTGAAAGGCAGTGGAGGTGTTCCAGGTGTTGGTCAAATTTGTTCCAGTTATTTCAGAACATCGTAATAATGTCAGTAGGTAGGTACCTAAATGTAAAGACAACGAAATTCCACAATACTTGGGCCAGCATTTTCAACATGAGATAATCAATATTTTAGCTAAATCTATTAGTAGGATTGAGATAACAAGCATTGTCAAAAAAAAAAAAATAAAACTTTTACAGTTCAAATTATTATATTTGCATTTTGTTAGTATTTTACTTTTGTTAAGACGGGTAGATAAGTTTATGTCATCGATAAGTACCTATTAATAAAAAAAATAAAACATCTCTAAAGTTGTAGCACATTAGGTTTCGGCAAACACCAACCTTCTTTGAAACAGCTTTTAAAAAAATAGACGAATAATAAAAAATATACAAGAAAATATAACGTAAGCAGCGATACTGTATACTGTATAACATGCTTATATTTTTTAGTCAAATCCGGGGACAACGTACCTAATTAGTTCGTCTTCTTCTACTTCCACAATATCTGTTGATGGACTTTGCGTTGATGGAGGGACACATTCTTCACGGCTTCATACCCAAGACATACAGTGGCGTTCTTGAATATTTGGTAGCCTTATCTTTCTAGTAGTAATGTCTGGTGGCGGTCTACATCCTACATCGTACAGGAAATTGAGAAAGCATTGGATGGTGCAGGCCTGGCCCTACCGATTCTTGCCGCAATGGGCAAGATTAGCGACCGCGCAGCCTTTTCTCGCTAGGTAGACCCTTGCGTTGACAAAAATTGGCTGTTCTCTAAAATTTATTCCCCTAAAAATTTTCCGCCCTCGGCAGCTGCCCAGTTCCCACACCCCTAGGGCCGGACCTGGGATGGTAAATTCGTGCAGAAATTCTTCCGGAGCTTCGGGCCAGGCGAGTCGTGCCATTTCTCCCATGTTCCGTCTTCTCACACAGATTCGTTGAAGCCTTGGATATGCATTTTCAGTTGACTCTGGTAGACTTGTTTCAAATATTGGCTACTATATATTATTTCCATAGCGGATACGAAGGTCTCTTAGCTGTTTTGGAAGTCCTCAGAGATGTTTTGGAATATTTCAACAGCTATACATCGAAGTGATAATATGAGGGCTGTCTTGTGATCATTTCCCCATCCATTATTTTTTGCAGCAGCTTCTACACTTGTAAGGAGATCACGCCGTCAAATGTAGTAGGCTTAATCATTCCGTTGAGAGGGGAACGAATCACTTTTGGTTTACCTTTAACTTTAACTCTCAACGGCTTGGTCTTTTTAACTTCTAGGTGGATATTTTTAAGAGTTCACATTACCCCATCATGTATTTTCCATACTCATCCTGTTGTTACTTCAATTTCTTTAGCCATGTCTTCTTTTGTCCCTTCGATTTTCTCTTTTCATATCTTCGTTACTTATTTTAAGCTTACCTACAATATAATTTTTGTATTATAAGCGTATGTATATGTATAATAAGAATAAATTAATATTCTTGAAATTAGCATCCTTGACGAAAAATTCGAAATTCTCGAACGTCACCGATAAAGAGGTGGGTTCGGTTTCTGGAATTTCTATAACCGATAGAGTCGCAATTAGGCGTTTGTGACTCTCAGCAAAATTCTACAACAAGTTTGGTGATACTAAATTTACAAATAACGCTGTGAGCTCGTACGTAGAGGGGATATTTACAAATTCGCGAACGCCAGTAGTGACAAGTTTGTAAACGTTTACTGGAAATTTGACATAAATGTCAGTGATTAATTTAAAATTAAAATTAAAAACATTAATTATAAACAATATTAGTTGGTCAAAGCTGTGGTATATATTTTTACCTTAAATATACCTACGTTTTAAATACTGAATTTAAGTTTTTTAATGTTCCGTAATATCTAATTATAAATAATCTATTATAATCTTAGCGCCATCTACACGATTATTGTCAAAGTATCCGAAGTAAGAAATTGATATTTTATCAATAGAACGTCAAAATGATTAGAAAAATCTTAAAAAAATCGATTACAATTTAATTAGTTTTTTGCGTTGTAAATATTAAGCGATAACAATTAAATAATAAATTTAAAAATTACCGGTAAAAGTTGAATTAGTAACCGCTAGGAGCGACACCAGCGAAGCTCAGAGCGTATAAGCAACCACTAAATAAGATTCTGAAAAACATAAAACGATCATTGTTATGGGAGATACCAACATAAAAACTGTGAAACGAAACGCTCAGAAGAGATACTGGTTGGATGTTGTCTTTGTTAAAGTAGTATTTGCCAAAGTAATGAAAGAAGGGGCCGATTGATTCAGATGTACCTATATAGAAATAGAAATCGTAGCCACCAATGCCTTCATTTTAGAAACTTTCAACAAGACACCTATATACCTACCTACTTGGAAATCTCAAGAAGATAAAACTAATATTATCCAAAATCATATAAATTTTATGTGAGTTAGTAAAAGGTTCAGAAATGCAAGCACCATTTCAATTAAAACCTACTCAAAAGCAGATGTTTACTCGGATTCATAATGGATGACTATTTGAATGAGTTGAATTGACTTATTGATGACTGAATTGACGACATGGTAGACAGAATAAAACTCATTTTATGTATTAAGAAAATTGGCGGGAGAGACAGTTGGAAAAAAATATGGAAATATGACAACTTTAGTGGGCACAAAATGGGCTTCAATCTGCAAATCCGGTATCGGATGGTAAAATGTTCTATCCACTATTCTTCTTTATCGTGTCGTAATCTGTACTGTTAATGTTGACTTAATGAGAAAGCTGGAACCTGTTGAGATGTGGCTTTTTGGGAGAATTTTGAAAATGCCATGGACCGATCATATTACGAACGAAACTGTGTTGCACAGAATGGTAAGAGACAGAGAACTTTTTACCACATTAAATGGCGAAAGACACACATACTTAGAAATGATAAGTACGAATTATTGCAGCTTATTATGAAGAATAAAATTGAAGAATAAAGGGGTCCTAGTAGACGACAAAATATCCTCGATGAAAAACATTCGCGACTGGGCCGAGTTAAACTACAGACGCTTAAAAAAAAGCAGCAGATAGAGACGAATGAATATGAATATCTACTAAAGAAGAAAACATAATGAGGGAAACTAAAGATACTTAAACACCAATAAGGCAAAAATTCTTTCAAAATACATTCGAAGATAGTTAATCAAACTACGGTATACTTAAGCCGTATTTATGTTAGAACGGGGTACGACACGGGCTGTGGAACAATAGACGGAGCACGTCCCCGTTGTCGCTCCGTTCCGTTGTACTATAAACTAATCAATGTCTTTCATATCACAGGATTCCTCAACGTACCCCGCAAGACAGCCGTGTCGTCAACGTTCCTTCTTCTTCTTCAGGTGCCATCTCCGCTACGGAGGTTGGCAATCATCATAGCTATTTTAATTTTTGAGGCAGTAGCTCTAAATAGTTGTTTCGAGCTGCATCCAAACCACTCTCTCAGGTTCTTCAACCATGAAATTCGTCTTCTTCCGATGCTTCTTCTGCCATCTATCTTTCCCTGCATTATGAGTCGTAGGATGCCATACTTCTCGCCCCGCATCACATGTCCGAGATACTGTAGCTTCTTTTCTTTAATTGTAAGTTCAACTTCCTTTTCTTTACCTATTCTTCTCAGTACTTCATTGTTTGTAACTCTATCTACCCAGGAAACCCTCATAATTTTTCTATAGGTCCACATTTCAAAGGCGTTAAGTCGTCTCATTGTCTCTACATTTAACGTCCACGTCAACGTTCCGTCATAAGATAAATCAGACTTTTTAGAAACTTTGGATAGATGATCCTCAAATAACTTCTGACAAATAAATAAGCAATAAATAAGTGGCAAATAAAATTAGCTACATATCGAAATGCAGCCGAACTGGACGTAATGCCAATCTAGATATTGAAGTACCTGATTAACAAAAGTATATACTTAAGACATTTTGTAATGTCTACAAAACTGAGTAGATACCGGAAGACTACACGAATGTATAAAAAATATGGAAAGAATATGAAAAAATTCTCAAATGATCTCAAACGTGAATAGTTCTATTCGGTTCGCAAGTTATAATTCAAATATATTTATGTTAGTCAATTTGTAACTGTTTCTGACGTATACGTTAGCTTTCTCTAGCTAGCCCAGTGGTTCCCAAAGTGGTCCAGGTGGACCCCCAGGGGTCCACGAGGGACTCAACGAGGGTCTACGTTGGCGTGAAATAAAAATGGGGGTGCACAAGTTGTAATTGGGGGTCCACGAACACTTTATAGTGATTTGGTATTTATTTAAACAAATTTGCATTTTTTATCGTAAAATATCAATGGGAAAAAATAATGTTTTAATAGTAGGGACTTAAAAATAGCATTAAAATATATTATAACAAGTTATTTTGATTAAAAAGTTTATTTTTAGATTATATAACAAGTTTTTGATGAAATTTAGGTGTAGAAAACTTTAAAATGCCGTTTTTTACATTCTCCTCCATTCCCAAAATACATGTCTTTCGATTTGACTGAAAATTGGCCCACAGACAACCAAAACACAGGACTTTAAATGTTAAAAGGATTTGTATAGTTTTACAACACAACAGAAATACGTGAAATAATTAAAGTGTCAAAATATAGGCGGCTACTGTAATTAGGTACAATTAACCCGGAAAATATCGGCCCTATGAAAATAGTGGTTAAAAAAATTGTAGTAATTATTGTAAAGACGATTTATTTGGAACAATTTCAATTTCTACCATTTTTGTCGAAAAGTTGAAAATGGAGGAGATATTGAACAAAAACCGCTGCTCTCAAACCAATCAGGTCTTATGATCGCGCCTTTACCGCATACGTACTACCTGAAATATTGATTTTAGCAAAAAATGAAAAAAATCAAAATTGTATAAAATTTAGTTCTTTCCACTTTTGTATAAAAGTATATTTTTGTTCTAAAACTAATAATAAACGAGATGATTCAATAATTCTGCTCTAACTGTCACTATTTTCGCCCCATAACTCGGAAAATATCGACGGCACAAAAAATTTATAATAAAAGAAATTATTGAAACCATATTTTTAACAATTTCAGTCAAAACAGAATAGAATCTTTCTGGGGTAGCTCTACATGCAAGATCAAATGCTAACCCGACTGGACTATATAATTTTGACTCAGATATTATTGCATGTAACTTTTCTTATATTGTAAAACTACACAAATTCTTTTAACCACTTAAAGTCCTGTGTTTTGGCTATCTGTGGGCAAATTATTAGCCAAATAGAAGAACATGTATTTTGGGAATGGGGGTAAATGTAAAAACAGTATTTTAATGTTTTCTACACTAAAATTTGATCAAAAACATCTTAAATCAAAAAACTTATTATAATGCCTAATAATCACATTTTTGAGTCCCTTCTATTAAAACATTATTTGTTCCATTGATACTTTACGATAAAAAATGTAAATTTGTTTAAATAAATTCCAAATCACTCCGCAACTGCCACGATGAGTAGAATTCTATTTTGCTGCAAATTGCTTGCATATGCAATTCTACTGATTGTGATTCCACAATCCTGTGCTTATAATGTGGTAAGTCCTGTGCTTGTTACGTACAGCATGTCTTGATGAAGATATTCAGACATACGTTCAACATTTAAATGCGCTGCATGATGACTTCAAAAACAGATTTGAAGATATTTTGATGATGGAAATACCACCACGGGTCATAAATCCATTTGATGAAACGGAAGTGGCGGATGTGGTATTACAAGAGGAACTACTAGAGCTCAGCACCAATGAAGAGCTGAAGGTGCAATTTAAAAAAGGCTATCACACATTTTGGCTGCAGGCAGAAATACCTGAAAAATATCCTGGGCTTTGGGAAATTGCGAGAAAACTTTTCATAGCGTTTCCCTCGTCATACCTTGTCGAAAAAAGGTTTAGTGTAGTTACAAACCTATTGACAAAAAAAAGGAACACCAACAAAAGGAATCCTAACAAAACTAAAGCGAAATATTGATAATTTGCTGTCAATCCATCAAGTACATCCCTCCCATTAAAATTATTGGGATTTTTTTTTATTGTTGATTTGCATATTTAAAGTTACGTAACGTTATTAGTGTTTTATTTTAATTCTTTTAAGTCTGTTATCATTATCATTTTAATAAATAGATCGTAAGAAAATATACCTACATTTTTTCTTTATTTTTATCACTCCGAATTTAGCACTATTTTCGAAGACAGAGAACAGGAGTTAGCGATGTAATTTCCCGAATTGCCACCCTGAAATGCAACTGGGTCCGACACGTCGCCCGAATCAGTGATGCGAGGTGGACGAAGAGATTACTTGAGTGGAGGCCGAGATTAGAAAAAAAAAGTAGAGGAAGACCACCTACTCATTGGACTGACGATCTCAAGAAAATGTCAAGAAATTGGATGCAAAGTGCTCAAAATAGAGCACAATGGACAAAAATGAGGGAGGCCTATGTCCAGCAGTGGACGCAAAGAGCTGGGTGATGATGAATGATGATGATTTTAGGGTTGGAGCTCACCCGCTACGGCAATTTCCATCGTTATATCTTCACATTTGGGACGAGTTTTGGGAATATGGTAAAAATGTAGCAGCAGGGGGTCCACCGAAACCAGTAAATTTTTAAAGGGGTCTACGAGAAAAAATAGTTTGGGAACCTCTGAGCTAGCCTATAGGTACTACTGAATCCTTTGAAATGAGCAAACACGAAAATATATAATGGTACCTATCGGAAGTTTATGGAAAGGGCCTAAGATTAATATATTATAATCTATATTGGGTAGAAGGATACGTGCTATCGCCATTACTGCTCAATTTATAATCGGGTAGATTATTACAATAGAGGGACAATAGAATATACAGGGTGTAACAAAAATACAGGTCATAAATCAAATCACATATTCTGGGACCAAAAATAGTTCGACTTAACCTAACTTACCTTAGTACAAATGTGCACATAAAAAAAGTTACAGCCCTTTAAAATTACAAAATAAAAATCGATCTTTTCCAATATATCGAAAACTATTTGAGGTTTTTTTATTGAAAACGGACATGTGGAATTCTTATGACAGGAACATCTTAGAAAGAAATTATAGTGAAATTTGTGCACCCCATAAAAATTTTATGGGGGTTTTGTTCCCTTAAACCCCCCCAAACTTTTGTGTACGTTTCAATTAAATTATCATTGTGGCACTGTTAGTTAAACACAATATTTTTAAAACTTTTTTGCCTCTTATTACTTTTTCGAAAAGCTAGTTTTTATCGAGATATTTTGCATATTTGTCAAATCCACCACATATTTATTGTATGCTGTTATGTACGATTAAAGAGACCTTAATTAAATGAAAATTTATTTATAAATTACAGTTTAAGGTATATTTTGAACCATATTAGAAAAGAAGCCACATCTCGATAAAATGTGCCTTATCGGAAAAATACTAAGAGGCAAAAAAGTTTTAAAAACACTGTGTTTAACTAATAGTACCGCAATAATAGTTTAATTGGAAAGTACACACAAATTTAGGGGGTTTAAAGGCACAAAACCCCCATAAAATTTTTATGTAAACATATTAAAAAAGAAGCCGCATCTCGATTAAAACTGGTTTATCGAAAAAATATTGAGAGGCAAAAAAGTTTTAAAACCATTGTGTTTAACTAATGGTACCACAATAATAATTTAATTCGAACGTACCAAATAGTTTGGGGGGGTTGAAGGGAACAAAACCCCCATAAAAGTTTTATGGGGTGCACAAATTTCACTATAATTTCTTTTTGAGATGCTCCTGCTATAATAATCCCAATTGTCCATTTTCATTAAAAAATCTCTAATAGTTTTCGATATATCGGAAAAAATCGATTTTCATTCTGTAAATTCAAAGGGCTGTAATTTTTGTGTGTTCATATTTATGCTAAGGTAAGTTAGGTTCAATCGAACTATTTTTGGTCCCAGAATATGAGATTTAATTTATGACCTGTATTTTTGTTACACCCTGTATATCAGGGAGTGGAGAAGCCATAAAAAATTAGAATTACTTATTAATAAAGTTACAGAAGTGGGTGAAGAGTTCTGACTCATTTTGTATTTAAAAAAAGGCAAAGAATGTAGTAATGAGCAAATGGGACATAATACGCTAATATGAGCCAGAGTCGCGTTATATCTAAGCTTACATTTAAAAATCCCATGTTATGCATATTCTGTTTTGT
The DNA here is from genome assembly GCF_917563875.1 of Diabrotica virgifera virgifera. NCBI lineage: Eukaryota > Metazoa > Arthropoda > Insecta > Coleoptera > Chrysomelidae > Diabrotica > Diabrotica virgifera. The sequence continues at coordinate 127,239,186 of NC_065447.1, read as the reverse complement.
TGAACAGTAATTTGTATGGCTAAGATGAGAGTCATCATTATCATTTAATCTTCGCCTGTCCACTGTTGGACATAATTCCCTCATAATGTTCCATCTTTTTCAATCTTTTGCCTCTTGCACCAAGTTCCTATGGCAACTAAACTAAACTAATCAATAAATTAAACGATTTAGATCATCAGTCAACGTGTTGGTAGACGACTTCTGCTTCGGTAGGTATCATCTCTTCTTTTTCTTGATGTGCCTATCCGTGACGACTGTTGGTAATCATCATGGCAATCTTCACTTTATCTGAAGCAACGCGGAAAAGCTGCACAGATGTTGTGTTGAACCAGGTTCTGAGTTTCTTTAACCAGTATGTTCTTCTTCTTCCTAGACCTCGCTTTCCAAATATTTTTCCTTGCAAGATGGCTTGTAGGAGGGCATATCTGGATTCTTTTCTCATCATGTGTCCAAATTATTCCAACTTTCGAGATTTGATGGTGGTCAGTACCTCTCGGTTCTTCCCCATTCTTCTAAGGACCTCTTCATTCGTGACCCGATCAGATCATCTCTTAGTCTATCTATATTCCAGTACCCTCTTTTGCACCTCTTATCTGTCATACGAGACACGTGACCTGCCCAGTTCCACTTCAGCGTTGATATTCTCTCTACTGAATTAGCGCCTCCTGATTTTCCTCGTAGCTGACGGTTTGAGATCTTATCTCGCAGTTAAATTTCCAACCAAGCACGCTCCATAAACCCTTAAGTCACACGGATCTTTTGGACTGTTTTTCTTGTCGTGGTCAACCCGCTCCGTAAGTCAACACTGGCAAAACACACTGATTAAAAGGTTTTTCGTTTATTCGTATTGGTATATCGGACGCAGGTCCGGATTTAAGGGAGGGCAGGCTGGGCAGCTGCCCGGGGCTCCCACATTCCGGGGGCCCCCACAAAATCCCAAACATAACAAAGTCAGCACATTATTCACATAAAATAATTTTTGTTTTATGCAAACATAATTATGTATATCAAAAATAATTTCTTATTAATCGTTATCTGGAGTTGGCACTACGCCACTGAGTATAATAACATTGATCAAAACATTGCTTACTCCACATTTACAAAGTTTGAACTTAAATTTGAGCCATACTTGCCTCATACGCCTACAATAATTTATTTGTCTTCTAAATCATATTCTACATCATGCATATATATTTTTTAAATGCCCTTTTCCCATGGATTGCAAAATACTCAGAAGATAATCAAGTGGAATTCAGTCTTTTTTGTTGAGTCATAATTTGGTTACGAGTTTGACCTTAAATTATCCCGTTTACAAAAATTGTGGCATAAGCAAATCTGAAAATCTGGCACTAAACCACTCATTTGTTTTGTGACTTTGTGCTACTTGCAGAAAGAATATTAATTGTCAGCTGTAATACTATTTACGATAATCTAGTAAAACAGCAATATTACTCACCAGTCACCTGTTTTTATTATTTCGTACTGTTACCCCTGTTGAAAAAGGTAAGTTTTTACTTTATTTTTCTACAACCACTATTCAAAGTGCACTTTTCTGCACGGTTTTATGTTAGCAAACTTGATATTTTCTCACAGTATAAGATATTTGACATTAGTGTGCAGAAAAGTGACGTTTCTGTGCCGCAAAGTGACGTTTCTGTGCCGCAAAGTTCTTTTCTGCACAGTTGACTACCTCATTCTGAGTAACGTTATATTCTGTTTACATCCGTGGACTACCGCATTCTGAGTAACGTTATATTCTGTTTACATCCGTGGTTAAACTTTAGACAAATATATAACCTATAAGACAATTATTATATTTAACTATAGCATAGAAACTAAATTATGGATGTTACAACTGTTTTATTTTACAATTTTATTCTTATTAAACATTTTATAATTATCAAATAACCAATAAGGATTTAGCAACCTGTGCAAGAGACGTCGAATGAAGTAGGTTTTGTGTAAATCCGTGACTGCATAAATATAATGTCGATAATGTGTAACAATTGTTTAAATTTAAACAAATTAAGGCAGTGCATTAGTTTTTTAACTGAGTTCTGTGTAATTTATTTAGGTATCAGGAATTTAAATTGATTAGTAGGTATTAATTAAATACAGTTTAAAATTTATCACATAGGTACCTATTATAATTAATCGTCGTTTGGAAATTGTGATTTTTATTTTTAGGAAAAACTGTGCTTGTAGAAAAAGTATAGTGTGAAACACGTGCAGAAAGATAATTTCTCACTCGTTTGAATTGCGGCACTCGCTTGCGCTCGTACCGCAACTTTTCAAACTCGTGAGAAATTAGTATCTTTCTGCACTTGTTGCAAAATATACTATTTTGTGATAGCCTAGAAGTTTCCTATCTAGTATTTGGAGGGTTGGGGACTTTTAAAATATAAAAATTTAAATAAAGTCATGCTACTCATACAAACATGGTCAGACCAGGCCAGAAAATATTTAAGTTGTACATTGGATTGTTAACTGTTAAATAATTGGGATACAAGTTTAAATGCTAATTTCTAAAATCATTCAAAAGGTGCGTATTAAATAGAATTGTGCTGTGTGCTCTCATTGTTACTGGTACCTATAATAGTCCATTGACTCACGGTTTTTCCTGAAAATTTTGAAGAACCGCTTGAATTGACATGAAATTTGGCATACACATAAATAATAACATGTCAAAGAAGAAAAGTGAATTTTGCCGATTTGTGCTTTTGCTCTGGAGGTGAGTTTCACCCCTCCTCGGGTGTGAAAAAATAAGTTCAAAATAAGTCCGGAAATGGATAAACTGACGAATTCTAAGCAACTTTTGTTCTATAGCATTTTTTCACTAAGTTAATACTTATGTAGTGTTATTATTTTAGTTATTCATCATCATCAGTAGCTCGACAATTATTTTCGGTCCTGGCTTGTTCTAGGATTTTCCGCCATTCTGTTTTGTTGCTTGCTTTGTTTTTTCAGTTGGTAATCTTAAGTGTTTTCAGATCTTGTTCCACTTGTTCCATGTATCTAAGTTTGGGTCTTCCCTTTGACCTTCTCCCTAATGGTGTCTGCCTCATTATATGTTTTGGTGTTTCAGTCTTCAACATCCGTTCAACATGGCCCATCCAGTGCAGACGTCTGATCTTTATGGATGTTATGACGTCGGGTTCGTTGTATGCTGCGTAAGGGGGTTGTTTCTCTGGTATCCGTTTGATGCAGTATAATTCCATCATATAGTGGATCTCTGTTTTTTTTTTAACTTTTCTTTGAAGAAGTCTGTTATTATTTCAGTTATTTGCAGTAAATTTGCGAGTAAATATGTTCATTTTTCAACAAAAAAAAAAACACGTTTTTAGACGGTTTTTTGCAAATGACTAAAAAAGTAAGTATTTTATCGAAAAAACATTCTTATCAAAAACATTAAACACTATGTCTTAAAGGAACTAAATAGATATGACAGACATAATTAAGGAATTTTCAATTCAAAAATCTAAAAAGTACCCAGACTTTAACCATACATTTTACAATATTTATTTTTAATATTTTACGGTAACAAGTTGCTCAAGGAACCAGAGAAGCATTATTTGCAGTAAATGTGCTAATACAGAGATGTTTAGATGTAAACCAGGACATCTATGTCTGCTTCCTAGATTATAACAAGGCATTCGATACGGTGAAACATAATCCGTTAATAAAACTCTTGAGAACAAAGAACATCGACACACGGGATATAAGAATAATAAATAATCTGTATTCTGAACAAGAAGCTGTCATAAGAATAAATAATTTAAACGCCAATAAAATAAAAATCAAAAGAGGCGTTAGACAGGGTTGTGTCTTGGGTTGTGGCTGTTTAATGCATATTCAGAAGAAATATTAAAAAAAGCATTAGAAGATGAAGTAGCAGGCATAAAAATAAATGGCCTACCCACATTTGAAATTAGATACGCCGATGACACAACACTAATAGCAGAAACTATTACAGATCTACAGAGAATTTTAGATAAGGTTGTTGCAACGAGTGAAGAATTTGGTCTGTCACTAAACATAAAGAAAACGAAATTTATGGTTATATCAAAGAAAAATATTAGAAACATCAATCTACACGTAAATAATAAGACGATAAATCGAGTTCAGAATTATAACTATTTAGAGACGAACATTAGTGAAACAGGCGATTATACCAAAGAAATCCGAATTAGAATAGAAAAGGATAGAGGTGCATTCACTAATATGAAACAAATATTATATAGTAGAGACCTCAGCCTAAATCTTAGAAAGCGAGTACTAAAATGTTATGTATTTCCTGTTCTTTTGTATGGTGTGGAGACATGGACTCTCAATAAACAATGCCTCAATAGATTGGAAGCATTTGAGATGTGGACGTATCGAAGAATGCTGAGAATCTCCTGGACAGACAGAATAACCAATGAGGAAGTACTAAGGAGAATACAGAACAGCAGGGAGATACTGGATTCCATCAAAATAAGAAAACTTCAATACTTGGGTCATATAACAAGTGGTGACAGATATGAACTCCTAAAATTAATTATGCAGGGAAAGATTCAAGGAAGGCGCAGCACAGAAAAAATTAAACAAGATAGAACTTTTTGTAATTTCAGTAAGAAATGCTTAATAAACAACATATCAAAAAGTTCTACTCGAGAAGTGGGTGCTTCATTTTTTATTAAACAAACGAACTGCGAAAATAGATGTTTTTTTAAATAACTCCGAAAATATAATTTTTTTAAAAAAACTGACTTGGCCATTGAAAAATTCAGAAAATTTTACAAAAAAAAACCATATATAAATTTTTTTCTAAAATTAAATCTGTAGCTTCTATAATTTTTTATTTATAACGCTAAAGTCACCCTTCTCACAAACATTGGCGCACTGCAAACTAGCGTACGGCGAAGTGCACGGTTGAGTTTTTTTTAATGTAATTCTTTAACTAATCGATCAAATGAAATTTTACAAATTGAAGATGAGAGCAGAATAATTAATCTATCTTAGAGTTATAATAAAAAGAAACAACATGTATGGGCGTAAGTACGGTGTGGACTGAAAGTGAGACTTACATGAATTTTGTTTAAAAATGGTTTAAAAATGCGTAACTAATACATTTTTTCTTACAAAACTCTCAATTTTGCACAACTTACCTCTCAATCATCTTACTAAACGATGTTTTATTAAAAAAAAAAATCTAAAAAATTTAATTCAAATGATACGACGTCTCAAAAAATGTAATTTTTGAAAACTTCATAGTTTTACAGAATTAACACCACTTTAAGACGGTATTACTCAATTTTCAACAGATTTATTGCAGTTTTATGGGTGTTTTTTTTAAGGCTAAGGGATGTAGTCTTTAAAATGCACTAAATTATTTTACTTTAATGAAATGAACTATTTCTTTTTGAGAAAATTAAGAAAAATAACAAAAATGTAATACAAAAACCGAAAATTACCAGCTAAAAAAATGTTTATACAAAATGATCAAAACTTTTTTCTGTAAAACTTATCTAAAATACATTTAATAATAACCTTCACCAATAATAAATGTTCAATAAAAAATTTTTTTTTAGCTCTTATACATTATACAGTATGTCTGCGTAACTTGGAATCTAGTGATAACTTTTTTATTATCAGTCTTACGAAAAAAAGTTATTCTTTATAAAATACTCTGCATCGTATATAATCTAAGATGCAACCATCAAATCAGAGCCTATTTTACCACTAGGCCCGTGAGGCACCTGCCTCGGGCCTGATTTGAAGTAAAATAGGTTCTGCATCAACTACCAAATTTTATTAATTTTATACGAGGTATGTCAAAAAATATGAATTTCACTCAAGAGTACCTTTATATTTAAAAAATATGTTCTAGTGTTCAACTAGATCCTTCTAATTAAAATATTGTGAATATTAAAGGCACTTGACTCTTAAGAAAAATTCATATTTTTTACATATATATATATATATATATATATATATATATATATATATATATATATATATATATCAAACAGATGAAATAGAGAATGTGGAAAAATCCCCTTACGAACAATTCACACATCCACCATTTATATATATATATATATATATATATATATATATATATATATATATATATATAAATGGTGGATGTGGATGTGGTGTATACAAATATATATACATATATATATATATATATATATATATATATATATATATATATATATATATATATATATAAAATCAAACAGATGAAATATATATATATATATATATATATATATATATATATAAACAAAAAAAAAGAAGTCAATCTTTGAACACACTCAGTGATCAAAAGATACAAAGTTGGTTCACAGACCAATCGTAACAAAATCAAACAAATGAAATAGAGAATGTGGAAAAATCCCCTTACGAACAACTCACACATCCACTATTTCGGGCTGGGAAAAATTTTCTGAATAGAATCAATGATCCAAACACCAGTTCTCAGAAATGTGTTTCGCCCTCTTCAACCTCCTGTTATGTCTATGTCTCGGATGTTGTTTTTTGATGGAATGTGTCTAAAGATATTCAACCTTTCATCTTTACCGATGAGCCCAGGGAGGTTGAAGAGGGCGAAACACATTTCTGAGAACTGGTGTTTGGATCTTTGATTCTATTCAGAAAATTTTTCCCAGCCCGAAATAGTGGATGTGTGAGTTGTTCGTAAGGGGATTTTTCCACATTCTCTATTTCATTTGTTTGATATATATATATATATATATATATATATATATATATATATATATATATATATATATATATATATATATTCACATATATATACAGGGTGGTTCATCTTATCCGCCTCGGTCTCTGTACAGAAAACCACTTGATATTTAAAAAAAAAATTTTCACAGAAATATACAGGGCCTTTAATACTACAACCTAAAAATAATGTGAATTATACAGGGTGTTCCAAAAAAGAGTGGTATATCAAAGATATATTTTTTCTAATGGAATGCCCTATATCTGATGACATTATTGAATTGACCTTAAAAAATAAGCTATACTTTCATAAGGGTTCCCTATACCTAAATACAGGGTGTTTTGATTTATTTCGATTTTTATAAAAATGTAAGGTTTTAGAAAAAAATAAATATCTACGAATATAAGAAGCAGTAACAAATTCTTTCTTGAATCTTAATAATAGACTATTTAGCATACTTAAACAGATGCTTATTGCAACAAAATTTCTTACAGGGTGGTCAAAATATGAGATTGTTCTATTAACAAATTCAAGCTGTAATAACTTACTCATTTTAAAAGCAACACCCTGTATCTTACTAGTCTATCGCGTAGAAAATTTACTTAGCTTTCAATTTGTACTAGGGTTTCCTATACCTATCTTTTTACAGGGTGGTCAAAATATTAGATTGTTCTATTAACAAATTCAAGCTGTAATAACTTACTTATTTTAAATAGAACAACCTGTATCTTACTAGTCTATAGAGTAGAAAATTTACTTAGCTTTCAATTCTTATTAGGGTTTCCTATACCTATCTCCCTTCATTTTTTAAATATTTAAAGATTTCCTAATTTGTAAGCTTTAAAAATTAGAATTAAGTACCTATGTCGTGGTTATGTACAACACATCACCAACACCGGCAATATACTTAAATATCTTAGTCAAGATAGTTTCATTAATAAAATTCACATTTTTATCATTTAATCACACAGAGTGTTCTTATTTTAAATGACATACTCGATATTCTATTCTTTATAATGGAAGATATTTAAAATCTCTTCAATTCCATGTTAACATTCTCAATACACATGTTATTCTGTAGATATAAATTCTCATGTTATTCTGTAAATACCCATTTTTACATATTTTTGTACAATAGGCTCGTTTTCGTCAAAGTAGCCATTGCATTTAATTGTTTGTAATTGCGATTTAAAGATTCAAACAAAAAGTGGCGTTCTTAAATTTACTTAATAACCGTTGGGTTAAGATATGGAAAATACTTATACGGAATGAAATATAATTTAAATATCTTTCAGAATACGGCATTTAATATAGATATAGGGTATGCAGTTTAAAATAAACGTATTATTCAATTTCACATGCAGGCCAAAATTAACTAAAATAATACAACACTCTGTGTGACTACATGATAACACTGAAAATTTCATTAATGACAGTATCTTGTTTAAGTACATTGCCGGTGTTGGTGATGTGTTGTACATAAACACGACATAGGTACTTTTGTAATTCTAATTTTTAAAGCTTACAAATTAGGAAATCTTTAAATATTTAAAAAATGAAGGGAGATAGGTATAGGAAACCCTAATAAGAATTGAAAGCTAAGTAAATTTTCTACTCGATAGACTAGTAAGATACAGGGTGTTCCATTTAAAATAAGTAAGTTATTACAGCTTGAATTTGTTAATAGAACAATCTAATATTTTGACCGCCCTGTAAAAAGGTAGGTATAGGAAACCCTAGTACAAATTGAAAGCTAAGTAAATTTTCTACGCAATAGACTAGTAAGATACAGGGTGTTCTATTTAAAATAAGTAAGTTATTACAGCTTGAATTTGTAAA